>NC_137471.1:44308156-44908156 GCF_964235325.1 Thermobia domestica
GTCAGAGCTAAACCGGGCCCCTTTGCAAAACGTATTGACGAGCCTAACCTAAACACAAGCCTCTTACTTGCTAACGTAGAAACGTGGTCGGGAGGTGTAAGGCATGTAGAAATTGTATTTTTAGTAACCATGAGTATGGTCGACTTCCATGTTTTTCCTTTTACTTTTTGCAGCTACTTCGGAACGTTCAATTTTTATTCTTTACTAATTGCAAATGGCGTTTACATTCAAAATATGAGGAATTTTGGTGGCATTTGTTCGGATATTCTTCTCTTTCGAAATGAAGACAAGAACAAAAGCAATACGCAAAGACAAAAAGTATTATCAGTACTAAACATTACCAATAATAATTGCTACGAAAAACTAAATACGACCTCTTTTACCATCTCTCATGAGTTGTATGTATTATTAACAAAAATTTTTAAAAATGTCCTTGCCGAGGATTCGAACTTGCGTCCTTTGCATTTGTAAGCCAGCACCCTAACCACTACACCAAGATCATGGCATGGTGATCGTTTAGTTGTCGGCGTATTTGTTGTATATGTGTTTTATGTTCCCACTTCGACAATTTTTACTCTTTTTTTGTATGTTTAACAGCTGTTTCTGGCTTTCTCTTTCGGTGTCGTCCTTTATTTACACAATGCACTATTCGTATTCACAGCTTGTGCCCCTCTGCAATGTCTTATTGAGATTAAGCTTTTCTTTTTGCCCCTCAGTAAACATTTGATTGATTTAATTCTCATACTCTCCACGGATGGAGCGCAGGAATGCCAGACTCGAAAAATAGGTGTACATTTACTTTCCTGACAGATCATACCAGGGAAATAGTTTTCCAGTTTATCCCTTCTATACTGGCTTAGAACCCCACCAACTACATTATGTAGGTGAACAAGTGTATGCCTTTCCGTTCAACAATCAGATAGCAGAAGATATATGAAATTTATATTAGTACTTTTTTAAGGACAGTTTCAGGCCATGTGCTATTGTAACATTGTATCCTATAGTTCTCTGTTAATTTTCTCTCACCATCTTTATTCCACAAATGATTCGTATTTCATTTACCTATTGTGTTCCCAACTTACACGTCATATCTCTGAGACGTTAAACTAAAGTTTTACTTTGTTTTATGTTATTTAACCTTCGTGCATCTCTGGTGCATGGGGTCCTTTGTTCGATTCCAGCATGCGCCAAGTGAGCTTTGTGGTGGATAAACTTTGTGTACGTGGGTTTTCTCGGGGTTCTCCCGTTTCTTCTTTCTTCATTTTATTTATTTATTTAACCTTCTTTACTCTGCCTGTTTGAAAATGTTCCACATTTGGAAACGAGATATTGCTTTTTATTTATAATATTCGTATGAAACTGCTTCTGCTCTTTTAAGCTAAGCAGTTTTTAGACTTGTAAACTGGAAAGTCTTATAGAGCGGCTGTCCGTCCGTCAGTCAGCAGCGATCAGAGCGAAAACGCTAAGAAGTAGCGAGAAGTGGATTTTCTAAATTGATTCAGTGTCGCAAAAATAGGTTCCATCTTGTCTCTTAACCCTCTGTTCAAACCGGAAGTGACGTAACAGGGTCCATACTGGTCAAGGAAATCTCAGAGAAAATGGTGCAGGTTAGAGAATCTCAGGGAAAAAGACTAGAAATTAGGGGTCAGGAAAATTTTATAAAATATATTTTTCTAACATTAATTACACGCCAATTTTGGCTTAACCAACCATTTTGAGAGTAATTGATTGTCAGACGTTTATAGGTAGATATTAATGATCATAGTATGGGACGTTGCTCAGATTTTTATGAGAGATAAGTGGGATGTACGTATGAGCAGCAACTAATTATTTGTCTGTATAGAATAAATATTCCCAGATATAAATATTCACCGTTATTTATTCCATATTTGTAAATCAACGTCATCCGACACCTGTCATAGAAGTCAGGGAATTTCCTGCCAAAGGTTAGGGAAAGTCAGGGAAATAGATTCCTCCAGATCAATAGGAACTCTGTATAAATCAACATTTGCAGTTTCAACGTTAATCACTATACAGCAAAAACGATAATATATACACCGAGAAGCTTTTTTAGAATCGATTTAACGTCTCAAGAATAGACCCAGTTTCTATCCTTGTCTCTACTAAAACCGGAAGTAATAGAACTTTACAATCACTTTCGGTTTTAATGATCTTCATAGAACGAACTCGGTAAGAGATAGTGATAAATGGGTTTCTAATATAAACTCAGTGCCCCAAGAATAAGTTTCATTCCACTATTTAAATCGGAAGTAGTATAAACTGGTACAAGTTCCAGTTTTAATATTGATTCCTACATAGTAATAATTGTGAGAGAGAACGAAAAATTGTTTTTAATATGGATTCAGCGTCCAAAGAAAAGTTCCATCTTTGGCCTTATCCCTCTGTTACAACCGAAAGTTATAGATCTATCGGAGTTAGTATACAGGATGCGACAGTGGATCGGGCGATTTTAAAAACGTTATTACGAGAAAATGATGAAATTTATTTGGGTGTAACAAGCCGAAATACAAACTGGACATAAAAGCATTAGGAAACAGTGTGGCACAAAATAAAGAAAAGAATGTTCCACCGAAAACGTAACTACCTAAAAATGACATTTTGCAGATGACCTCCATTCCGCTGCACACATTTGGTAACCCTTTTGCTAAGGTCACTCATTACTCTTTGCAGCTTATATAAGGGAATTCTCGGAACTTTTTCGTGAATGCGACATTTCAGTTCTGGAATTGATAAGAATTGACATACAGACACAAGGAAACTCTGTCTTTGAAAAAAGATAATTGTGAACATTTTCTTTTGTGGTGCAATACTGCTTTATTATTATTATTTTGTGCAACACTGCTTTCTGTTCGGTAATTTAAATTCACAAATAAATAAATTGATTCATGTTTATTTGTATTCTAACTTGTCATCCAAATAAATTTCATCACGTTTTTAAAATCTCACCATCCACTGCTGCCCCCTGTATTAAATGCGCACACTTTGGAAGAATTTCTAGTTTCACAATATCAAATAGAATTCACTTCATTTTTTTCTGAATTATGGAAGAATATTCTGGAATTGAAAGCTTTTTTACTCTTAAAAATGGCTTCAGTATATTCAAGGATTTTGATGTTTGATTTTAAATAGTATTTCGATTTCTTTCTTGAATTTATATTTTCTGACTTTACATGTTCCTAATGTATTTTTATTTATTGTTTAATTTCAGAAACTGAAGCTCTGCAAATAAAAAAGAAGACTTAGCAGTTCGTGTGTGAGGTTCATGATATAACGATTAAATTTGTGGTCTTAATGGAAGTGATCTTACCGTGAATTGAACTTTTGTGAAGGAACAAGCTTCCTTTAGTCCAGAATTAAACAGACAATTTGTATCATATTGATGCACAAGTATGAAAGAAGTATTAAAATATACAGTGTTCGTCCTGTTGTGGAAAAAAAATAAAAACAAAAAATGTTGATCACGATTAACTTCTTTAGAAGTACAGTTGTAGACATTGAGAAAGCCTAATATTTGCGTTTTTATTTAAACTACCTTTGTCTGTGCTGAATTTGGTTAGGAATTTTTATTAAATAGAAACAACAATTTTGAAAAAATAATGGGAGGTATCTGTGAATTTGTAAGTTATTTAAAGGTTCCAAAATAAGGAGAAAACAAAGACCACTTTTAAACCTGAGGCTTCATAGATTTGAAAGTGTTATACGTGGGTGGTTCAATACAGAAGGCTGTGTCAGCCTTATGGTAGTGAAGTACAGACCCGTGCCTTAGGGCGTAAAACCCCGTTTCCACCAGCGATCATGTTCGATGTGAGAGCCCTGTTGCTGAACGATTGCACGACATCGTAGTTTCCACTGAAGGAGACCTCTATTGAGCACTGCCTGATCCAATTTCACCCACTCCTCCGTGCACACTTTCCAAAGGCCACCAGTGTAGTCGGACGACGCTTATTGATGTTCCGTTTCAGGAGGCCGAAAGCACAGAAGTCCATAGGGGATGCATCTGGTGGCTTGACGGGGATTTCTCGAAATGGGATAGCCTTTACACCTGTCTCCTGTTCCATACGTGTCATCTAGCCCACCGTTCGTTTGGCAGTATGGCTGCTGGCGGATGAATACTCTGTCAGTGTCATTGCCATACAAAGCCGGAGCATGTTGGCGATAGATGGGTTCCAGTACATGCTCGATATAATACGCTGCATTCACCTTGACATTTGATGACACCCGATGTATCTGAAGCTTTCCTTTTGCACAGAAACCCGTCACTACCATAAATCCGTTTGGAAAACTCTCCTTGCAGGAGCGAACCCACTTTGTATGATCGGTTCCATCACTGCGGCGGTAGTAAATTGCACGCATCTGCTGGGATCCTGTCAAATAGACCCATACTTCATCTAAGGTGATCACATAACGCCATTTGTCACCTGTCAGGTAACCTTCATACAGCCTTTTGCATGCCCCACGCCGTTCTGCGATGTGCGTTGGCTTCAGAACATGGACCCGCCGCTTGTGTGCACTTCTGAGTCCCAAATTGTCGCGTATGATTCGGTGTACAGTTGCAGTTGACCGTCCAACACGCCTTGCTATGTCACTTGGGTGGGTGGATTCTCCTGGGTCACAAACCGGCGGACCTTGGCAATGACATCTTGACTGCGTTGTGGAGCCGGTTGCTTCTTTTGCCCCTTTTGACGACGCATGGCAATGGTTTGCTCTGGGTTTGCATTGCGATGGATGGCTGCATTAATTCCCTTATCAGACACTGTGAAACCTTCCTTCTTGCACTGCGCTATTATTCGACAATAGCTGAAGCCTATATCAGAAAGTGCTACGATATAGCCCTCCCAAAAAGGGTCGATTTTCGGCGTCATTCTGCTCACACACGTCTCTCTTCTGCACGGCTTGTACACAAGTATCTGGCTACTCCGTACTGCCTGCGTCACGTTGCTGACGCGAAACTAGCGCCTCTGGTGGCGACTGCAAATTGCTACTATAAGGATGAAACAGCCTTCTGTATATGTTTCCTAAGCTGTAAAATATTCGTTTTTAAGATACATTTGTAAACTATACATACATGTGTAGGTGAGTCCTTCCTCACTTCTCCACATAATTAATCCCCATTGAAATCCAGGCATTTGTCCAAACCCTTCGCAAAAAATCAGGGCTCTAGCTATTTAGCACCACTCTCTTCACATTCCGCTCCATTTCTTCTTCACTTTACAAATGTGTACATTTAACTATTTTATACATTATCGTTATGCCGATGGCATTTTACTACTTGTACGTAATGAAAATACTCTTTTACAAATATTTGAGCAGTTCAATAATCAGCATCATTGGTTGAAGTTTACTCTTAAGCGTGAATCTGATAACTTCTTCCTTTTTTTAGATTTACTGATTACCTGAGCGCGTAATAAATTTATAACAAAAATATATCGAAAACTCATTGCATGCACTATTTACGTACATCAATAATCACCCCATCCACCACTGTATAAGACCAATATTTGTAAGAATTTCTTTCGTAGGGCATTACTAATCTGTGATCATTCAAGTTATTTCAATAATGAAATACAGCTTTTATATGAAATAGGGCAGAAGAACTATTATAAGTTGCGTATCTTACAAAAATGGTTTAATCAAACACGTAGATCGGTGAAGAAGAAAAAAAAAATTGGAATTCCATATTTTTTACAGTTATCAACAAAAGTTCAACGTATTCTTGCAGAACATAACATATCTGTTTCCAGTAACCTCCCCTCCAAAAAAAAGGTTAGAAAAGCATCTCACTGGCTTTAAAAGTTACTTTATTCATCCATTAAATAAGTCAAGTATTTATCGTGCTCGGTGTGAATGTGATCCTTCATATATAGGTCAAACCAAGCGCAATATTGACAGCCGAATTAAAGAGCACATTAGACAATCAAAAAAGTCACAAGAAGAGGGTATATCGGGATTGTCACTTCACCTAAAACACTATATACATAATATAAAACAGGTTAATGTAATAGGTTCAGGAAAAAAAATAAAGGAGAAATTTAAGAATTGTTCTTTATTCATCAATATAAACAAGCTTTAAATTCGGATTCTGGCAATATTGATAAAATCTGGCTACCTATCTTTGATATGTATTTTGTTTCTGACAACAGTGACGTAGCATAGACACCACGCTTCTTTCAAACTCGACTATTTCTTTCTTCCACTGTGCTCTATTCATTCATTTTAGTACTTATTTTTACGTTACGCTCATTTGGTGGTATACATTCCTGTTCCAATATTTCTCTCATCTGTTTCTATCCTTGTTACCTCACCACTGAAGACGGTACTAGGTTATTGTTCCGATACATCAGGAGAATATTTAGTTTTGGTACGGAAAAATATATTGGTAAGTAAGTCTTTTGTTAAGTTTAGTTTTCGTCTATTATTACTTCATACTGGTTCAAATTATGCGTCAATAAACACTATTACAGTAACTACTTTGTTTTGTGATACTTTCGAAGTGTATGACCATTATGAAGCCCAATTTTCCTATTATCTCGTTACCGCCATACTAAAAATGAGTCTACAAAGACCTTCTCTAGAAGCACGAAATTTTTGCATTACAAACTTGAAGATTTCGCTTTCAGATTTAGTGTCTTACGGCATATACATCGGGTAGACAAAAACAGCAAAAAAAACTTCATACAGGACACGTAAGTTTGTCCCTCCACTATACAACACGTGTTGCGGTTGCCGATCGTTTTTTTGTTTTCAATGTGTCATGTAGACCTTCCTCTTCCGTCAGCAGTAACCAGTTCACCTGTGAGTGTCGTGGTGTGAAAGTGGTGCGGTAAAATGGGCGAGCTGACAGACTTCCAAAGAGGCATGATCGTTGGTGCTTGTCTGGTTGGAGCTTCAGTGGCAACAGTGGCGAACATTGTGGGGGTATCGAAAGGCACTGTATTCAATGTTACGAGGGCATACATAATTCATGGGCAAACGACGTCTGCAAAGCACAACAGTGGTCGAAAGACAATCCTGTCAGATAGGGACCGGAGGGCATTAAAACGGATTGTAGCAGCTAAAAAGAAGACCACTGCAATGAAAATTACGTCTGAACTCAATTCCGGCCTACAGAACCCGGTTTCATCGAAAACAGTGCGACGGGAACTTCATAAAATGAAAATTCATGGCAGGGCCTCTATCGCCAAACCCCTGGTCACATCAGTAAATGCAAAGAGGCGTATCCAGTGGTGCAAGGACCACAAGGCGTGGACTCATGAGCAGTGGAAACACGTAATGTGGTCCGATGAATCGACCTTCACCTTGTTTCCAACAACCGGTCGTGTTTACGTATGGAGAACACCGTCGCAGGCCTATGATACAGACTGTCTGCTCCCAACTGTAAAGCATGGGGGTGGTTCTGTTACAGTATGAGCAGTAATATTGTGGTTTTCTGCAAGTTTGCCATCATGGCCCTGCATGGAATGATGAATGCTAAGGCGTATGAGGCCATTTTGGGGGACCAGGTTCTATCCATGGTCCAAATATTGTTCTCTAATGGTGATGGCATCTACCAAGATGATTTGGCACCTTGTCACGCTGCAAAAAAGGTGAAATCATGGTTTGAGGAGCATGGCCAGGAGCTATTACACCTCCCCTGGGTCCCACAATCACCAGATCTGAACATCATTGAGCCATTGTGGTCTGAGTTAGAAAGGCGTGTTCGGTCTCATTACCCTCCACCAGCATCCCTTAAGGAACTGGAGCATGTTTTGTAGGAACAATGGCACAAAATTCCACACACAACGACTCAGGAGCTGTATACGTCCATTCCACGTCGGATCCAAGCTGTTTTGGACGCAGAAGGAGGCCCCACACCATACTAGGTATGATTTTCACACTTTTGCAAACGTTTTAGATTTTTTGTCCAACCCCTGTATATATAAGAAAATATATATATACAGTATAGATATATATGTGTATCTGTAAAAGAAAATTATTACTTACTACAACAGAAAATTATTACTTGACTTGACTTCTAAGTAATGTAAGTCAGAGAAATAAATTCGTTAAATGGAGATATAAAATAAATATTTAAGAGAAATTTCCCCATTACGCGTTGTACTTGGGGAAAGATATCGTTAATTAAAATGATTCTAAATAAAAGGATATGTATATTGATCAATCTGCGCAATAATATTTGCTGAAGGACAGACATATTAGAACTTTTCTAATTATCATGATAAAAATATGATCGTGTACATTGGTGGGTAAATTTATTCTTAAATTTATTAAGTGATGCGCATAATGGGATGTTTAGCGTGCTGTAAATCATTCTAATAATTTTCATGAATGAACCAAAATCACCTAGAAGTTGAAGATTACACAATTCCGAATCCTTTCACTTTATCACTTATGCACATAACTCATAACTCTAACCCCTTACTGGCCTGGCAAAGCAAGCACTGTTCTAGGAATAGTAGTAGTGTAATTTCCAAATTCCAACTCCTGTAATCTTATTTTCGATATTCACTCTCTCTCAACCAATTTAGGATTTGTACTCATATTTTAGGAAGTATGAACGCTATCCGATACAGGCTAATCAACAGGAATACAAGATACAAAGGTCCAAGGAGAATGTCATTGAAACGTTACTACTGGAAATCCATAAGATTTCTATATAGGAGAGATTAATCAACAAGGATGTAGTTTGTCTAACAACTTTAGTTTTGTGAAAGGATTCGTGCCGAGGATGGCAGTAAATTTTTGGTGAAAGTTTTATGATATAAGTATAATCTAGATGTTTTTCGCAAGTACATTCTATATCGTCAGTCAGATGTCTCGAATGAGTCGTGCCATTATTCCGCATTTCTACGTCTGAGGTTACGTCTTTACCTGGATTCCTCTTTCTTCTCAAGGAATATACGCTTTTAGTTCGTTTCCTTTGAAAATCGAAACTGCGAAACCACCTGCCAAGTATTAGATTGATATGATTAATGGAAGGTCGATAACCAAATACTGCTCCCATGTTCAAAGAATTCTTAAATTTTATATCAAGATTGTTACCCATAAAGTATTCTTGTGGCGGCCATAATCCTTAATGCATTATTAATAACAGTCTTTGTGAATCCAAGCAAAGACACATTGATTCCTTTACACTTCAAATGATAGTCACGGTTTAGAGTACATTTCTCGAGTGCCCGTCAATAGGATTATTTAACAAGCTTATAACATGTTACGCAGCGAGCTGATCACATTAGTGGAAATAGAGTAATTGATACTAGTACGTAGGTACAATAACGGAAAACCTCTATAGTGAGAGTTTAACATACACATATTTTACACTACAATTATCAGGGTTCCCACTCGTCCTGGAAATGTCCTTGAAAATGCATTTCTGTCCTTGAAATTTATAGAAATACTGAATATCATATTTTTGATAATTATAATGAAGATATTTAATTGCTATTTTTGTTTGCTATTCCTGTTTTTGTGCGGAATAATAATTTGTCATGATCCTGCATGTGTGGGTGGTTGGTGGGCTTTCTTTCTCCCAACAGGGTGGTTGGCTGGGAGATCTTCTCTCGTCTTCTTTCATCCACTAGTCTGTCAACCCATTCTTGGATGCTGTCTTCACTAGCACTATCCTCCAGAACCTGTGCTTTATACCAGTATCAATACTCCATAGATTGCTGTATGATAACATTTCCCATAAAGACCTTACTTCAATCAACATCACGAAAGACATGCTGCATCATGCCTTCTATGCAAGGCAGCGCTCTATGGCAGAATTGGAGAAAATGAGGACTGTTGAAAGAAAAAGTCAAGTGCAGAGCAAGCGGAAAGAGATAAGTGAAAATGTACAGCAGTTGGAGAGAAAGAAAAGGAAATTGTTGGAAACAAGTGAAGCTTTGGAGACTGAAGCAAACCAGCTTGCACATGAAGCAGAGCAGAAGTCTTGCTTTACTTTATTGACAAAGTCAAATGCTATCCGTAGAGCAATTTCGCTACAGAAAAGAGAGATTAAATCTATAGATGAAGAAATCACATAACTCTATACTTAGTTGAAAAATTTGTAATATAATTCCTTTTTTCTCCTAATTATATGTCACGCAATGAAGATGCCGTGCACAAATAAAATGAATGAAAATACATATGTTGGATGTGGGTGGATCGGTGGCTGTAAGGCCACTAAAAAGCAGCACATTACGCTCCGCTTTGTGTATTTAATTATTATATATTAATACTGTACTTGCATTAATATTCACTGCATAAGGTACTGTAGTTTTCATTTCACTGTTGTGTTTTTTGAACCTACAGTTGCAATCCTGTTATACCTTCCTGCGTCGAAGTCCTGGAAAATTGGTAGTTTGTCCTGGAAATTTTTGGGGGAAAGAGATTGCCCTGAATTATTCTATTAATGACCGGATAATGTACTTGGTCAATAATTTGTTTGTAATGTTAATTTCCAATTATTAAAAATTCATAAATTATTTCATAAAAGAGTCTTAACAAAATTCATCCAACCACAAAGACACTATATCGAACACAGTATGAAGCCATCTTGGAAGTACCGTGGAGATTCGTGTTGGCAAATCCGGTTATGTTCAAATTGGTAAATTTTGTGGTTATGATAGGGAAAAAAAAAAGAGTGTTCCGTATGTTCCATTAGAAATTATCAAATACTTTATGTATCATATCTACGGATCCCATAAAGCTACGAGAAAATATTTCAGGGTTTATCTGAATATTGCATGCAATAAAAACTATCTACAAAAACTTGAAAATCATCTTCATTAGACTTCTTCATCATCTTTTCTTTCTTTTTTGTGATGGAGATAGGTAAAAAGAAATTTTCTGTTGAAATGTGCCTCCATTTATCTGTAATATTGGAAATTATCTGCAGATGCAGTATCACCATAGTTCCTAAATTTAAACACAAAGATGCACCAAACCTCAAAAACCTCGGCACGAACTTCTAATCCCACTTGTTCAGGTTTAACCATGAATAATTTTAAATCAAGACTGCTTGCATGCTCTACTCGTACGCCAACCTATTCATGGACGTCTGGAAGAAGAAATACTCCGTTCATCATCCTTTCAACATTTTCTCTATCGTCAATTCATATACTGCATTTTTGTAATATGAATCCACGGAAAAACAAGCACTGAAAATGTTTCTACAAACCCTGAACAAATGTCCAGATACATTTTTTTTATTATTTATTTTTTTAAAATACTGAACTAAAAGACTTCAGCAATTTTTCATACCCATACAAATATAATGATTTGGAACTCGAAATAATAATGGTGACGTGATTTTGAATATACGCAATTCTTTTGAAGTAAACTCTCTTATTGTTTGTTAACCAGTTTTCACACCAGTATATTTTCTTTAGTATAGTTTTCGGAAATTTTTGCAATGTTTTAAAGAAGTTTAGTTTAATATTTTGGATGAAGATATCGAAAGATTAGCTTGTAAATTATCAACTCGATTATACTTATTCCAAGGTGAACTTTGCCTTGTTCAAGATATCAGAGGATTGCATAGGTATCGAAATGATCAACCTCTAAATAAAAATGCCAAAATACGCAAAGGTACGTTGCCTAACTTTTTATTATACATACATGCATATTACACAAAAAATAAAAATTTTAATTTAAACAATCGACTTTCTCGTATGTGGACGTTTCGAGACTGGTGTGCACATCAAACTCATCAACGATATGTAGTACTTCTACCTTAAGAGTTCCCACCATCAGAACATTAAACGTTCGGTACCTTGTGTGTTGGTTAGTCGGGGAACCAATACCTGACCCACCATATCGTCCCTCAACAGCTACAGATCCTCTCGTCAACACTTTGCAACTGGAGATATTCTTCTAACATTATTGACAAACGATTCAGTCTTTGTTGAAACTTGGTTTAAAATTGTCTACTGAAAGTCCGCCTAGCCTATCCACAGTCTTATCACGAGAGCTGGTTCCAGAAAAGACCTCGCACTTCCACCGAAAAATGCAAGAAATCTATTCTATTTGGTACCAGTTTATCTTCCAACATCCCATCACGAAGATAATATATATACTTTTCACCATTCGTGTGGCTCCGATTCTTGCAGCTTAATTTACATTCCTTAAATGCAATTCAGTATTAATTCATTTTTTCCGATTGCACCAACCAGCACCAATACCTTTGCAGTGCTTAAATTTCTCATATAGCTGTCCAAAAACACACAACTCGTCATAGTTCATATCATCACACTTTCCGAGGGAACCAGAAGTGAAAAGAAAGAGAGAGAGAAAAAAACATTGATCGTTATAGAGTAAAAACTGCAATAATGAAGCTCCAAGAAGTATATTCCATCTCCTTTCTCTACTACAACTACACTGTTACTTGGGAAAAGAATATGCCATACAAACCAAACTCCTTCACATGGGTGTACACGTAGCATTGCTACTTACTTTGAAGGATTGAAAGTAAAGAAAAATTACGGGTTTATGCTGCAAATCTCTTCAGATATTGCTTGATTTTAAATCAAGTTTTAAGGGAGGTCTATATCAGGACAGATGACGCATGTTCATCTGGGTGATCATGATTAGAGCATAGGGTTGCCAGATTAAACTAAAGGTAAGGCCAGAGACTAGCGCCATTTGGTATTCCGGAGGATAAATTTAAAACTGAATATTTCTGCATGTTATTACCACCGACCGTTATTACTAACTCTACCATTAATAATAATCGAATGTATACTGTACCAAACTAAATAAAAATAACATAAAATATTAGTGATTATAGACGCCTAGCTTGTTTTTCATAGTTTCTGGATCTTCTCACTGCGTTGAGAGTTCTATTTTACAGAACCGTTTTGTGGAAATCTTGACATCCTAGTTTCAAGAGACCATCACTAGTTTGGTTGACATTCTCTTATCTCACTATAAATCTTTCATTACACTAAACCCTTGTTTGACATATCCATTACTGACCGGTATGGAGATACACCTTCCATTCCAAAAGAAACCGAACGTTTTAAAAAAACAAAAAAGCAATGTACATTTTGGAACAAATCATTTTTATTAATCAATGTATTCCCCTTCTGCATCGATACACATATTTGCACGCTCCAACAAGTTGTCAAACGACTTCTCCATATCCTTTATTGGAATGGTCTTTAGGACGGCGGACGTCGCCTTCTCAATGGCATCAATCGATGCGTGCCACTTTCCTTTCATCGCCAAATGCAGTTTCGGGAACAGATAAAATCGCACGGAGCGAGATCTGGTGAATAGGGCGGATGATGCAACCGAATAATGTGATTTTTGACCAAAAATTCAGTTACAAGTCGCGAACGATGTGATGGTGCATTATCGTCCAAAAGAGTCTAACTGCCGATATCGCGATATTCGGGCCGAATACGACGAATTCTTGCCAGCAAACGCTTCATGACGCCCAAGTAAAACTCTCCAGTGACTGTCTGGTCGGGCTGAACAAATTCTTTGTGGATAATTCCTTTTGAGTCGTAAAAACAAATCAGCATCACCTTAACTTTTGACTTCACCAAGCGACTTTTTTTGGGTGTTCCTTCATCCGGCGCTCTCCATTCAGCACTTTGCCGCTTTGTTTCGGGCTCATATTCAAAACACCACGTCTCGTCACCAGTTACAATCGATTTCAAGAAGTTTCGATCCTGCCGAGCACTTTTAACGATGTCTTTGCAATGCGCAATTCGATCAACTTTTTGGTCTTCGGTGAGTTTGTGTGGTACAAACCGCGAATCAACCTTCTTAAGGCCCAAAACTTCGGTCAAAATGCGGTATGCGGTTGTTTGAGGAATGCCTAATTCCATTTCAATAACTTTCACCGACGATTTTTTGTTATGTTTGATGAATTCACGCACTTTTTCGATGTTTTCTTCCGATAATCCGGTTCTGGGACGGCCTGATCTTTCATCATCCAGCGTCTCTCTACCCGATTTGAATCGCCTGAACCACTCGTAAACTTGCGTACGGGATAGACACTCATCACCATATGCATTTTGTAGCATTTGGTGCGTTTCACTAAAAGTTTTACCCAGTTTAACACAAAACTCAATTGCAGCTCGTTGTTTGAAACTCATTTTCCGACCGATGTACACAACACACTGACAGTTGAAACGCAATAACTTTGTTGCCGTGCATCCAAATCTCATGACATTTATACCAGTTGTCAATGAGGGACTACGCCATCTACCGGTAAAATATTACAACAGATGGCACTAGTGGTACTATTTGTTTTCAAAAGTTCGGTTTCTTTTGGAATGGAGGGTGTAATATACTGCATTATTTTGAACAAGTTTGGTACATCTGCTTTCTCCAAAAACTCACTCCAAAATTTATAGTAATACCTAGGTAATTATTATGCTTCCTATTAAGTGTTCGTATCATAGATTTCAAAACAGAAAACTTATTCGTTTCTATCGAAACTAATTTTAAATTTCATCTCTACCGCTACCTCTGTCAAATCTTTAAATGAAAACAATGTTGGTGCCGCACGATAATACAGGCGCAACAATGGAAAGAATTTGAATCTAACCTTTTTTGTTTCAGTAAAAATGTAAATGCCTAACAACAAGTACGGCATATATATATTTTAACACTTGTGCTTTATTTAACACAAGTGTTTTTAGATTTTTTTAAAAATACAAATTGTAAAAGTGTGGACATTCCTGGCGCCACTACTTTGTTATATTCACAATAATTTAACTGTACAATCATGTTGTTTAACACAGACGATTTCGGGCAGTATGCCTGCACCATTTTGGTTACAGCTTAGGTTGTGACTACGACAATTTTTAGTGCAAACTAATTTTGTTTAATACTGTTTTACTACCTTGTAACAATTTATAATGCAATAATCGACATGACTAATGACTGCGACATTCCTTTTATAAAAACTACAAAGTGGTTCTAATAATAAGAATAAATGTCATAGATTATTGATTGTGTAAATTAATATTTAATCACGTACATTTAATTCGTTGACCCGTAGAATCTATTTCGAATGCCGGCACTCCATATGGAATCTAAAGATCTGGCAAACCTTATTAGAGCATCGACTGCCAACATCATTAATTGTGGTTATCTAAGGGTCGTAGTTTACTACATTTTAAATCAAGTATAATCAATCATCTCAATATGATTAATTGGGGTCCCAGGTCGATTCCCGCTGAGAGAACCTTAAGAAATTTGATCGCATTCGCTGGTTCACCTTAAAACTGTAGGTCCAAGTCTCATTTAGCTCTAAATTTCAATCCAACCAACATCTTTTCAGCATCGAGGCTATATGGGACTGAGCATGGTGTTTAAAGTGAATTTATATTCGAGGCAGGTATATTAACCGGGAATCGAATCCGGGACCATGCGCACCTTTGCTACGATATCTGTAAACACATTTCAAACGCTTCAAGATTGATTCTGATTCGATAACTATATTTTTCTCTTCCAGTAGAAGTCTTGATAATATATATGGTAACCGAGAGTACGGTAGCTCAAGTGGTAAAAGCGCTCATCCCTGGTGCGAGAGGTTAATGATTCGATCCCAAATCGTAAGAATTTGTAGTAAGCAACATCGTATTCGTGGGTTTTCTCGGGATTTACTGCTTTCTTCTTTTTCATTTCACCAATTATTTCAAACCATTCACTTTCAATAATCATGTCTCTTTTAACCTACCGGTAATGTTAAACTAGAAATTTATTTATTTTTTATTTATTTTCACGTATGATAACCACTTAGATACAAGAAGCATTTTTGTAAGTAAAATACAAGGGTCACTCAAAAAGTTAGTTGCATTGCTTAAGAAAATAAAACAGGATAGAAATTTTACAATAACTTCATTTGTATCGTAAAGTTTCATTCACAATCTACTTTTCAACGTAATTACCTCTGTTAGTTAAACATTTGTCGAGGCGTGGTACAAGTTTTTCTATGCCTTCTGCAAAGTAATCCCGTCCAATGCCCGATAACCATTCTTGGGCTGCAGCTTTCTACTCGTCATCCGAGTGGTATCGTCGCTTTGAAAGTTGGTCTTTCATGAGACCAAACACATGGGAGTCACACGGTGAAAGGTCTGGGCTGTAAGGAGGTTTCGGATTTATCGCAGTTGATTGTCTTCCCTTGCGCCCAGCATCGTCAATATCTGTACGTCCGTTCTTAAACATGTTGCACCACTTGGTGATGGCTTGACGTGACATTGCATTTTCACCATACAATTCATGTAACTGCCGATAAATTTCAATGCAGTTATATCTTTTCGTCAACAAAAAACTAATCACTGCACGCATTTCCAATTTGGACGCCACTTGCAACTGTCGAGACGAATTATTATCAGAACACTCCACTTGTCTCGTGAAAGCCGCTATGTCACACGATACAGCTACATGTCTGCAGTGTTGCCACGCAGTTTCATCAAAATAGTCTTTGACCGAAAATATTTAGGAAGGAGTGCAACTAACTTTCTGACTGACCCACGTATTATAGGTACTTGAGGTAAAATTATTACAAGTAGGCATCCTGAATATAGCCTGTGTTACAGATAAAAACATAATTTTCAAATATAGATTAAGCTATCGATGATATGTAGTGCGGATAAATCGCATAGACTTCCAACCAGAATGGAACAGTATCACTAAACTTATTCTATATTATGCATTGATGATAATGAATAATTTTAGCAAAAAGCATGTTGTACATTATATCAAATCACATTACTACAATTCTTTACAGGCAATATCACAGTTACGGATGCCCCTTGTATATTCATAAGAAATAATAAACCACAACTTTTTTTTTTCAAAATTCTGTTATTATTACAACTTTCTTTTTTATTGCTGTGACAGTAACAATTCTTATGGCTAGGATTCTTCCCTCAAATATAGCTTCTATTACGTTCACACAGCAGAAAAATGTTTCGTGGAAGAAAAAAAAAAAAGAAAGCACACAAGTAGTAGTGTACGACATTTTTGAAGGGGGAAACCAGAGAGTGAAATATAACAACCAACTAATAATAATAGTAATAATTAATAATAATAATAGTGTAACAATATGTACAGTAGTTTTAAAAGACAAATGGAAAATTTTTCGTAGAAGAAACCAAATAGATCTTATAGTCATATGCAAACATCTGTTGAGCTGATTTACTTAGGACAGAAAAGGCAGGAACAATATTTGTGGCATAGACAATGGCCTCGCAGCAAAATACATTCAACACTAAAGCCGGACAACAGACACACTTAGTTAACAACGTATTTGTCCTCCTCGTAAAAATCTATACCCTTTAACTTTTGTTAATTTGTGCAAAAACTTTTCATTTTGTTGTAGCATTATTTTACTTTCTACCTTTCTTGCAGACCAAATAAAAAAAAAAGTAAAATATGTCACAAGAAGCTTATTTATTTATTTATTTTTGTTTAACAAAGTGTTAAAAAATGCATCTACTAAAACCAATACAATGATTTCACTTTATTTATTCTTTATGATTTCATTTATTCACTGTAAAATATGAATCGACAAAAATGTAACTTCGCACGCACTCCACGAAAAACTTAGTAAAATACAATCCAAGTTGGTTTAAGTTACAAAATTGTGACTCGGTACTAGAATGATTGTAACTATATTTTCGTATACTTAACACTCGTATGTAAATTTTAATTATAATACAAATTGTCTTTTAGTTTTATTTTTCTATCACATTTACACATATAAGCTTTTCCTTTTTTAGCTGAGAACAGTCTATTAAAATGTTCTAATTGTTCAATAGCACTCTTGCTATTGAATATAATCAAGTCTCTCCAGGAGTAAAAGTAGATCTGAAAAGATAGGGATACGCATGACGTCACGCCATCCCCGTGCCTATCTATGCCCATTGTAATTTTTAGGAAGTGGGGGAACGACATCCCCTCACGTTCCTCCTCACTTTTACCCTTGATCCTCTCTTAATTCTATTGCTGGATAACTTTTATCGTGTGCTATTTACGACAAGAACTTAAAAGATATATTGTAGACGATAACATTATTTATTTATATGGCGCCAAAAATATAAGGCAAAATTTATTGCTAAATTGCATTAATAGTTGACCACTTATACATAGCATCTAATGATACGAGACGAAAAGTTAAAACCGTTAAATAATATACCTAGGTATTTATGATGACACTTCACTGAAGTTAAACGTAATATATATTTGCACACTAAAATATAATTTCACCATTCTTGTATCAGGTCGGTAAGAGAGTAATGCAAGGTTCTTATTCGTGTAATTTTGAACTGCTAATTTCACCACATTTTGTAACAGTCATTATAACAATTGAAGTTTAGGTATATCTTTATCATGGAGCAGGTTATAAAAATGAAGATGTCAAAAAGGGATTTCTACAACTTATTGCTACAGGTTCAAACTAAGGAAAAAGGGCAGAGAAAAAGTCTGGAAATAGCACAATTTGGTGTCAAATATAGTATTTTATGAAAGCATCGTGCAACATTAATTCCGAAGATTTCCTCACGCTGAAAAACGTCAAAGATAAGAAAGGTCATAGTGTGTCCTTCCACAGCTAACTGCGACGATTTAAAAGAGTTAGTCGAGGCAAACCTACGCACAACTACTGAGGAATCGATCCAAGAATTTCGCGTTTGTTATTCATCATTTAAAGCAGCTTACAGAAATAAATATTCACGAATTAAATTCAATTAAATAAAGAAACAAACAAAAGTCATTATGAGATCCGTTCTGCGTTTGTATTGTCCAACAGAATGGATTTTTCACGGTCAAATTGCCACATGTGGCAAGAAATGGATCCTCTACGGTAGTGATGGACAATTTATAACGTAATGTGGGCCAGGACAAATAACAAGCAATCTTGCAGACTTTAATTTTCCTTCCACTATTTCCTTTGAAGCTACAGTTCAATGAATGTGCGCAAGTCATACATTATCTGAACCTTTGTTTTATGTTTCTACAGGGCAACAGAACCTAAAGTAACTACATGATTTTTTTTATTTTTTTATTTATTTATTTATTTTTTTAAGTCCGGCACCAACGGCCTTACCTTGCAGAATGATATTCGTAACCAAAGGTTTAAGAAAGTATTTTTACAGTTAAAAGTCGTCTCGATTCAGGTATACGTATTACGACGGCCAGATAAGTTATGTTCCTATTACGTTACGGCGTTTAAAAAGAGGAACGAATCATACGCTTTTCAATTTTATTCGCGGGCCGTCATTTGGTCATCGGTGCTCTGCAACATTGCACAAGAACAAGATAGCTAAAATTCCTGCCGAAAACAAAGATTTTTTCAATAGAATGTTATGGTAGCTGATAGTCTGCACAGAAAATTTTCCACTACATTTCCTGAATCCCAATAAGAGCTTATTAGCAAAGAATGTAATGACTATATCCTGCATTGGGCAGTCAAAATATAACGATAATGTATATCTTATGTACTTTTACGTATCATTTTTATTTACGGGTAAAATGAGCTATTTAAATAGGCACAAGCTATCAAGAAGAAGAAATTATATAAAGAAATAATTTAAAATATTTTGTATTATATTGAGATTTTGTCTGTTATCGTTGCTACGACGATTTGTTTACTTGTTTTTAATGTCGTTGCTATAGTAACTAGAAAGATATAGAGGTAACGAGGAACCATCTTGTGTAATCTGAATGTACAATATTTTAAGGTGTCGAACAAGATATACGTTGAAGAATAATAATATATATATGAAGTGCATTAAAGTGTTGAATTATTCCAGATAATCTCGTGTATTGCCTAAACATTTAGAATCAGGGCATAGTTCACGACAGAATTAGCGTTACATATTATATGGTGCCGAAACCCGGGACTTTGGAGATCACTTAGAAGTAAAAGTAAACTATCTCTCATCACCACGGATTATTTATTGCTTCGTAATAAAAGAAAAATTTACAGAAGACCCATAATGAATGTGAATGCCGGAATTAAAGAGGTCGATGTTCCTGGAAGTGAAGCTTCACCAGATGTAGTTAAACTTTTACAACAGCTAGGTCAACAAATTAATTCTGTCACAACAGATGAATACTAGGGTGGAACAAGTGACACAAAACATTGATTCCAAATTGAACACCAGATTGAAACAAGTGACACAACAAATAGGACATGAGTTGGATACCAAATTGGAAGTAACTGACAATAGGATAGAACAGATCGTTCATAGCATTGCATTGGTGTAAAGTACTGTTGATGTAGTTGAAACCCAAGTCAACGAACATGCCAATCAAATTCGAAGATTGCAGGAAGAAATCCATACTATTAAAGAGAACATCAATGCGGTCATCTGTAATCCTGGTCCCGCCTCCAATACTGTGCGTGATGAATATACGAGACCTGAACCAAGACACTGAGAAGAACACAACAATTCATCCGAAATCTGTTCTGACAGGGAACACACCATTTCAAATACGGAGAATGAAGAAAGGAGGACACCTCGCAGAAATCATATGCACAGAAAACGACATCTAAAGGTGAAATTCAGTGAAATAAGGTTACTAACCAAATTCAGTGGCAGATCAGAAGATATTCCTGCAAGTACGTTTCTAGAAATATTTGAGCAAGAGTGCGAGTTAATAGGCATAGGTAAGGCCATTTTTTTTTTAAATATAATACCACATATTTTGTTATCACCATGTTTTGTATGGTTTAAGGCAATTAGCGGTAATTTACGTAACTATTCTGATTTCAAAAATGCCTTGCTAGCTAATTTAGAAAATGACTATGTTAGCAGACAGGGATGCTCAGATTAGGAATCGATGTTTTAATCCAAAAGTCGATAAAAGCCTTACTGATTTTGTGATCGCCGTGTATAATGATTTGAAACAAATCAATCCCTACCAACAGGAGTCGCGTATTATCGCCTCAGTACGAATATTACTACTGTTTAAGCTTCAGCAAGTATTAATCTCGTCACAATGTATCAATTTCAATAATTTAATTATGATCGTTCAAAATTATGATGAAAGTCAGGTTAGACTGCAAAGTAATAGTAATAGAAATCAAGCTAATTATATTCCTGTTCGAAATATACATGTCAGAGAGAATTGTAATCCTAGTACAAGATATAATGTTAGATTTACTCGTAACAACAATATGACAGAACCTAACATCAGAAGAAACAAATAATAATAATAATACCAGTTTCTAGAAATAATGGAAATAATCGAGCTAATTTCTCACGAAATCCCAGATTTCGTAATAATTAACTAGGTGGCACATATTTTCGAAATAGTAACCAAAGAATTAGTGAAGTAAACAATACACAGGACAGTAATCAAGATTGTGCTATTCAATGTAGCTTAATTGAATCTTTAATAATGTCACTTAAACTAAATGTGGTTGAAGTGGATTGGATTAAAGCCACGTTAGCAATGGATTCGTAAGAATATAAAAACAGTAATTTAAACTTAAATGACAATGTTTTAAATCCTTTCAAATGATAGTAACTAATAATAATATATATTTGAAAGTGTTATTCTTTTTGTGATATTAATTGGGTTTTGTTTCACTTTGAATCTTGTTCTGATTCCATTGTAACTCTACTTCGCTTACATTCTATGAATTACCGGTACATCTATGCATCGATACAAAAATTGTCTATCAAATTTATGCTATGCCCGAATAAATGAAATAGGTTAATTTTAATGTACACCAACTTTATTGTTAATATGTATAAATGGCATTGAATTAAAGAATTTATTTAGGACCTAAAATAGCCAACAAACTTATCACATTTTGATTATCTCCTTATCGTCGGTAATTTTATAGACTTAAAATAAAATTTATTACGGAATAAATATAAAAATGATATTGAGATAAAATGAAAATGATTATGTTATTTTATGAATTGTAATTTTTATATATACGAGGGTTTTTCAAAAACTAAGGTAACTATTGTATATGAAGTGTCTAATGGTCCGGGATTCTTTCTTTAATTGTGAACAATGTGATTCGGGAGCCATTATACAACGATAATGTATATCTTATGTACTTTTAAGTATCATTTTTATTTACGGGCAAAATGAGCTATTTAAATAGGCACAAGCTAAATAATTTAAAATATTTTGTATTATATTGAGATTTTGTTTGTTATCGTTGCTATGACGATTTGTTTACTTGTTTTTAATGTCGTTGCTATAGTAACTAGAAAGATATAGAGGTAACGAGGAACCATCTTGTGTAATCTGAATGTACAATATTGTAAGGTGTCGAACAAGATATATGTTGAAGAATAATAATATATATATGAAGTGCATTAAAGTGTTGAATTATTATTCCAGATAATCTCGTGTATTGCCTAAACATTTAGAATCAGGGCATATGTAACATAGTTCACGACAGAATTAGCGTTACAAAAAGAGTAATGCATTTTCATGAGTAACCTGTGTCCAAATGTTAATACGTTCATACGTTCCAGGACTCTCAACTTACTTACTACCAGAATAAATACTTTGTTTCCCATTGATAAAGCGATAGAATCTAATTGTTAGAAAACTTGCATCATTTTCCTACCAACCTGACACCGATTAATCTTTATCAATTCAATTATGAACGAGAGTATTATTGTTTTATACACTTAGCTATTTTGCACGAATATAAGGAAATTTGACAGGAAATGTGATGCATTGGAAGGAATAGTAGATATTTGGGTTGGGCCACAATGAATCAGTGTTAATATCTATCCTGTCGAAAGCACAGAGCAAGCATTGCATTTGGACCTCTGTTCAATGGACGAAGATAGCTTGGTCCGATTAATGTTGTAATACGTAGATGATTATACGCACCAGAATGTACACATTTGCGGAGAGCGTATGGTGGTTATGGTGATAATTTACTACGGAACGCTTAATATGAACATCATTTTGACAGTTAAACCTCGTGACAAACTATTCGAACATGTGACATGCACATCAGCAGAAGAACACCATCAAAATTTTCAGGTGTTCACATAGCCTCTTAAATTCCACTTAAAAACATTGATTCAAATCGGATTCCTCTGGCAACTAAGAGGAATTAAAATGTACTCTAGAAACATCGTGATGCCAGATATTCAAAATTTCCTTCCTGGACACCAAGCTACTCGGATCAGGGCTACCTTTGTTATACATACATTATGTTGTGAATAGTTTGGGTCATCGGTATACATAAGTGATGAATATTCACTTTTTACAGATGCGTAAGATGGGAAAAAATATTAGATATGTAGTTAGGAGTATTGTTAAGATGAAACACTGTACCCATGATTTTCCTGTCAAACATGACTGTTTGTTAGAATAAGGTCACTTCGTTTATCTACCTTCTACGAACAAACTACCATCATCTAAATGAAGTAAGGTTTTGTGTTAAGATTAGAATTGTAACTTTGAAAAACAGTGTCCACGAATAAATTGCACAATTGAGATCTTTTTCTATAGTCAAGAGTCTAAATATATGAATCAAGTACACATTTTAGAAATTTTCCCTCAGTTTTATTTTGTCAGGTTTCAATTCTGTACTGTCAATGTCTTTTCTAAGCCTCAGAAATCGATGTAGGCTTAACTAGGTACTACGTTTTTCACAAAACCCAGAGCAAATATCAGTAAGCGTAAAGACTGTATATTATATAGTCCGCCTCTTTTTCAGCATGAAGAACCTACAGTCTGAATAAATGGTGGGTATTACGTGACGAACTTCACGTTTCCGGTTTTTATCAGTGACAAACAAACCTACTAACGGATAGATTGTAAGTAGGCTACTTACGGCAATGTATTTAGGGACATATTATCAAGACAGGACATACGACAGACAAACGTATAAGGCTACGACGTACATTAGGGTAAAGTAATTTACTTTTACTTCCTCCCCCCTAATACATATTTCTTCCCTCCTAATGACAAACATAGTTTTGTCCGAAATATGTCGACTTGTAATGAGAAAGAAGCAAAAAGACTAATACACCGAAAAAAAAAAAAGTTTTCTTGTACATGTAAGAACGCTTTCGTAAGAACTTCCTTCCATCATCAGCTTGCTTAAAACTCAAAAAGAATTTAAAACATGAAGGGGGATATGGAAAGGTTAAAAAAAAAGTTAAAAGGATTAAGAAATGAAAATAAAAATTTTCTGTCAAAAACTAAACATATGGGAATAGGCATTCACTGCCATTGTATAATGTTGTTCACTGTTTTCTTTTCTTGCTTTCCAGATGGCGAAAGTATGTAATGAAAAGGTTACTCCAAATCATATTTTTCCCCCTATTCAAATTAAATATGGGTTTCTCTTTATGGATGTAATATGATTCTTTAATTTTTCGTTCCGTTGCTATTTTTTACTATATACTTTCGCCATCTGGAAAGCAAGAAAGAAAAAAAAACAGTGAACAGCAGTATACAATGACAATGAGTGCTTATTCCCATGTATTTAATTTTTGACAGATGATTTGTATTTTTCATTTCTTAATCATTTTAACCATTTTTTAAAAACCTTTCCATATTCCCCTTCATGTTTTAAATCCTTTTTGAATTTTAAGCAACCTGATGATGGAAGAAGGTTCGTCCGAAAGTGCTTCTTACATATACAAGAAAACTCTGCTATTTTTGCGGTGAGTATTATAGCCTTTTTGCTTCTTTCTCATTAAATGCCATCACCGCTCGCAATATTGTAATATGTCGATTTGTAGTTATGAGTTAATTCTGAAAGTAGTTACAGTGAGATTCTATTTTATTTTGTTTTTATTTATTACTTACTTTCATATGTTCGGCTATTATTAAGGTTTATACAGTAATCTTGAACTCACTTGTTACCCAGAATACGAAATTAATATCTACGAAAACAATAATTCCCAGCTTCTTTTGACTGGCGACTGCCCACGACACGTACTTAGATTAGGTACTGTAGTATTGACCAATATATTGAATTCAAAGTTAATTTTAACGTATTATTAAAGGCTTTATGATAAAAATAAAACGTATTTTGTACATTCTAGACTAATAGGCCTATTGTATATTATAAAATTTATTTTTAAGTTCTAAAATTTCGCGATACATCTGCTGGGAATCGCAGTACTACAGTAGTCTTTAAAAAAAACAATTCCAAGCTAGCACCAACCCATCTTCCCTTCTGACGTTATATTATTATTGGGGATAAAAGAAAAACACTAATAATGTTTGAGATTGTCTGTCCACTCAGATTACTGTATAATCCGTACGTGACAAAGATAAACTTTGTGTACTGTAATAATATAAAATTGTATTCGCTTCATTATAACGAAAGGCTCCTCTTAAGCCTCCATTTAATAGAAATTTGCATACAGTTTTAAACGCTTTCTGCCTCCAACCTCAGTACCTCGGAAAATTAGCTTATGCTGTTATAAAGATTACAATGAGAATTATCTTCTTACTTGTAGAAACAACACGATTTAGCAACGAACTAGACTTTCTTTCCTTGATCCCTTTGTCATGAATAAAATGTATGACTTCATGAACTATACAAAAGAATGCGATTTAAAGTTCATGAAGTTATAAGTTTTATACATCACATAGAGTGAACAAGAAAATGTCTATTTCCTGGCAGTCAGTTATCTTGTGTAAGCTAATTTAAATAACGTTGATTTTTCCGATTAATTCTTAAAATAATTCTGTCCCATATATAATTTCAATGTTATATTAATTATTGTTTGCTTTTTTCCCTTTAATTATCGTTACGATTTACTGTAATTTTTATTTTGTGTTATATGAATTATGCTTTCTGATTTTATAGCAACTGCGCCCAAACGAAAGAACATCGTTATATCATATTTTAACTTGTAATGGCTCTAATGTCAACAACAACAATCATTACTTTATTCCTAAATTAAATAACTGAAATTTTGCAAATTTTGAATTTGCCCAAGAAAAAGGTTTTTCTTCAATGATTAAATAAAATATGATTAATTATTATGTAATAAAACAATGAGGTAGTATTTTAACAAACTTCTCACGAAATATTCTTCATACTACACATTTCGAACATAGTCACAGCTTAAAATGTCTTCACTGCCAATTTTAATATTTCTAGCTACTACTTTGTGTCATATCTTAATGCAATTTTCATCTTTGTGTTATAAAACCTTGTATGCTTTCGTCTTGATGATAAGACACAGAGTTGTGTCTTTAAAATAATAATAATAATAATAAACCATAAGGTAAGATGCTATTCTAATCTGTTTTATTTAATATTGACTTTTCTGCATCTGTTTTTTCTGCTACGAGTGTATTAAGGGGGCAGACTACTAAATATTTTTCAAAAGCTAACAATTTTTCTTTTGCCCGTTTCTCGTAAGAGAAAAGAGATAATGAAATGTAACTTACCACAATAATAGATAATGTTATTCTACACCCGAAAATACAAATCGGAAGAATTTACAGTGTTGCCATTCATAGAAATTATATAAGTTATTACAAAATAAATACAAATATTATTTAAAAAGTAGTTAACAAGGAACAAAGATAGCTTGGTAAGTCATCAGTTACCGTTGAGTTCATTTTTCTAGTCCCTGCCTTAACTTAGATTTTTAGGTAATTCAAATTCTGGTCACACTGTAATTTCTATGAATGGCAACACTGTAAATTCTTCCGACTTGTATTTTCGGGTGTAGAATAGCATTATCTATTATTGTGGTAAGTTACATTTCATTATCTCTTTTCACTTACGAGTAAAGAGCAAAAGAAAAAATGTTAGCTTTTGAAAAATATTTAGTAGACTGCCCCCTTAACCCATTAATATATCGTCGCTGATATTGCAATACGTTGTAGGTTACGTATTGAAGCAAACAGGTATACCACAAAATATTACATTCGGAATCCAAATGCGAAAACAAGAAATAAATGGTTCTCCCACTATCGAAGACGAGGTTCAGAGGTATTTTTTCTCTTTGTGTTTTAATGAAGCAAGTGAGAAAACCCACTATTCAATACTAAAGGTCCATCACAAAATCAATCTTTGTATCCGTTTTCTGACGTTATGCCACTTAACTGATATTACACTTATAGAGGAAATATAATCTCTATGAAACCATTTGGGTCATGAAAAATAAATTCTAATACTGTGCATGCAAGGGGTGAAAACAATGGGTTAATTATGTGTCTTTCCGCATCTTTTTTCTCTTTTTCAGCACCATTTATATGCTGGTAACTTTAGTGTAAGGTAATGTTCGGCATAACCTTGTAAAACAGTCGTTGATAATAATGAGAGAGTGACCATTTCTGTAATGAGAGGAAAATTAACGAAACATACTTAACCTTACCCCCTTTATTATCTAAGTCGACAATGTTAAGAGTGCGCATTGGTATTTAGTATGGTACAAGTGCGAGTTTTGTATGTAATGGTAGCACATGGAATAAAATCAAACATAAAACTGTAACAATAAACTTAAAAGTATTAAGAACAACTAACTCAATAATTCAATATTAACCATAATGCATAGTTACAAGTGTTTGGAAAACAAAGAAAGGACGAAATATTTAAGGTAAGTGTAAAGTATCGAGTATTACCAATATATGCCAATATGTTTTACCTATCTTTCCAACATATTTTGTAAAACGTAACAATACTCACAATAGTAAAATCAAATTCACGAGATCAATATTGAAACTTTGCCCCAAAACAAACTGAATCATTAATCAGGGAATAATCCCTGCAATCTTTAATTATTCCGTTTTATTCATTGTTGAGAGCACTTAATTTTACACTTCAGAAACGTGTTTCAAATAACGAAACTTTCTGGACAAAGAAAAGAAACAATATCAAAATACTGTATTATTTTTAGACTAATGGCTGAAACAAGTCTTCCTGATCATGATTTTGTAAATACTTTTAGAAGTATTTTTGTATTTTGGATAAAAATATATGTTGTTTACTTCCAAGCAACAACGCTCGTAAAGTAACCAGTCATGTGTTACTAGTGATCAACAATGCCCGTAATATGGTCAATTATAATTAGGAATATTTCTCAAAAGGAGTAACTAGCAGCAGTTACGCTGAAATATCTTCCTACAGACCAAGAAACCCCAATAAACTTTCGCGGCACTCTCGGGAAACAAAGCTTCTGCAGTACTGAATTTGATTGTCTCCTGTTGGGAAAGATTAAAACTCGAAAATAATTGATCTGCAAGTCACGTATATGAATGTTATATGAAAGCAATAATGTCTATTAACATTCGCGCGTATAACTCAATAGAAAACGACATTAACTGTAAGCTATAGGACCCCCCCCCCCCCCCAAAAAAAAAATGAAATCTGAGTTTTACGTCCCACGGTTATGCCGGTTAGGCTAAAGGAGACGGTCATTATGAATAATGAATGAAATGGTGGAATGAAGAAAGTGGGAGGAAACGGGAGAACCCCGAGAAAACCCACGCATCCGGTACTTGCCCACCATAAAGTTCACTTGGCGGGGGCTGTGATCGAACCCGGGACCCCAAGCACCAGAGGTGAACGCTCTACCACTGAACCACCGCGGCCCGCTACAGGACCAAATAAAGGGTTAATGATTCAATATGTTTTTGGACAAAGTTTGAGTGTTCATCTCTTGAATCTGATTGAATTATTTTAAATATTGTTGCTGTATACAAAATACATTGGGAAGATATGGATAAACGTCTGACATCTATTGGGTAAATAACGCTTCTTTATACTTATAGTTCGATTCTTCAACCGAAGTGTAGTACGTATATAAAGAACGCAGTCTCCGAGGAATTTTGCGGAATACACCCCCGATAACTAAATGGTCAACCAGAACACTAATTTCAAACTATTGACAGTCGTTTGTCAACTCCACGTGGTGTCTTAGTTGCCACAGTTTCAAATAGTAGCTTTTACGTTAGTGCTCGATTCCCTGTTCCCAAGATCAGCTGCTTTGTTCTTACATTGCCCGACATCTGTTTCATATTTGCCATAGTATTGAGAAGAAAGAACAGACACTGTTAGTGTTAAGACGATGCAACCGCGTAGATACGGTCAAAAGAGGAATGAACAGACGAAGGGATGCTGTTGTAAAAATCAGCATGGAAACTTGAAAGAAACTGCCAAACTGCACTTCTGTTGAGTAAACGTACTATACCGTAAGTGACCACGTAATTTGAATTGATAGGGCAGAAAACGTGATAAGGAAAAAAGAAAGCTACCACATTTGCGAAAAGAGAAGTGGTTTCGAACATTATATAGTTATAAAGTACATATCTTAAAAACAAATTTTAATGCTTGGGATCGCTCAATTACTCGTATATATAAACTTGTAATTATCACTAATAATTTATGTACACTTTATATTAAATAAATTATATATAGAAAAAAAAACAATGGCCACTATTGAGATAAGTGACATCTGTAAAAATTACAATTTTTTGCTTGTAGTGATAAATTGTATGTTTTACCGATGTGATTTCCCTCAAAGTCTGCCACTTAAAAAAAAAAATAGATATAATATGCAAATATGTGAGAAAAATAAGTTTCTAAGTTGGGACTTAAACCTGCTAGTCCTCCAGTTAGTTTGTATTATTATCTACAAATATTTGAACGATGGTAATTACATTTACATATTTACGTTACTTATAATAAGTTTTAAAGTATATATATATATATATATATATATATATATATATATATATATATATATATATGGCTAAGTTAGAAATAAGTAGACTTTAACTTGCATTTGGGAATATAAAAATGTTTCCAAATACTTTCTCTGACAACTTTTAGATGACTAAACTTCGCTGCTGAACTGGTTACATGTGAAAGAGCTCTTTTTATTCTTGTAAAGTTTTTTAATGGCGAATACTTGTCAACTTCAAGTATTTTCATATTTTCTCGTGTATCATTAAACACTGAATTCATCATTTGTGCCTTAACACGAAGAAAATTAGCGCCTTTGGCGTGGGAGGCCCGGGTTCGATTCCCGGCGGGAGCTCATGTAGTTCGGATACCACGTTAATCAGTAGGTCCACGTCTCATATAGCCTCGCTGCTAAACGGGACGTTAAACTCAAAATCAACTCAACTCAACGAAGAAAATTACTTCTCTATTTTACGAATACATGGAAAATTACATTCAATATGAAGGAAGTGAAACGCTTTTCTTTTTTTCAAGAGGCCAAGCTTAACACATTTTTTAATGTGAGGATTAAATTTACCTATCTATATATTAAGATGCTAGAAATGTTTATATGTTTGTGGCCAACCCTTTCGACAATGAAATCTCGAAAACCAAAAGTGCTAGAAACGAACAGTTTTTGCTGATCGATTCCGAATTTTGTGTAGATTTACCAGTTCTCATTCAAATTTTCAAAATACTTGTATTTTTCTATTCCACATTTTAGGCGTCGTTTTGGCCCTATTAGTTTAATATTGAAACTAGGCTGTGAAAGGCAACCATTAGAGGAGCTACGTATACTGGGTTATTGGAAATTTCAGCCACTTTGCTTTAATCTGAATGAACAACTTCAAAGGCTTGTGGACCCACGATGAGGCGTACTCGGATATGGAATTTAAGAAAAAAATATCTGCATTTGATATCATCTATACTTATCCAAGTTCGCCACAAACTCACTCCAAAATTCTATGTATTAAAATACTACATTTACATGTTTGTCTATAGCAATTCACTCCCTTTGAGAGTCTTCCTCTCCTTTACTTGTGTTAGTAAAGGGACTTGCACAGATATAGTGAAAAGTAGGAAGGAGATTCACGCTCATATTAGAACTGTTCGCTGTGTAAATAGCGCAGATTCTGCTAGTTCGTCTTAAAAACTCTACAGCAATGAAGGAAACCTAAATTTTACCAGTTTAGCAGCGAAATTATAGCCATCGGGACAGCTGCCAGACAGCAATGAAACTGTCTGGAAAAGTTTTTGTTTTCCCGGATACAAGACAAGGTCTATTTTCTTGTAATTTGTTTAATATATATCTTATATATGTTACTATGACCAAATATACATGTTTCAATTAACAAAATGTTCACTTTAAAAATGAAACGTTTGCATTGGTTATAGTAGATAGATACTTTGGTTATTTTAGAAGTAAATTCTTTTCCACGATATAGTTCATACAAAAGTAAAAATTATATATTTAGAAGATTATATGGCTTCCCCGTGTTAATTGTTTTATCAAATATTTTTATAATTTATGCATTTTATTTGAACGTTGTTTTTCTGTATGATTATCATTTTGCTTTTTCTTATTAAGAATTAAGTAGCATGCTTGATAAATAGAAAAAACATTAATTCCTCTAATGCAGCGATTCTCAACCTATTATAGGACGAGACCCACTGGTGGTTCAACGGTAGAATGTTTAGTGAGTAGCGAAGTCCTCGTGTACGAAAAGCCAAGGATACCACAGTTTCAAAGTACCTTAAATTATGTAACTGTTTCTATATCTGTCATTTTATTTTTAGAAATTTATTATGAGAAAGTTGATTCTGACTTCTCGTCGGATTACAAGGGATGGGCAAAACCGGTTTTTAATAAAACCAGAGACCGACTTGTAGAAAAACCGAAAACTGACATTTCAGTTTTCTTCAAGGCCGGTTCGGTTTTTCACCGAAACAGGTTTTTGATAGAAAACTAAACCCGGTTCGGAAAGAAAATCGAATCGGTTTTCAAAAACCGGTTTTGGTTTTTCTAAAAGTCGAAAACTTGTTTTTATGTTAACGACTAGTCCCTATCATACCGAAGAAGGGAATCATGTACTAATCCAACTTGTGAATTCAGTAAAATTTAATACTCATCGAAGTGGGTCCCGGACTTTAAAAGGCTAAGAACTACTGCTCTAATGCATGGCAGTTTCTAATGCCCACATGAAACTTCGCTACCTCAGGTATGTATGTATATATGTAGACAATAGCAGAATCGTCATTATATACTTAAAAAGCAAAATTATTTTATGTTTGAATTTCTGGAAAAGTATAAAAGAGTTGAAAGTATAAAATACATGCAGCAAAGGCACAAAAATCCCACAGACATAACCCATGGAGCTCACAGTAAAAATCTTGCTACCACAGATGATTTGTTTCAGTGGAAATGGTTTAAATATACACTGTACAGAAGGATCCGAAATGAGGTATGGGGAAGACTGGACTTTGTACAAGGGAGTTGGACAGATAAAAATCTTCTGTTCTTCCTCAGTCATCATCTCTCTTTGTTCTCGAGATAGTCCACATTGGTTCACCGCCCAAGTGACACCACTATGCATATAGACCAAGCCTATGGATCTTTGCTGACAGAAAGTTGTGCAAGATAAAGACAATGGGCTTCGGGCAAGCTTCGAGATCCAGCTCCTGAAACAAAGAAAAAAAGAATCTTGATTGCGAAATGTATAGTCAAGTTAAAACAAAATTTAACATCTACACCTCTTTCAGAGGCTCTCAGGCACAAAACGCAACACATTCCATTCTGAGAGTTCCTAAAATTGCATTCTTGTAGGCAGATATATTTGTTCCATCAGTAAGAAAACTGAAGGTTCAAAGCAAAAGTGATCACTTTAACGCAAAAAATGTTTAGTTATTATTAGAGACCGGATGTTTAGGTATTAAAAACCTGGAAAATAGGCAGACAAATAGCCACTTAAAAGTTTAAAAATAAGCAGTAAAATAGACACTAAAATATAACTCGAAATAATGAAGATAAATGGTCAATACAATTAAAACAATACATTCAAGCCATAGTTAATGTTTAAAGAACATAGAAATATACCGGTTTGTTAATAATAAAACCGAAGCTTGACGTTCATTCCATATATATAGGGTGTTTCAAAACAACACCGATAACATTTGGGAGGTGATACCTGGCACCAAGATAAGACAAAAAGTATAGACTAACCTGGGTCCACAAATGCTTCCTTTCGGAGTTATAGGCTGCCGAAAACATTAAAAAAAAATAACTTTAAAGGTCCATAGCTCCAAAACTATGGGATCTACCGTAGTCGAGTCAAGACTTCGCTTAGAAACTAGCGTATGCTCTATTCAAATATCCAAGTTTCAGGATCCTGAGGTCTTTCGCAACACTTTATAGGAGGTAGTTGTAAGTACTTCAAATTATATGCCCGCAGCCGAACTCCATCTATAAAAATTGTTGCGTGATTGTCTTAGGATTCCGAACATATATTTTTGAATAGCGCGCATACTAGTTCCTAAGTGAAGTCTTGACCAGACTGCGATGCGTCCCATAGTTTTGGAGCTATGGACCTCTATTTTTCACATTTTCGGCAGCCTATAACTCTGAAAGAAAGCATTTATGTACCCAGGTTAGTCTATACTTTTTGTTTTATCTTGGTGTCAGGAATCACTTTTCAAACGTTGTCGGTGTTGTTTTCAAACACCCTATACATATATTCCCAATGTAGTTTTATTTTGAAGAAAATGCATAGAATAGGCAACTTTAGGCACTAAAGCAATTATTTAGGCAGTAAGGGGCGAAATAGGCAAAATAAAATTGTCTTAAATTAAAACTATAATTCTCATATAAACTTTAAAATTTTGTTTTTGATCATATCTTTAATATTAAAGAATAGGCATTTTGTCTAACATCCGACTCTAGTTATTATGGTCCAAAATTGTGGTAAATATAAACATTTCAGAATCATTCCGCATTATTTGTTTGGTGAGATGAACACTTGTACCTTGACGCAGACTACAGGAAGTTTTACAGTCTTGTTTCTCAAAACAAATGTATTTTCTTTAGTTTTCTTAATCGTATTTTTTTCTCTAAGTATTCATTTTACTAATTTACATATGTTCTAAGAATACTTTTAATTTATTGACAGTGTGTGTTTCTCATAAGGAATCTTAATACAAATGGAATTAGTACGAATTGTTTCAAGGAACTCTGAAGTATTCTTAAAGGCAAGATCTTTCTAGGAACTGTAAAAGCGAATTGCCATATTTGTGGCATATAAGAAGCATCGACGTATAAGACGCACTCCATTTTCTGTACTCAACTTTGAGAAAAAAAAATATTTTCACGGCATATTATAAAGACTTTTTTCAAAATACAAAGATAATTTATCAAAAAATGTATGTGAAATTAATGCTTAACCGGATTCCACGTTAATCAGTAGGTCCACGTCTCATATAGCCTCGCTGCTGAAAAGGACGCTAAATTAAAATCAACTCAACTCAACTAAATGCAGATTCGCACACTCGTTCAGAAATGTCTATAGTACACATGCATCCGAAGAGAAAATCATAATACGTGGCAACGGTATATCGAAACTACATTTGCTGAGTTATTGAATAGTATGTAGCTGGAATGCTGTTGTACACGGTAACTAAAGACAACAAACAACACAATAATCGGGAAAACTTATTGATATTGAAATAATAAAAAATCTCTGTATCGGCGTGTAAAATGCACCTCATTTCTTGGACTTATTCTCAATAAGAAAATTGTGTCCTATACGCTGACATATACGGTACGTGCTGTTACCACAAAACAATAAGTTTACAACACTCGTTATTTGAATGGTGTCCAAGCATTTCATTCATCACTGCTGTGGGTACCCGTTGTTGTGTATTAATTCAGAACATCGATTAAAAGAGAGGAAAGAATCCCCCCCCCCCCGGGTTTTCTTACTTCATTCCCAGTATTTATCCTCTGCAGATATGTAAGCCCGCACAAACATAACGTAATTGGGGTTAGTTACACGCAAGGCCTTATTAGAAACTATGAGAAACATGCATATGTTTGCGCATACATCCCCCCCCCCGTCCCGAGACCAAAATCGAAAGTACAATAAAGCCTGTTCACTTGGCTACTTGTCTAGCTTGGCTTCATTTTCGTTACTCTCTACGTCATCCACTTATCTAGTACCTTGGAACTTGGCCTATTGCAACAATGTTCTTCCTATGCTGTTAACGCTAAGTTTAGTTCCGTATATTGGACACCAAGTTACACATTCGACTATATATTTAACTTTTTCTCTTTTCGCAGAAATCCTTTCGGAACATGTTTTATTGTTGTTCTGCTTCAGAAGGAACGAGTGAAAATTTGTCAATTGAAAGCAACTTCTATAAAAACGTAGGAGAGGATGATTACTGTTTGTTGCTTCTTATGCTTAAAATGACGTCTACAACATTCCCTACTGGTCTATGGAAAACCTGCAGAAAGGAATGGGATAGAATTCCTATCCCTGTGCTGCCACGTAGATTGCTGCAGTGAAAATTTCGATGTTGGGGATCATAATATTAGTGGTCCGATAGAATGCAAACGGTGGTGGTGGCGCGGCTTTTCACATAGTAAGTACACTTTGAAAATCGGTCGCATATTAACGGAGCAATCTTCTGTATGATAAAGAAGAAAATTTTCAATTAAAAATATTTTAATACGGTATGAAACTTACTGATCTTTAGAGCAGGGAAATAGTATGTATGAATTTCTGAAAAGTATTTTTAAGTAGGAGTAGTTCTTATTTTATAATATGATTTTAAAATATATACCCTGCTATTTACTTTTACTCTAATTAAAATAACATGAATTTGAAGTTATTCTTAGAGCCGGCACGTATCGCCAATATCAATTTACAACAAATCTAATGGAATTTATATGCAAACACTAATAATGAATGAACAGCACTACTAGTAATACTACATAATAACTCAGAACTGCAGGTATAATTACATAAATAAACGTTCCATCGAAACAAAAATATATCACTACCTGAGAGAGTCATGCATGTATGTATCTTGATTTACCAACTCTAGTATTTTTTCCAACACGTACTCCCAACAGTGTAAGGGAGGGAATTTAAGCCGATTGCATGTCATGGAATGAACGTGCCTTTGTCAAAGCAACCCTTAATCTCTCTACTCGATCCATTAAGAGAATTCACTACTGCCCCACCCACTTTTGCATTGAAAAAAAAATGCATAAACGAAACACGAATATTGAAATTTCCACACACAAGTTCCTAATATAGTATATGCAAAATATTATTTAAGAAATTTTTCATATTAATTATGACGTTATGTGAACTGTTCAATAATACATGGAACTTCGTTACTAAAAGTTTACCCAAGAATATTTCGAATTAGAAAATTAGATGATTCTTTTATAACACATTTTTGTTCAATATCTTAACAAATTTGAAAAAAAAAATATGTGTAGATTTCATAAATACTTTTAAAGGTTGCAATATCGTATGCAGGTACATTAATAGCAGGGGATGCGCATAGAAATCTTACGTAGTTTTATATTACTTTCCTTGGAGAATTGTGATCTCTGTTACCCTTCGTTACAACATTTCCTTCTCTCGATTACCACACTCTTCCATGCAGTGCCTTGCCCTGGAAAATCAGCGCCCGGGGCGAGAATATACGGCGGTGACCCCGTACATAATTTCCCCCTCTCCTTTCCTTCCCTTTTTTCTCTCCCGAATTTTGCGCCCCCTTACTTCGGCGCCCAGGGTCGTCGGCCCGCTTGCCCCCTCACGACACGGTACTGCTTCCATGTCTTGATTGCATTCTATCATATTGTGACTTACCTAGCAAGCCTTTGGTCTGTCGGAAATTGACCAGAGGCAAGACATCCAAGTCGAGACCGAGAGAGAAAAAAAGGATTTGGAGAGGAAGATCTGACACGTAAACGTTCTCTACCCAACAATCGGCGATCTAGACATGGTATATTCGTAAAGTACTATCAGAGATTTGTTATATATATATATATAATCTGAGCGGCAGACATTAAAGGGTATACAGCTAACAATAATCTATGGAAAACCTTATTTGCATGTTAATCTCGAACTTCTACTAGGGATGGCCACAAAGTCCGGTTCTGGCGGAACCGGTTCCGCGAGGAACCGGTTCTCAGAGATCCGGTTTTCAGAACCGGTTCCAGACCTTTATTCGAAAGCTCGGTTTTAGAACCGGATCTTAGGAACCGGTTTCAAATCTGGATCTGAAAACCCGGTTCCAGAACCGGATCTTAGGAACCGGTTCCAGACCTGGATCCGAAAGCCCCCAAAGACCCGTAAAGGGGGCACAAAGTTCACCTTAAAAAAAATGCAAAATGGATCATGCACTTGTGCCCTCCCCCCCCCCCCCCCAGAAAAAAATTTTGGTCCACCAGTGGGTGTTTAGCCAAATGAGTTGGGCAGTTTTCCTGTTTAGCCCAATGAGACAAGCGGCCGCCGCCTGGGCGCCTGCCTGTCGCTTCCACAATTTCATCTAGCACACTGTTCACAGCCTGCCAATAGCTCGGGTTTAGCGTAGGGATGGCCACAAAGTTTCGGTTCCAGCGGAACCGGTTCCGCGAGGAACCGGTTCTTGAAGATCCGAAGAACCGGTTCCAGACATGGATTCGAAGAACCTGTTCACGATCTGGATCCGAAAAACCGGTTCCAGAACCGGATCTTCAAGAACCGGATCCGTTCAGACCGAAAACCGGTTCCACCAGGAACCGGTTCTGGCCATCCCTAACTTCTACAAGCCTTCTTCGCTAATCTGGTGGCTATGCGTGCCTTTGGTGCATATGATTTTGGGTTCGATTCCCTGTGGGATAGCACAAAATTTTAATTTCACAATCATTCACTTTTACTAATAATTTGTCCCTTTTCGCCTAAAGGGCATAACATAGGACGTTAAATATGCGTCAGACGAAAATAATGTTCGAAATAATTATTCTGCAGAGCGAATTAAATTCACCTGTCATACAACTAGCTCCCTTATTGGCGGGATGGCGGATAACTTTGAAAATTTCAATCGGGACCCCTATTCTTCATTGTAAATTTCAATTCTACGGGAAAAAATAAGTACATTTTATTCGAAACATTTTTTCGACTCATGATAGATGTCGCTGTAATCAGTGAAAAATAGTTTTTTTTTTTAATTGGGAGCTCCCACGTTTTATTCCAAAATAAATCTATGATAAACAGTACCAATCTTTTGTCTTAAACGTTTCCTCGACTCGTGGAAGGTGACGTAAAGCATGATGCTGAATTTAGTGTGAATTCAGACAATTCAAATGTCGCAGAGCAATTAGATGCAGCGTATGGTGGTAATCATTCTTGGCTACCATGTATTTTATCGCTTGCATCGTTCCGTAGTAACGAAACTAGGCAAAAATAGTTTAAAAAAAAAAAACAAAAAACAAATGAGCGCAGTTCAAAACTCGGTAGCATAAAATCCAGCGTAATCCATCGTAGTTTGTAATCCAGCGGATTCAAATCGGAATTTAAGGACGTCTTCGTACTCGCTGAAGTCGGGAAGTTGTCCTTAAGCCATTTTTGCGCAATGAGTAGGTATGGAATCATCCTGGGATACACAATATTCATTCCGTCGTAACATGGTCTGGATAAAGGGTTTTTACATCTCACTCTAAGACAGTACTTTTGTACACTTTATCATTTTTGTTTTGATACTTTTACCACAAAAATGTACCTCTGTTGTACCACGATACAACACACCCAACCACACAGTAACAGATGAGGGACGATAACATATGGAACAAAATGACAAGACTCCCTTGTTTCTCTGGGCGTATTGTCGTATGCTAATTTAGTTTCTCCTCAACCGTGGAAATTTTCTCATCTGTAAAGAGATTGTTCTTATGCCCATTGCAGGCGTGCCATTATGAAGAAGGTTTTTCGTTCTCTAAAGCCTAGCTGTTTTTAGCTGCAGTTTTAACAGCTGGTCAGTGCTCTGCCGCAGTGCTAGGTCTCATCAAGAACTCGAAACACTGTTTGGGAAATTTTTATCTGATAGGCCTATTTTTTTTTCTTTTTAAAACATTTCTGCTAATTCGTTCTCTTAGTGCTAATTGCTTAATGGTTCGATAAATAAGCCTGAAGTTGATACTAAGAGGTTTCAGCATAATGAATATTATGCCTCCTGAGTTATTACATTTATACATAGCAGTGCTACTCAGTTCTCTTTAGTGGTCCATTCTATGACCACCTCACAGTATACTGACAGCATTTTTTTTTTTTTTTTTATTTATTTCACTTCGGTTTCTTTGGTTAGGAACTGGTAAAATAAACATGTGATTGAACTTATGAAAATGACTCTTAGCCAAAAGAAGATGAAACATTAGAAGGAGACTAATTACAATACTTTACCTGTTCACCGTCTTCCCCACCAAAATCCAACCAAAGCAACCGTGCTCCATCATCTGCTGACATTCGAAGCCTTTCAAATGGGAACTTCCAAAATACCCTAGGTTCACGCCCTGGAGATGGCATTTCCGTTAAACTAAATCCATTCTCATAATGGAGAATAAACTGAGCAGGCTGGCCTTGCCAAATGCAACCTAAATTAAAAAAAAAAAAAAAAAGTTTTTATTACATAGGAAATATGAGAATATAATTCACACATATTTGTTGAATTTCAAGAGTACCTATTTAACACAGGATTATTCAAAAAGAAAGAACAGATTTCAAACATTTATTTCTTCCAAACTACAAAAGATAGAAACATGATTCGAACGTTACTTGATTAAGAAAAGTTTACAGTTTAAACAGCCCGGATAGAAGTTCCAATCACGGCCGCATTGACGTTGTTGTTTGTTGTTTGTCTGTAGTGAAATGGCGGCGTCACCACAGAAGAAGTCTTTTTGTGTGCTACAATTAGCAAAACTTGAGTCCATTGTGGCAGTTCAGCGAGCATTTCGCCGTCAATTTAATAAACAACCGCCGCATCATAAGCAAATTTACGAGTGGCATCGAAAATTCGTAGAAGATGGTTGCATCTGCAAAGGGAAAAGCACGGGACGTCCACGCACATCGAACGAGAATGTCGAGCGTATTCGTACAGTTTACGAAAGGAGCCCAAAGAAATCCACATCACGAGCAAGCAAGCAAAGAACTTAACATTCCTTAACCAACGGTATGGCGAGTTCTAAAACATCATCTGTACATGAAGCCATACAAACTGTGAATTCGATAACTACAGACTAGCTGATTCGTGTGTGGCAAGAAATGAGCCACCGTTTTGACATCTGTCGTGTAACACACAGTGCTCATATTGAATGCACACCATAATTACTAACAATAAATTGTAAACTTTTCTTAATCAAGTAACGTTCGAATCATGTTTTTATCTTTTGTAGTTTGGAAGAAATAAATGTTTGAAATCTGTTTTTTCTTTTTGAATAACCCTGTATTAAAATACCTTTATCTTATTGTGAAGTATTTTATAATTCACAATGGGAACAGGGACACTCATTCGTACAGATGAGGGAAATACGAGAGTTGGAGAACGTGGGAGGAACGGGAGAACCTCGAGAAAATTCACGGAATGATATTATCCACCACAAACTGTTGTGGACGGGAATTGAACCAGGGACCCCTCGCACCAGAGGTGAGAGTTTTACCAATAATAATAATAATAATAATAATAATAATAATAATAATAATAATAATAATAATAATAATAATAATAATAATAATAATAATAATAATAATAATAATAATAATAATAATAATTATTATTATTATTATTATTATTATTATTATTATTATTATTATTATTATTATTATTTTCAGCCCAGCTTATATCGGAGTGGAATTTCTGTGTAGTTTCAAAGCCATACTTTCCAAAAAAAAAAAAAAAAAGTATTACGCTTAAATACCATTTTGAAGCGCTGTTTTTCACAACCAGTGCGAAGTTAGTCAAGTTCAAACAATTTCACTCACTTTATTTCTTTAAGATATCGTATATTCGTTGCAACATTCACTACGAGTACTTAAGAGTTTAGAAGACACGTGTCAATTACTTTTCAAATACGAAATAAATGTTGCTTTCGTTTGTACATTTCAAGATGAAGCCAATTTTATTTAGAAATGATCAATGAAAATAATTTAGGAAAACACTAATTGTTTTGAATGTTACTTTAATATCTAGCCGTACATTTTATTTTCAACGAATTTTATAAAAGCTTCATATTTTTAAAAATTCGTTTGTCGTTGAAAAGGTACTTCACACTAACATCAGAAAAGATAATCAGAAAATTTGTTGATGGAACCATTGTCTCTGCACCAGGGTCGTGCCGTGGAAAATCAGCGCCCTGGGCGAGAGTATACGACGGCGCCCCCATACATATATTCCAAGCAATTTTCCTATCTTTTTTCCTCCCCCCCCCCGGCACGGCCCTGCTCTGCACAATCACGCAAGCTTTCATTTGCACGAGAAGAGCGGCTCAAGTGTCTTGGTTTATACCTTGCAAGTGAGGATAGGAATCAAGTCAGTCACAAGGGAAGTAAAAGGGGGTTGCCACGTTAGAAGAACTTATAGCTGTCATTAAAAAAAAAAAAAAAAAAAATCTTAAAACCCTACCATATTTCACCATGTACACACAGTCTTGAAAGGGTCATAAAACATTTTTTCCATCTTGCAGGGAGTTGAACAGTGTGCAACTTTCTGGAACATCTTGCTTGCTACCTGCTATCGCCCTCCCGCTGACATAAAGGAAAAACCAGTTTCGCCGCTTCCGAAACAACGGATTCCTTTGGACAGGGAGGGGGAGTGCGCCAAAATACACGTTTTTAATGAGGAGGTTCACTGTTTGTCCACTAGAGTACAGTACTGCATAGGTGGAAATACCTTTCTTGCTTTCAAGAAGTTCTAATATGTACACAGTAAATAGAAAGATTGGGTTTCAAGATTTTTTTTTTTATGACAGTTACAAGTTCTTGTAAAGTGACAAGGCCTCTTAAGGTGGATGGTACAGTACTTCTCACCCCCATCGACCGAACAAATCAGTTACACACCTTGTGCTGTATGTCCCCGAGCGCTCCGCTTCTTTCTCAAGGCTGGTCGTAAGTTGTGTTCCAGACAGAAGCAAAAATACTGTACATTGGCGATCTGATGGGGAACAATGGTATGCGTTGGGATTACACCATCCCAGTTATACAAGAGAATCAGCATAACTTTCCCACTGTTGAGGTTCTGACACATTTTTTATTTTCATGGTGACTCATAATGACACCATTCCTTTGATCGGCGTTTTCATTGTGGCTCGTACGATTTGAACTATGTTTCATCCAGCGTAACGATACGACATAAGAAATACTCTCTTTTTCATTCGTAGCATCCCAAGTGGGTACGAGCAGCGTCGTATCATAGCCGTTTTTCCATTTTTGTCAACTCACGCAAAACCCATCGTGATGCAATTTTTCCTAATCTCCACGTATTCCTTCAGAAAGTGCAGAACAGTCCTATCTCTTGGACCAGCTCACGAATAGTATAGCGTTCATCAATGTCCAGTAACGCGGTAACAGCACTCACGGCTTCTTCACTGACCGTTGCTGTCTTCCATATTTCGGTGTCCTCCTTAAAAGCTCGTATCCACCTTGCCATTGTTTTATAAGGCAATGCAGATTCCTCGCAAGCCTCTTGAAGACCTTGATGACACTCTCGTGCTGTACGGCTTCTGGCACGTTAATTTCTTTTTTTAATCAAACTCCCTCGCTCTTGATTCAAAAACTCATGACAACGATAACCTTTTTTTACACCGCCTGCGTATGCATGCGTAAAGTTCGTGTGAAACATAGATCGCCCGGTACACAAGGCTCTGCTGTTTTTCTCGTCTACTGCCCTTGCGCGTGACGTCGGAAAGAGGAGTCCATATGCGCTTAGGTAAGGTAGGCATGTAACTAACATATGCTACGAGGTACACTCATGTCCAAAATTACTGTCGCATGTCCACAAATATGTTGTTGTAGGAATATAATTTGATAACGAATTCGCCCGGTATTTCTTGCAATGTTAGTATGTGTATAATCGGCAAAAACATGTATGTGGAAAATTTCATGTCAAAAGAGCAGTAAGTAAGAACAATAAAACTTTCTTGTCCATTTAGCAATATTTTGTTTTACTCATTCTAATTTTCGTATTTATAGGATATAATTCTTTTCCTATGAAATTTACCACAAATATACATTTGCCGATTATACACATAGTATCAGTATTAGAAGTACCCTGCAAAATCGTTATCAATTATATTCTTACAAGAAGACAATTATAGATATGTGACAATCATTTTGGACATGAGTGTACATTATTTGATTCTATTGCGCAGCGTCTCTAAAACAGTGTTGCCAATATTAAAGTTTCAACCCTCGTATAATATATACAAAATCTGGATAATTTGAATACGAAATTCAGTAACTACTCTAAAGTAAACAATATTCTGTCTGACGGCTAGTAGTTTAAGTTTCAAGTATCAGCTGTTTTCTCGCGCCCTGAACCAGTTGACTCCAATACCAAAATAACACGTGATGATGGAATTTCTGGTTTCTGAAGGTTCAAAATTCTCTTAAATTCATCGTCGAGTATTACGTTGCTTTGGAGCAGGGGCGTCATCTAGGGAGGGGCAGGGAGGGGCATTTGCCCCCCTGAGTTTGAGATGTATATATATTTTATCAATAGAATAGTAGTAAATCAGTGAAAAACGCGAAATTTTACTTATATCAAGGGGTCTTGCCCCCCCCCCCAAGCAAAGTCTGAAATGACGCTCCTGCTTTGGAGAACATATTATAGTATGTTTATCAGTGTCTGAATGGCTTTCGTGAAGTTCTAGGATGATCATCATGCAGGTCAACCAAAAGCGTAGTTGCGAGTGAGTGCTCAAAGGCAATTAGAACGATTGTCAAGCTCTTTCACGCAAGTAACGATTCCTCAGTTTTACATCTCTGAAAAGTCGCTAAAGCGATAACAAAGTCTCGGAATTAAATATACAATATTTGTTAACCTACAATTCGTCACATATCATATGCTTTGTTCTTCACTAACGTTTATTAATTAGTTTTAGTTATGTGTATTGTGTTATTGACTTTCACGAGAAAGGCTTGGATTCTTAATGTGAGTACACATGATTCGGATAACAGGTTACACTGTAGATCAGCGTTTCCCAACCGGTGTGCCGCGGCACACTGATGTGCCGTGAATGGGCTGTTGGTGTGCCGCAAGGAAATTGAAACAAAATGATTAATTGTATAGCAACCAAATTGCAAAACGCAGGGGAAAATGTATATTTGTATTTCACATTACTATGAGCCTCTACTATGAATGTAGAATTTTAAGTTTCATAGCGTGTTACTGTTCTATACATTTATAATGTTGAAAAAAGTATTTGTTGTCATTGTTATGACCATTATTGCTTCTTTATTGTTGCAGACTATTTCGTAACTTGAAAATTTAAAATATCATTCAATCCTTTCGACAAATTTCCTACATTTGTGTTTTAAAAGTAAAAGAGATTTGTTTGTTCGTTCGTTATTTCGTGATCTTCCTTCTTAGTGAAAGGTTGGATACAGTTTTCGAAAAAGAAAGCGTAATTTTGAAAACCTGAGTCCAATATTTCATTGCAATTGTTTTCTGTTTTTAAATTAGAATGAAAAATAAGCATAATGATTTACCACGGGGAAAAAACAGTGATCGAGCTTTCTTTGTGAGAATGAGCTCAGTAATCACAGCAAAAATACCACGGTATTTTATATTTACAAATAATAATATCTGTAAGTGTGCCGCGAGAATCCAAGTTACACCCGTAATGTGCCGCAAGTTGAAAAAGGTTGGGAAACGCTGCCGTAGATCTTTCTTTTATTTATTAGAACTAGCAGTGGCGACGATTGGACGTTAAAAGTGGGGACAAAACATGTTCTGAATATTTGTATATTAATGTTAGCTTCCCTGGTTCTTTCTAACACTTTGTTTGACGAAAGTTTGTATAACTAATAAGATACTATCTTTTTCAGTTAAAATACCGTATATCGTATTTCATATTTTATTAAGTAAATTGACAAGAGAGACGCAAGTATTCTTTGTACTTAAACAACGAAATTGTAAGAAGAGATTTGATTTATTGCTCATGCACATCTTAAAATTCTATCTGGAAAATTGTGTGATCAGATTATTTAATAACGAATTCGCAACACAAATAAACAGAAAGGATAATATTAATCATAGTAATGAATAATGAGGCTTGTTTTGTAGGTTATATTGAAACTGGAGATTAATGAACAACTATATTTTTAATTCCACACTTGCCATTAAATGTATGTTATTACTCTTAAAAAATGAAAAACAGTGAATAGGCCTACCACAAGTATATGCTTATGACATTTAAAGAAATACCCAATTGCAATATTAATTGCTTTGAATTGCAATTAAAACGCAATTCCTGTAGCTTTCTCAACTCCACGGGAAGACAAATAACCAATACGTATTCACGCAACGGCAAATATTATATGGCATCATTTTTTTTTCTATGAATCAGTAATACATATAAAAACTTTACATTTCCAAATGAAATTATATACATTACTTACTTCAAAAAAGTGGAGGGAAATTGTTCCCTCTTGCCCCTAACCGCCGCCCCTGAGCACTAGTGGTAAAAAGCAGAATCAATTATTTCCCTAGACATTTAGATAAATAGGTATTCTTAATACCCTTTTATATCACAGATATAAATCCGAAGAAAAAAGCCTACTAAAATGCAAATTAAACCTAAACTGTATTACGAAAGACGAAATATATTTCCAAAGTTTGTTGCATTCGTAGCAAAATCTCTCATCTTTTAAAAATCTCTTTTCTTTGACCAATCTATCTTTCTGTCTGCTTTCTTTTCGTAAATTGTCTTCTTGAGTAACACTGTTTCCGAGGTGCACTCTCTCAGCTCTCCAGATTCGCAGTTGCCTACCTACCTACTATTTAAAGTTTTTTTTTTTTTTTTCACTTCCCTGGAACTTTCCAAGATGCCATGAACCGAGAACGAAAATTTATGGGCTGTGCATCCACACACACGTCATAAGCGGCTCGAGCTAAAAATTGCTGCCTCACGAAAAATATTTCATCATGTTCTCTTGTTTCAGTCAACGTTTACGCTGTCCATTTTTTGAAAACACTTTTGCTCTTGCTAAGTATGTTTACATTCAAACAACAAGATATATATACTACTATGTTGCAACAAGATATATATCTTGTAACTGTTTTATAGGGATGTTATGGAAAAAAGCGATCGACTCAAGCATATGCGTATCAAATCCTAAGCTAGATCTTTTATACATAGTGTACACATGGGATGAATTCGAAACGTTGATCTCGAAGTGTCCCAACGTTATAATACAAACAAAAATACGGAGAGGAAAGTCCAAATCAATGTACGTCTGATGCAATTTCGTTTAGGAGATTGATCTGTTTATTTATTTATATGCTAGCAGAATACCTGTTCTTTGCACAGGGAAAACAGTTTCATTTTGGAAATATAGGACTGAATTTGGATTTAAACGGGATCAAAAGTGTCACTGTTCATCTCTGCGACCTCGAAATCTATGGATTCGACACCAATACATTTTCCATCATCTATATATATATATATATATATATATATATATATATATAAGGGCGGATCCAAGGGGGCGCTAAGGGGCTATAGCCCCCTCTTGACGCTCAGGTTTACACTGGATGAAACGGCATTATGGTTTAGCCCCTCCCTTGATCATATCCTGGATCATATATATATAACCCTTCCTCCTCCCACAAGTTTAAATTTAGATTTAAATGGCATCGGAAATGTTCATCTCAACGACCCCGAAAACTATGGATTCGACACTAATATCGGTCATTTTCCATCATTTTTAAATATCTCGCCCCTCCCCTTAGTTGCATCGTCCAAGTGAAATGATAAAAACCATTCCAGGACCGAATTTTCAACGTAGATGATTTAAATCATCTACGTTGAAAAATTGATCGAGATCGGTCGGGTGGTTCAAGAATTATTAAATCACAAACGTAGTCACTTTCATTTTTTAGTAATTTTATACAGTGAAACCTCTGAATAACGGACACCAATGGGACATGAATTTTTGTCCGTTAATGAGAGGTGTCCGTTACAGAGAGGACAGTATGCAGTATATTGTATGCAGTAATATACAGTAAATGCATTATGTATGAGCGTAAATACGTAAAATTCAATATGAAAATACTCTATTTAGTACTATTTGAATTACTGGGAGGGATGAAGGAGAAATTAATTTTTGTTAAATAATATTATTGTTGGGGGATGTGTTAATATATTCGTATACTGCAAAAGATAACGTGTGTATGGTAATTTTTCTAAGTACATGTCATCACCCTGTAAAAAATCCATTAATTTTCATACCGCCTATCAACTGATGAAGAATAATAGGCCAAAGATGTTTGAATATTTTCCTATATGGGAGGGGAAAGCGGGACGGAAAGTGTTTTTCATTTATTTCAAATTCTCAGAATCTTCTCTAAAGATGCGTTAAGGAACCAACTAACCGGCTAAACTCTTTTTGTTCAGCGAAAAAGGCATGCTTTTTTCTCCCAGAAAGCAGTTTATTGCGGGCAGTAAAAAAGAATTTGAAGTTCATCTTGAAGTGTTCTATTTGATGGTTCACTAGGACTAGACTCATGATAGATGCACTTGTGGGGAAAAGACTTTTCTGTCTACTGTATTGCAGAACCAAGAGTAATTCCTGTCCGTTATGAAGAGGTTATTGAAACGTTTGGGGGGGGACTGTCCGCGTCCATATCTGAGCGTGTCCGTAAAAGGGAGGGTTTCGTTCCGTAAGAGAACATATATTTTTGCCGGGACAAAAAATCTGTTCGTATATTATATATAATCACGCCCTGCCTCTTCCTAAATTGTACCGTCAAAATTAAATGATATAAACCATCTCAGGCTCGAACCTCATCTATGTTGAAAATTTGATCGAGATCGGCCAGGTGGTTCCAGATGTACGAAGCCATAGGCACTCATTTTATATTATATATATATATATATATATATATATATATATATATATATATATATATATATATCCAGTGGCGTATTTAGGATTTTGTTTCGAGGGGGCTATGCACATTCTCCTGAGAGGTGTATATACTAGGTCTATGTATGTATACATTTACTCTAATACTATATATAAATTTATCTATTTCAGGGGGGCTTAAACCCGACAGCCACACCCTACATACGCCACTATATATATATATATATATATATATATATATATATATATATATATATATATATATATATATATATATATATATATATGTGTGTGTGTGTGTGTGTGTGTGTGGAGAGAGAGATATATTTTCTTTTAAAAGAAGTACATTTCTCAAAACTAGGAAATAATAACTATAAAGGATGTGTCCTGCACAGGAATGGCATTAATTACAATTTAATTCAACAGTGGTGGGAGGAGTAAAAGTTCTCGAAAATATACCTGAAAGAAATTGCATATAACCACAAGGGAACTCGTGGATGGGTCCTGTAAAAGTGTACTGAAAAGCAACAGTCTTTTGTCCCATTCCGTTACATTGAGGTTTCTCGCGAAGAAATTCGCTGAGTTATTCGGATTGTGTGGGCAAAACATGTAACCGCAAATGAAATTCACCGGCAGCTGGTCGAGGTTTACGAAAAGACTGTAATGACTCATAAACATGTCACAGAATGGTGTCGAAAGTTAGCGGCTCGTAGAGAAAACGTCACCGACGTGAAGTGCAGTGGCTGACCCAGCACGGCATCAACAAAAATCTGAACACAGCTCGCGTGGGGGAACGGATTCAGAACAACAGGAGGATCACGTTACGGCCTCTGATAGCAGAACTGGGAATATCGTTCGGAAGCGTTCGTTACATTGTGCACGATATTCTGCAGGTGAAACACTTCGTGGTAACATGGCTGAACACGCAACGACAAGATTTCTACCAGGAGGGAATCTTCAAACTCATTCCACGATGCGACAAGTGCCTCAACCGACATGGAAATTACGTCCAAAAATACCCTAATGTATGTACTATCTGTTGGCTGTATTGGTTGTTTGAAGTAATATATATACGTTTCACTGTAGGCTTTGTAACCTTACTTTTTGATCACTCCTTGTGCCTACTTCAGTAAGAAGGCGTAAAAGATAAGAAGGGATGGCCAGAACCGGTTCCTGATGGAACCGGTTTTCGGGTCTGAACGGATCCGGTTCTAGAAGATCCGGTTCCGGAACCGGTTCTTCGGATCCAGGTCTGGAACCGGTTCTTCGCGGAACCGGTTCCGCTGGAACCGAAACTTTGTGACTATCCCTACGCTAAACCCGAGCAGGCTGTGAACAGTGTGCTAGATGAAATAGTGGAAGCGACAGGCAGGCGCCCAGGCGGTGGCCGCTTGTCTCATTTGGCTAAATAAACTGGGTAACTAGCAAACTCATTTGGCTAAACACCCACTGGTGGACCAACATTTTTTTTGGGGAGGGGCACAAGCGGGTCTGGGCGGGTAAGGCACAAGCGCATGGTCATCTTTGCATTTTTTTTGAAGGTGAACTTTTTTGCCTCCTTTACGGGTCTTTGGGGGCTTTCGGATCCAGGTCTAGAACCGGTTCCTAAGATCCGGTTCTGGAACCGGGTTTTCGGATCCAGGTCTGAAACCGGTTCCAGAACCGGTTCTGAAAACCGGATCTTCGAGAACCGGTTCCTCGCGGAACCGGTTCCGTCGGAACCGGAACTTTGTGGCCATCCCTAAAGATAAGATCAGTGAGTTACCAAGTCACGAATATGACTGCTTCTGGGTCACTCTGAGGTTCTTTCACATCCCCAGGTTGCCCCAGGTACCTCTTTAAAGAAGGTGGGTGAACCTCAGAGCCGCGCTGAAACAATGATAAAACGAGAAGCATTTCCCGCCCTAACCGCGGATCAAACACGGATCATTCAGTAGCAGTTACAGAAGATAGACTTAACCACTTATCAAAAATGATTAAAAAGAAAAAAAATGCATACATTATAGATTATTTCAGTTTAATTGCACATCCTGACAATGTTCCTTGCTCTACAAATACACACTATACACTTTAATCGTTAATTGCTTAATAGGTTCAGCAAGTGTGGAAGCTGTTAAACCGCTATTCGAGATTGCAATTCATTTGTTAAAATCAAATTATTCTCAGCTACAAAGGGTTCCGGAAGCTTTCATTGGGAAAACCACGAAAGGAATGTGACCCTTCCAAAATGCTTGAACAAATATTTACGTTTTCTCTTTGTCTCACACTCTCAATATATGGAAACATGGGTGTTTATTCTTTTAAGGCAAATACAAGCATAATAGTGTTACTTCTTTGCTCTGCATGCGTTTTCCACACGAAATATTGGTCGTTTATATTCTCTCGAGGGACTAACACAGGATTTCCTGTTTTGACGGCAGTTTCTAAACGTTTGGGTATGCTTTGTAAGTCTTCTCCCCTATCCCCAGCACAACGATATTTATTTTTTTTTTTTAAAAAAAGTTTTAAAACCAATAAGCACCGAAAAAGAATAAATTTCACTTCTAGCTTAAATATCTACACTAGTCAAAGCTCGACTGTGTGGTTATAAGGGAGAAACATTTCTCTATTTTAAAAAAAGAAAAAAATCGAATCATTTCATGAATTGTGTAACTTCTGGGAAAGTGTGACCAGTGCGACACACTCTTAGTCGAACCATTTATTTTCAGGAAACAAAATGAAAATTCTAACCGTCGCGTCGCATCGCATGGCGCAACAAAAACAATCAAGAGGCTGGTTGCATGGTAGTTTGAAATGGAAGTTTTATTTTTTTTTAACACGGAATTTTAAAGTTATTAATAGATTCCCAGATTCCCTTCCCACCCCCCAAAACATTTCCTCTATCTTACAAGCCAATAGATTTTATATTTATATACTTTTATTTCTATATTGATCCAGCTATAGAATTAAAGACGACACAATTTTTCTGTACTTATTTCATGGAAAATTCCATCATTATACATAGAATACATGCCGATTAGGGACTCAAAATATATATATTTTGCTGAACTGTGACTATTGTATAAGCAGGGGCGGCTTTAGGATTTTACTTTTGGGTAGGCCCGCTCTCTCGCTTATGAATACATATATACACTTGATTGTTTAACGACAGTAGGAAATGGCTTTTACAGTAGTGATTGATATTCTTTATTGAATAATTATCTACCATTAATATAAATAGTGGAAATATATTATTTACTGTTTATTGCATCTTTTAGCGTTTATATATTTTTCAAAATTTTTGGGTAGGCCCGTGCCTACCCGCTAAAGCCGCCACTGTGCATAAGATAATATAAAATAATACTTTCTGAAACGAAAATTGTATATATTCGTTCGTAAAAATATAATTTCTTTGAAATTACTAACCAACATTGAAGTGTATATTTAATTAGAGTTTTCTCTATTTATTTATTTATTTTAATCTTTTGATAATAAAAGTAATCTTATTTTCAACATATTTTAGGCCTATTTTTATTGCACAAGAGTGATTTTATAGATTTTTTATTTATCTCCCAACATAATCTCTTTTCATGGTTCCCCGCTTCGGATTACGTCCAGAACTCATTAATTTGGATAACTGAAGTTTCAGCGTATTGCAAACATCATCCGCAAACCTGTATCTGACTTAGAATGGAAAACGAACCATGAAATACGATTTCTAAGTTTTTCTAAGAACTGTCTTAACATTATGGAAGGGCGCAAAATTTCAAAGTCAGACGCACTCGCCAATCCAAAAATGATGATCGCCAGTATCTCTCATGTACATATTATGAGAGGTCCTCCCCCCTCTGGGCCTTTGGTCTGACAAAGTAAGAGATTACATCAGAGCATAAAATTTCAAAACCAGACAATTCGATTCAGGATAATCAATTTTGAATTGTCAATTCATATCAGTGACCAGAGCCGGATTTACGTATAAGCTAAACAAGCTACAAGCTTAGGGCCCCACTCTCTTGGGGGCCCCAAAAATTAAAGAAAAAAGCTGGATGTATATTTTCGAAATATAACAAATATAATAAAATCTACATATAGCAACAATTGCTACGTGTTGTGTAGACTCCTGTGATGTAAGTAATGGGGCCCCCCTTCTGTTAGCCTGCTTCCTAAAATATCACTAGTTTCTTCATTTCTGTATATAGAGTGCCTACGTTCATCTTGATACTTAAAGGGCCCCATTACCTTCAATAGCTTAGGGCCCCACCAAGCTTAAATCCGACTCGGTCAGTGACAATTATTTTCTCACTCAGTCACCATTATTTTCGTGCGATACAGAAACTGCGCAGCCCTGTGAGTTTACGTAGAAACCATTCCTACTGAATGCTGGTCGCCAGCTCTAAATTTCTGGTGACCGGAAATTTTGCGCCCTGATTATGGTATGCGTGGTATCTAAAAATGTTAAGCTTCTGTACTCCTGATTGAGATAGACAACTTACACGTACACAATGCCTCGACCCCTTTACCTGATTATTCAAAGTAACGATGGTCGAATTTAAATCAACTGAGGTTATTCCTGTAGATATAATAAATTTAGGACTTGTGAGATTTTGAGTCTATAGTAACCGCGACGAATCGTGAAGCCTGGGCGCTACACCAATCTTAAAACTGGTTTGCCTCACGTGTGACGCATCGGAAGAACTCGGTACGATTTCTTGGAGTTGCCTTTTGAACGCACACTTAAAAAAAAAAAAACGTGAAACAGCAGAAGTGTCCCAACAATGTTACCAAACTTAGAAGACATGAACGAGCGAAAAAAAAAAAAAAACTAGCATTTAAAGAAATATAACACGAAAATTATCAACTACTCGAATTAAACGGTACCAATAATAATATTTGGTCTAGGAATTAATTCGTGCGGGTGGACAAGAGATGGCGCAACGAACGGAGCGTCCCACAGTTCCGTGTATCCACACATGTGTTGCAAACCCCTGTCATCGCGTATCGTTCGTAGTATAGGGCAGTGGATTAAAGCGTCAACAACACCAGTTTGTAGTTAAGTGAACATGGCGCAATTTGTGCCTGATAAAGTGTTTTTGCGGGGTGTCCTGCTGCATTACTTTAACATGCAGAAAAGTGCGACTGAAAGTCATCGTATTTTGGTGGAAGTGTATGGTGACCATGCTCTAGCTGAGCGAACGTGTCAGAAGTGGTTTGCACGGTTTAGAAGTGGTGATTTCGGCTTGGCAGACCAAGAGCGAGCTGGACAGCCAAAAAAATTTCAAGACGAAGAATTGACAGCATTGCTCGAGCAGGATTCGTGTCAAACGCAGGAACAATTTGCAGCAGCATTAGGCGTTGATCAAACAACAGTCTCCAAACGCTTGAAAGCCATGGGAATGATTCAAAAGATGTCACATTGGGTTCCACATGAATTGAAAGACAGAGACGTTGAAAGACGAAAAACCATTTGCGAATTGCTGCTTCAACGACAGAGCAGAAAGGGGTTTCTGCATCGAATTATTACGGGTAATGAGAAGTGGATCCATTACGAGAACCCTAAACGAAAAAAGGCCTGGGTGAAACCAGGTGAACCAGGTCCATCACAACCAAAACGAGATATTCACTGTGCAAAGGTTATGCTGTGCATATGGTGGGATATGAAAGGTGTGGTGTACTATGAGCTGCTGCAACCGGGTGAAACTATGATTGGAGAACGTTATCGACGACAATTAATGCGTTTGAAGCAAGCTCTGGCCAGAACACGACCAGAATGGGAGAACAGACATGATAAACTTATTGTTCAACATGATAACGCTCGCCCACATGTCGCAAAACCGGTCAAAACCTATTTAGAAAATGTCGGATGGGAAGTTTTACCCCACCCGCCGTATTCACCAGACGTTGCTCCTTCGGACTACTACTTGTTCGATTGCATGAACAACGATTTGATTGGACAGCGGTTAACTTCTTCAGAAGATATCGAAACATGGGTCTTTGACTGGATCGCTTCCAAGGATGAGGACTTCTTTCGCCACGGAATCCGTACATTGCCTGACAGATGGGCGAAAGTGGTGGCTAGCGATGGACAATATTTTTCTTAAGGTATTTATGTATTTTGTGTTTGTACTACAGCTTCAATGTGTGCGTACCAACCGCACGAATTAATTCCTAGACCAAATACCAAAAATATAAAAGAAAAATGATAACAATAACAAACAGAACGAAACTTACCGGCAGTCCGACAACACACTGTAGGCTATCCTCAGATGTTTTCAATGTAGTGCGTGAGACGACACTGGTAAAATTTCATGGGTGGGTGGGGGGTTGACGACCGGGACACACCCTCGCATTCTATTGGGTGCTGAAATTGGTATATCTACGTCAAGCTTCAGGACTCGTTGCGATCACTATAATCTTTGCCAAAATGCTTCTCACGAGATTTCTAAAGTCAAGCAGTGCTGGTTTTGGTCACTGATCAGTGCTTAAATTGGTGACCACTGAATACGAATATCATTGTGAAGCTACTTGAAGAAAGATGTAATGGACTCGATGCAATGAAAGTAACGAAAAGAAAGCTGGGTTGACTACACATCCCCAAAATGAAAACCCGGACAGTTCGCAGGCTTTCCAATGCTAATGAAAAAATATATAGGAAATCACGACAAAAATTATATATATATATATATATATATATATATATATATATATATATATATATATATATATATATATATATATATATATATATATATATATATATAGCAGGTGTAGTGAAGCTGTGAAAAAGGAACATATCAATTATCCAATAGATAGAAATTTTAAAAAAAAATCACCTGGAAATTACACCAATTGTTATGGGTAACTAAATGGGTAATTATCTCGTTGCAAAATTTTATACGAGTTTTTTAGTGTTTCTGTACGTAGCTCACTAATACTAAGTAAAGACCATACGGAAAGCGTAAAAAGAATCTGCATGAGAAAATCAGTGTTTGTATGCATACGTCTCCAAGATGTGAATAATTTCATCCCTTGTAAGATCCTATCATTTCTATGTTATTTCCTGGGGGCGCAGTGGCTCAGTGGTAGAACGTTCACCTCTGGTGCTTGGGGCTCATGGTTCGATCCCAGCTCGCGCCGTGTGGACTTTGTGGTGAACAAACACCGTGCTCGTGGGTTTTCTCGGGGTTCTCCCGTTTCCTCCACTTTCTTCATTCCACCATTTCACTCATTTCTCATCATCACCGTTTCCTTTAGCCTAATCGGCATAACCGTGAGACGTAAAACTTAAAGATTTCATTTCTATGTTAATTCCTTTTTTTTTTCATATAATATACGTAAGTTCTAAAAACCATTACAAAATTCATTAAAAGTCATAAAACACATGATAGAAAAAGTTGGTTTGTTAAGTATCTAAATACACAATTGCACACAGAATTTAGTGCATCTAAGGAAATATATACAACTGTAAAAGTATTATTTACACTTTCATTGTCTTCAGTGTCTGAATATGCTTATTTGCCATCTTCCGTTTCTCTTTGTTCTGCTCGTCTTGAAATCTCCATAGTTCATTCAACTTCAAGAATACAGTGTGGCCCTCCAACCACCCTCACCTTACTTCCTTATGTTATTTTCACAGGTGGAAGTAGCAATGCCACAAAAATATAGGTGGTTTCGTTAAAATGTAGAAAATATAGCAGTTTATAGGAAGAGACAGACTTGTAGCCAGTCCAAAAATGTAGGAGGGGGGCGGTAGAAATTGAGGGGGGGCCACCAATCATATTATAGTTCATCATCATATAGTTTATTTACAAGCCTACTGTGAACATTTTAGTTGGGGCAGCAAAAATTTAGGGGGACCCGGCCCTCCCTAGCGCCCCGTGGATACGGGCCTGGGAAGAGACGCAAATATATGGGAAAAATATGAAATATAGGAGCATTGCAAAGGCTCCGGCTAAAGTCCTTCAACACTACGTGCCGGGGAGTTTTGGTTTGATTTTCAGTTTACTTCCTCTTGTTTGTTGAAGTTTAGCTTCTATTTTCAGCGCCGACGCTGTTTAAGACATAGCCATACAGTTTTAAGGTGGAATTCGAACCATCGTAATGTGTTCAATGTTTTCCACCGAAAGTACGTGTCTCAAAAGAGCGACTACTACGCACGAAACAATTTCATTATTACAGTGATCCCAATCAAAACAAATCTAAGAGCAACCGAAAAGTAACATACGTAGAACGGATGCATCCACAGAAAATACACCTAATTTTAAAATCTATAATAAATCATTAAATACGTTCTTCATTTATTCCTAAATAAAAAGGATCAAACTTGGAAATGGTAAAAAAAATTTAAAAAAAAACACTTCAAAACTTAACGGAATGTACAGGTAACAGTGACAATCATAAACAATTGGTTAAAAAGAAATCTGCTCGCTGAGAAGCGTGGAACAGATACCTGTAGACAAAACAAACACTTGCAATGGCACATGGAAACTAAAAAATCTGACTAAAGAAACACGTCATGTGAGTCACATCTGTTGACCTTCACAAGTCCGAGCTTTTCTTGGCAGAAATGTTCAATACAATGTACGGTTACAGAGCACAACTATGCTGGCTGTAAAACGTGCAGCTTTACTACGGATTTGACTATAAAGCAGCTCCTGTAGTAAAACATCCCACTCTTCCACAAGCAGCCTGCGCAGTTTGCAATTGACCGTGGTGGAGATATTAAGTCTGTAATCCGTCGTCCGAGAGCATCCTATACACGCTCAATGGGATTAAGGTCCAGTGATACCGCTGGCCACTCGCGACGCGTGATATCTTCATGTTGCAGGTAATCCTCCACCAACTGTGCTCTACGTGGACGTGCATTATCATTAATGAAGCGACAATCAGGACCGTATTCACCACGGATATACTGTTACAAGATAATGTTCCTATAGATCTACGTTATTTCGTCTGCTCCTGGAACATCAAGTGATGTACGGATCCCTAACATGCCATCCCATACCATGACACCAATGCCTCCATATCTATTCCTTTCAGCATTTTAGTGGTGGTGATCTGTTCCTGGTGCCCTTTAAAAAAAACCCAGCGAGAATCACTTTCAAAACTGAATCGTGACTCATCATTGAAGAGTACACCACTCCATGATTCTGGGGTCCACTCACTGTGGAATATACACCACTGTAGGCGTGCCTAGCTCTGTTATTGTGTAAGAGGAATGCACCTGGCGTGTTTGCGTGCATATAATGTAAATTCGTATAACCGTCTGTATATATGCATGGAGAAAAAATCGAGTGCACTTAAAAGGAAAACCCGTAGACTCCGTCTATAGACGCCTTTCCTGATGCTGCTCCTGTCATGGCAGATGAACTGTAATCTGTGATGTGGTGCAAATTTTCTGTATTGCGTTGAAATCAGGTCAGCCTAGATGGTGTACACTTACTCCTTATCTTTGTATTACATTCCGTATAGATTTTCTTGATCCTGCTACGTACTCGTCCCCCCCCCCCCTATGTTTATTTCCGATCAAAAGAAAACTCTGTATCGAATACAAGAATAGGATTAAGTAGTGTCCGTATACAGCCAATGTTTATCAAAATATATACCATGATTTTCTGTATCCTGCACGTGCCGACGGAGGATATACACCGTACATGATTTTAATCTATTTGTGGCTGTAGAGATTGGGTCCTGGCTAAGCAACAAACACCTGCGTAGCCTGGCACAGAAAACCTTGCGTGTACTACGAAATCCTACTATATTTCGCCTCTCCGGATTTTTGAAACTATTCTCACAGTACAATTTGAGGTGATAAGTGAGTTCTAGAGGCAGCTGCAGGATTTCGAGATAGTGTACTTGCTGTGTCCATTGGTCTTCTTCAGGTATTTAGGGCAAAGATCCTCACTCAGCGTTCTTGTTGCACGTCGACGACCTCCACCATACTGCCTTTTAATGTTTTCACCAGCCAAGGAACGATTCCACAGTCACAACACAACATTGTGACGAAGAGGACTTGGCCCCATTTTTAATCTACCGATGATCCGACCGCGCATTACATTATTTATGTGTTCTCTATGCCATACTGTGTTTCTACGATACGTTCACTATGACTGATAAGCACTGCATACTCGAAAAACACAAGTCACTGATTATGTGTTTCTCCTGAATGGCCTCTCTCGAGGTATTCGACCTTGGTAGCCGTATTTGTGTGACACTCGACGAATGGTCGTAGTATTATACTTACTTTCTTACGTGTAGCACATTCTATTATCTTTTGGACTTGAGAAGCATTTAGTCGAGAATTTGCTTTCGCCTCTCGTACAATCACTCTCTCGTCCTTCTCACTTAACTTCTTATTCATCGAATTTCTAGGTTTACTTCTCACTGAACCACTATACTTAAACTTGTTTACTACATATTGAATTGTCATGTGCCTTCTTCCTATTAATTGTCCTATTTTTCTTAACGACCCTCCCCTTAATGCTAGCTTTATGATTGTCTCTTTGACGTTCTCCCCGAATTCTTTATTCTTCCCCATTTTTGAGAAGTTTATCTGTATACATCACGCTTAACACCAATACTTAGTATGTTTTTTCTGTTTATCCCACACCAGCTGTGCTGGTGTTCTACTGTTGTTTTCGTTCCTTTTAGTGTATAAAGTGTAAACCTGTGTATAAGTGTACGAATAAAAATGTGGCGTAAATTCGGGAGTTCTCATATGCTTTCTTTTATGCCTTTCTATGGTATCCTTGTTCTGACCCATTTTTGCACTGGATACGTCTATCATGGTCCTACCTCACCACTCCAGGAATTCTTCTGTCAATTTTACGACCAGTATGTTTCATACATAGTGGTTTTCGTTTAAATTAAGGTGTGTACGAATAAGAATGTGACATACTGTATATATATATATATATATATATATATATATATACATTTTTTTTTTAGATGAAACCCAAAGTAAAGTTCGAATGAAGAAATACTTGACCATGAGCTTTCACGTCGAGAACGATCTGAAACAAGATGTGTTCTCGCCATTATTCCATTTTGTTTTAGAATACATTAAACGGAAAATTAAGATAACAATCAGGCCTTAGAGCTGAATGGTAATCATTAGTCAGATCAGACTAATAGTGGTGATTTCAATCTGATAGGTGAGGATGGGGGGATAATATGCATGTTGTGCTGTATGGTTGCGAAACATGGTCGTTTGCTTTGAGGTAAGAACGTAGGCTGGAAGTATTTGTAAATAAAATCCTGAGGTGAATATCGGGATCCAAGAGGGATGGAAATGAGCGAAATATCATAACAAGGAACTGCATAATTTATGCCGATTACCTAACATTGACAGATCATTACGTTTAGGAGGCTCAGGTTATGTAGTCAAAATAGAAGACAGTAGAAACGCTTTAAACTTTTAACTGGAAAAAGACCATTTGGAAGAGCTACGCGCAGCCGGGGGGATAATACCGCGATTGATCTCGCAGAAATAGGGATATAAAGCAGAAACTGGATCCAGTTGGCTACGGACAGAAGTAAATGCAGAGCTTTAGTGGAAACAGCATTGAATCTTCAAGTTCCATAGGCGATAGAGTTAGTTAGGATGCCGTCATCTATTTTTCTTAATTATTATTTAATCGGAAATGAAAAATGAAATCTTTAAGTTTTACGTCCCACGATTATGCCAGTTAGGCTAAAGGAGACGATGATGAGAGATGAATGAAATGGTGGAATGAAAAAAGTGGAGGAAACGGGGGAACCCCGGGGAAAACTCACGAGCACGGTGTTTGTCCACCACAAAGTCCACACGGCGCGAGCTGGGATCGAACCAGGGACCCCAAACACCGGAGGTGAATGCTCTTCCACTGAGCCACCGCGCACCCCTATTATTTAATTGGGTTTTCATGTTAAATACTGCGTTTTTCAAACAGACGCGGGTCTTGGAAACAGCTTTTAAGGACCCCTGGACGTAGTCGATGCTTTTGCAGGCATATTACTCGTGAATCCACGCTTATACATACATTGCCATGACTTATTCTATTCTCCAACCTCATCTCCTCCTCCCCTTTGTTTGCTGTGTTTCTCTCTGTTGTTCTGATTATAAAGCTATACTTCTACGTCATACACCGGCCGGTTGAAAATGACTGACAGAAGCTTTCAGCCTTATGAGAATGAAAACTTCTGCTACACATAATATCTATGTACCTAGGTATAGCCAAGAAAAGAGAAGAAGCTTTCTTAGTGCAGAAGAAAGAAGTAAACTTACGGCAAGAGAGTTCCCTTTGAGCCGCTGCCGCCGTATGGCTTCCCTGAACCAGGGCCCGCGCCCAGTTTGCTAAATCCCTGTGAGTCTCGACTCGGAACTGATGAGTAATCACTCCTTCTGATGTTCCACATCTCAAACTAAATGTAATAACATCGGTGACTCCTGGAACAAGAGAGCTGCCTCTTCGACTCGAACTAACCAACCTGCAACGAGAGAGAGAAAGAGAAAAATAAAGAAGCTTGCTAATGAACACATGCTGAGCACAAAGACTTTGGAACAATGCATCTCTTAGTTCTCTAGCATAATAAGGGTCTCCTGCTCTCCCTTATCTCAGCACAAAAACAATACTGGGAATCGTTCTTTAATCAGAGAGTGTTCTAAAGAGGTCCGATCTGTGAGATATTAAAGAAAAGCATCCACGAGAGATCAGACAGCGCTTTCTGAGAAACAGTCTAGACGGAAAATCATCGCAGCGAATAAAACAAAAGAATTTAATTTTGAGTTCCAGTCTCCAAACTACGTTGGGCATTGAAAATGGCACAAATGATGCACAGGAACAAAATGAAGAACTATTCTCAATTAACACGCAATAAGAGAAGTCGATTTTCTTATTCTTCTGATTTGGAATATTTTTCTTTGATTACCGTGCTATTTCATTAACACATTTTTTAATTCATTATTTAATGATAATAATAATCCTATTTATAATACAAAAAAGTAACGTTAACTAAGGAGTGCTTTTTTAAACCTCCATAATCGCTCAAATTTTCAAATTGAGCTTTCGTTTATAATATTAACCTGGTAGTTGTGCATGTCCTCCTGAATCAAATTACGTAGTGCTTACAAGAATACTCCGTGGTGCAATTTTCATATTTATAGCTCTAATGTTTTAACAGGATATTAAAACGCGTCTTGTGATACAGTTACTTTTAATGCGTTTATTGAGTTTCGAAGTAAGACTCCTCAATACCTAATAGTACACAGTTAAGCTAATAGGTGTCGCTACTTGCGTTACTTGCCTGCCTCTTGCTAACAGATGTCGCTACTGTGCATGCAGGCAACTTGCAAATTTAGAATTATAGCGATGATTTAAAAGCAACTTAGAAACTATTGTTTCAAATTTAATTATTTCTAAATAGCACAACGAATTAGATTTGAGCATTAATATTATGTCTCTGTGCATAATATACTGTGACGATTTAATTGCAAATTAAACTGTATTGTTTGAGTTAATTACGTATTTAAAAATGGATAATAAATCTTACTAAACATGAACGTGCTTTACAATTCCTTAGTAGGACAAGTAAAAAATTAGAAATCTTCCCTTCAGTTTAACGTTCCACGATTAGCCCTTATGCCCTTTAGACCAACGGAGACGGGTGATTAAGGCAAGCGAATTATGGAATATGAAATGAAATGAAATCTTTGAAAATGAAATGAAATTTTTGAGTTTTACGTCCCACGGTTATGCCGGTTAGGCTAAAGGAGACGGTGATGATGAGTAATGAATGAAATGGTGGAATGAAGAAAGTGGGAGGAAACGGGAGAACCCCGAGAAAACCCACGCACACGGTGTTTGTCCACCACAAGGTTCACTTGGCGGGGGCTGGGATCGAACCCGCGACCCCAAGCACCAGAGGTGAACCCTCTACCACTGAGCCACCGCGGCCCCCGAATTATGGAATAATTGGTGGAATGTTAATGTGGGAGGAAACGAGAGTATCCCGAGAAAACCAACGGACACGATGTTGTACACCACAAAGTAAAGAATTAGGGCTCTCAAGTAAGCACGCTTTTAACCTATAGTACACAGAGGACAGAATAGTGGAGCACGACAAGTAATAATAATAATAATAATAATAATAATAATAATAATAATAATAATAATAATGTCTTCACTTTAAAGTCACTTGCCCCAAACTGAAAACTGTCCAAGCACTGCGATCTACTTACCTCTTCGCATTGAAACAGAAATTAATGTTAACAAGGACACGAAATGAAAGGAGGATAGGAATGGCGTAAGGGAAGTCTACCTCGTAGTACCTTGAATAAAGAGTTATGAAAAACACTCATAGCATGTTTCAGTGTAGACTATTGACTCTCAGTAAGGCAGGAAAATGGACGCTACGCAAAAGTGATGGGAAATATCTGTGGAAGCTATCGAAATGTGGATATAGAGGAGAATAAATTGGTTGGTTTGGAGTTTCGTGTTTTTTTTTTCAGCCTCGAGGTTATATGAGACGCAGACATATAGCTTAATGTGGGATCTAAACCACATAAACTACTACTGGAAATCGAACACGGGTAGGAGAAACACGTTTTTTTTTTGTTTTTTTTTTTCTGTAACAGATTACATAACGTAGCTCTGAACACTTTGCCACTTATTGGCAATCATCTGAATATGCCTACGTCCGCAATCAACATTCAAGCATATAGGCCTACTGCTATTCGGGGAACTGTGTCAATGTGCTATTGTTTTAGCCTTTCTTCAACAAATCGTGCATTATTGTTTCTTTAGAATTTTTGTCTCTACAGTGACGTCCTACATGTGACCCTTCCGAAAAAAAATACTCCCTTACCTGCAACACTTTTACTTTGGAGATGATGATGTTCAAGTTAGTCGGATCTTGGTACTCATGGCATGACGTTTAATTGGGGGAGCATGTTCAGTTACCGATAGAAGTTCTTTCCGTTTGGTAAAATTTATTTTGGAAATAACGTACACCATTTCACCAAGTTTAAAGACTGGAACGTAGAGAAATTTGCATTCTTTTTAATTTACTCGAAACTGTATTTCAATTGTTATTGCATTCTAAAGTTATTTACGAAACTAATTTCATCAAACGGAAAGAACTTTTGTCGTTGACTATACATAACGTATCACACCGAGTCCACCTGTCATCAAAATTCATGCTTTTGACAGGGGTCCTCCCTACAAAACGCAACCCAGGTAGCCGACCAAAAGTATACGCCCATGGTCTATTGACCCACATTTCATAGTTGCTCTCAAACTTTTGCATGGTACTGTAATGCATGGACTTCAACCAGACACCTCTTCAAACCAGATAGTTTGACAATAAAGGAGCACCTTCGTAAAAATCCTGACACTAATAGGTTCCAAGATAACAAATAATTACTTCGTTCATTGGCTACAAAATTACTCAATTCAGCAGCAAACGTAGTGGCGGCAAGCAGGAGTAAGAATATGTCGAATATAGATTGGAAAACAATTCGTTTATTTCCATTCCTCTTGAAAAAGTTTATATATCTCGCTGTTCCAGCGTATGAGGATACAACATTTGCCTCTACAATAAGGAAATCTCGTATGCATTCATTATTTTCTTTTTAAATACTGTAAAGAATCAAACTTAATACCAGTAGGTATGCAGAATAGTTTTCTCAATGAATGAATATGCTCACAGTCGGTGTGAGCGGTCCCGGGTTCGATTCCCGGTGGGGGCATTCTGTCGAAAAAGTGTTAAAAGGTTTTCAGCCGAGCCATCCTGAATGAGGGTTCCCTCATTCACACCAGGCAGATTCCTTGGTGGCACCGAACATATAGGTCCCAGGCCGCTTCCTTCCTTTTCTTTCCCCCAGATAGTGTGCTCGCCGAAGGACGTTATCCCTCAAATGTGATGGGCTAACATGACCATAGATGCCAAAAGCCCAGAAATCAAAATCCCAAATCCATGCACTTACGGTAATAACTGACATCTTAAAGCAAAGTTATAAATTCAAAAACACAAACACCATTATTAATTGTAAGTGGCTAGCACGCATTTTCCATTAATTAATATGATAAAGTACTTTGCACAATAGTATTTCTAATGTTCGTACATAGTATCTGCAAACAACAAAATGTGCTTGCATTCTATATAGCCAGTACTCTCAACTCAGCCAAGAAATTCAGAAACCGCAGCCAGAAGCCAGCTAAATATTAGACCCTTTGCTGTGATCAGCCTTTTATTGAATGCTTAAGTCGAGAAACAGCTCTTTGATCCTTTAATATATTTCTCAAGACAAAGTACGTGACTTCAAGCGAAAAAAGGTCCGCTGTTGTGTCTTAGCTTTGTGATGAATAATCCCAGATACGAGAGGTCCTCTTACATACAGGGGATGCTCAGATACTGCATCACTTTGCTTGAAAGGCAACTGTAACAAATCAATTCTGTGACAAAGACACAAACGGCACGAAAATGAAAATGGAAAATCGAATTCCTTCACAAGATATTACACGATTTAAAAAAAAAAAAAAAAAAAAAACTTTAGGAACAGCTTGTCAGAGACAACAGTATTAAAATTTGAAACTAGTTCGAAGTACTTCCTACTTTGACCAACAAACAAACACAAGTATGGTCAGAAAATAGATTTGTCACGGAATGCTGCACATGAGAATAATTTTCGTTTCGTACGGAACCAAAATCGTGATGCAGGAAGAGAACGGCGTCTAGCATAGTATGTGTGTCTCTTTGTCCAAGGCAGACTATTAATGCTGTCATTCAAAGGCAAAAGACGTATCTGCTGAACAAGCAGAAGTGTCATAGTGTATACCACGTGAAGGAATTTGGTTAGTCACGTTGTATACAACGTGAAAACTGTCTGCATATCCCCGCAGCATTCCCCACACAGAAACTGCACTAAGATAAATGAATATTTAGTCATGTCGAGTAGAAAGTCATTTAGTCTCTTTCAGCGTTGTATCGCATGGACATATTAGTATCGTGCATCCTAAGCATTATACTAACCTGCTAATCTCAATAGCACTGACGGTAATCTATCAATAAGGATGATAACAATAACCTGCATAGGAATACAACATGGGAAAGCTATTTCTGATTGTCGATAACTTGAAATCAACTGAACGGATCATATCCATCAACGAACTCATTTCTTAAGTTTCGATCCCTACATCCTTGTCAAAATCGATGGTTATCTATCAAACAGTTCTCGAGGGCCAGAAAGAGTAAATATATAAAAGAGTGGTTTTGAGAAAATAGTTTTCTTAAAACACTAAAAGTGTAAACTTACGGATACGGTACACTTATAATGACGTCCCCCAACATTATTAGATAGAGTTTTTGCTTTTGCAAGTTTGCATTTGCATTGTCCCGTGGTAATATGATTTGCCTGCTGATATCAACTAAATTTCGTCCAAATATGTAGATATAGTTTTTCTCCTCTGGACGAAAGAAATGTTAAAGAATTGTTTGACGTGATTCCAGACGCTAATTAAATTAAAGAAAATTAAGTTTTTAAAAATATGGATTTAACGAATTTCTAATCATCCTTTGATGACAAGATTAAAACTTTCTTCCATTGATAATACATGAAGAGTCCCTATCACTGCGAAATTAAAATACCGCTAATTTTACAGTAATTATGTGATATATTCAAATAGGTAAAAGATAATCGAAAAGTGGATCAAGACCTCCCTAGACGATGTTATTTTGCATGAGGTACCGTTATCACGAGTCACCTAGTAGCTTTCCGTTTGCAGTTATTTAGAAACGCGAAAATAAATGCCGATTTTCTAAATGGATGGAAATCAAAAGCAGATAAATGAGTCATGGTAAAGATATCTCACGCAAAAGAATATTGTCTAGGGAGGTCTTGTTCCACTTTTCGATTCTTTTATCTATTTGAAGATATCACATATTTACTGTAAAATTAGCGGTATTTTAATTTCGCAGTGATGAGGCCTCTGAATTTGTCTTGAAGTTTATCTTTCTTGAGTCTGTTTTGAAAGAACCGCTTCTGTGGTAATTTCATGCTGTATTTCTTACCTCATATGGTTCAGTCAAGAATATCGTGCATGAACAATTTGGCTTCAGAAAAGTGTGCGCCTGGTAAGGGCACATGGAGCAAAATTTCTTTGCAAATACAATGGACTAGCAACATTTCTTTGCAAATACAATGGACGTCACGTTGGAATGCATATTTGGACCGCAATGGTTCTTATGTTGAATGTTAGTGTCATACCTATGCCGAACATGATACAGTTTCAGATATATTTATCTCTGCAAGTTTCTCAGTAAATCGAAAATTTTCCTTTATTTTTTGATACACTTTTGTATTTTGTATGTGCTATGAAATACATAAAATAACAAAACGTCCAATAATTTCTGTAAGAATGGTGATTCCGTTGATAAGAAAACGAATGTAAAACGATGCGAAAAGCAGGGAACAATTATCCTAGTATCATATGCAGTTAAATTTATACTTCGAACAAATGAAAGTTATATGTTTAGGATTTGCAATTAGATTTCTGGGCTTTTGCCAGTTACGGCCATGTTAGCCCGTCATGTATGAGGGATGACGTTTCTCCCCAGTCGCATTACTCAAGAACTGGGGAGGAAAAAAAGAATGGGGAAGGAAAGAAGCGGCCTAGGATCATTATATTATACCAGCGTTTCGCAACCGGTGTGCCGTGAATGGGCCGCTGGTGTGCCGCGAGGAATCGAAACAAAATGAAAATTTAAAATATCATTCAATCCTTTCGACAAATTACCTACGTTTGTGTTTTAAAAGTAAGAGAGATTTGTTTGTTCGTTCGTTATATAGTGATCTTCCTTCTTAGTAAAAGTTTGGATACAGTTTTTAAAAAGAAAGCGTATTTTTAAAACCCTGAGTCCAATTTTTCATTGCAACTGTTTTCTATTTTTTAAATTAGAATGAAAAATAAGCATAATGATTTACCACGGGGAAAAAACAGTGATAGAGTTTTCTTCTCTTTGAGAAGGAGATCAATAATCACTAACACCCGTAGTGTGCCGCAAGTTGAAAAAGGTTGGGAAACGCCGTGTTAGACATTATCCCAGCAATTTGCCTGATGTGAATGAGTAAAAAATCACTCAAATCTCACTAACGTCATGGCTGGCCTGGAAAAGCTTCTGTACTTTTTCCGACCGGGAATCGTACTCGGGGACGCTCGTACTAAAGACAAGAGCGTTAGCGATTACACACTATGCGGGGTCACTGTTTATTTCTGATATTGACAGAAATAAAATACACATTATCTAACTGTAATATTTGTTTGATGTATTAAAATTAAAGATGTTGCAACGCTACAAGATTCCTGTCCTCGTCGTTGATTTCTCGTTAAGCTACGTATCAGGTAGATAGTCGAAAAAGTATTGAACTTTTGCATACAACATGACGTTAGGATTCCCAATCTCAGGGTATATGAGTCAAAGTGGGGCAAGCCTAACGTCATTTGACAGCTGACAGTTGGAGCTAGTAGATATGCAAAAAAGAAAAAAGAAAAAGAAAAAAAGAAAGAAAAGTAGAAATACTTAAAATCAGATATCAGGTATTGCGTCGTGATGATCAGTAACCTTCCGCTTACCTGTGCTGCATTTTACAATTTTGTTTCGATAAAGGCGCAAATTCTGTGCAGGCCCGTGGAGAAATTTGCACTGTTTACGAGCTCAATACGCTATCAAAAACAAAACATCCAAAATATGGTTCAGTCGCTTTCGTTCTGGAAATTTCGATGTTCAAAACACTCTTCGCATAGACAACCAATCACAGCAAAAGTATATTCTGGAAAAAGTCGCACAAGTAAGCAGACATCACATCGCCAATGATCTAATAGACATCCATCACCACACAATGTTAAATCATTTGGAATAAGATGCCTACAACAAGCAGCTCGACGTTTGCGTGTCATATGATCTGATTCAAAAACATTTACTCGATTGAATTTCTATCTGCGAATCTCTACTAAAACGTAACGAACTCGAGCCACTTCTGAAGTGGTTGATCGTGAGTGATAAAAAGTGGATAACCTACGACAACAACGTGCGAAAAAAAAATTGTGGTCGAAGGAACGAGATGCTCCACAGTCTGTGGCAAACCCCACACTGACGCCCAGTAAAGTTATCCTGTGTGTTTGGTGGGATTGGAAGAGTATCGTACATAAGGAGCTGCCACCGGGCAGAACGCTAGACTCGGTTCTATAATGTCTATAATTAGCACGAGTGCACATAGCAAATCAACAGAAACTAGACCACGCTGACAATGCCGGTCTGCATAGATGTTTAACGACCCCTCAGAAATTGAAAGAACTTAGCTTTAATATATCCACCCTACAGACCAGACTTGGCAACGTTCGCTGAATGGTGTTTAGTTAGGTTAGAAAAAAGCTTATGAAAACCATGCGAACATTTTTTTGGACCAGAAACCACAGAAATTCTATAACAATGGTATAATGGTAGCGGAAAAATAGCAGAAGATAATCAAACAAAACGGTGAATAGGTTTCATAATGATATTTTGAAATCACAACAAATGTATTCTCAATGTTGACCTCCGAAGGCTCAATACCTTTTAGACAATCGGATACACACTAATTGCCAAGAGAAAAGGTACTGTTCTATTTGAAAGCGAAGTGTTGCAGTTGCCACGTAGCTAATTGTTGATGCCCTGATTGTAGGTCAGAAATATTGTACACCTGTTCTAACATATAGAGATGGTACCTTTCCCGGAAACATGCCCAAAGGATGCATTATATAGCACGAGATCAAATTATCCAAAATACAAAATATGAGAGCAGGCGAGCATCCAGAAATTTCTGCTGTGAGAGGTCCAATACTAAAAGCCACTACACTTATCCTCCTCGGAACCCGTGTTGCGAATAGGCGACATGTGCATTATACATGATGTATACACTGAGACTCCATGTTGCCTATAGGCGACATGCACTCAGCGGACAACTGACAAAGATACTAAAAAAAAAAAATGAAAATTGGCTGAGAGAATGTACAACCGAAGGTAATTATAATATTGGAACATACAATTTCTACCGAAAAAAAAATGCTGGGCCCGAGGAGATTATACAGTATTCAACGGGTATTATTCTGCGCCTGAAAAGACAATATATAACAGGGTGTCTACTAAAATTCCAAAATGAAATTTCGTGACATTTTCGTGGCCTTTTCTTCCCCAAACCATAAAATTTAGTAACATTCTTAAGAGCGCATTTGGTGCGAATTGGGTCGAATTTTCATGCATGCGATAGAAGCATGCTTTCTTTGCGATTTGGTAGTGTCTAAAGCCGACCATAAAACATTTTCGGTGGTGAATTTTGACGCTTTATATTACAAAATTTTCCAGTATATACTTATTATTTGTACAGATAAAAAAATCGTGACCCAAATGCTAAATTTCGTGGCTTTTTCTTGACTTTCATGACCGTTTTCTGATTTCGTGACTTTTACATGACTTTCGTGACCAATAGATACCCTGTATAATTTCTATATTTTCCACATATTTTTCAGAAAATAAAAATGATAGAACTAGATTCATTTTATAAGAGAAAGAGTACAGATGAATGCAAGATCAAATTTTCACGTTATATCAATCATTTCCCTGTTAAACAAGTATAATTGTATTAAGAAAGTATACAAATGTATGTTGAATTTAGACGTTCTGGGGGGAAATCTGGACCCGGTGGATCCACACGGATGCGCCCCTGTATGAAAGTGATATTAACAAATTCCAATCTGCGATGTGACCTATGACTATGAGATATCCATATGGTTCCATCGCTAAAATATTTCTCCCTCTTTCTACTATTCTTAATAAATTGTTCCATATGTATACATTTGGGTATCTGGAATCGGCGATCAGCAAATGCTTGATAAGTGCTTCCTGATTGAAGCTTACCAAAAGGTGGAAACCCAGTAATAGAACTGGAAAACTTATCAAGCTGTGTCGGTTCGTTAGCAATAATTTGTGCTACAAGTGTTGAAGCGTAACCACGCACTGTACACAATCATTTCCCTGCATTTGTTATTTTTGTATAGCAGAATTGATGATGGATCTTCACAGTGGCGTACGAAAAGGTTACAGCACCCTACAAAAAAACAGAATGAAAAATAAACACTTACCATATTAAAGTATGTATACAAAAATCCTTCAACGATTGAACTTGAGAGTATAATTCCCCCTGATGAAATTATGTATACGCCACTGATCTATCTATTTATATGTAGATCTATGGGATTTATATGCAGATAACGAGATTTCTCGTCGTTACACAGAATAAGATTTTTTTTTCTTTGACACAGACCGCTCCACTGAAGATAATGAAAATGACACAAGAGTTTGCCACTGAAATTGCTACAGGTTGTTTTGCAGGTGCATAGGCAACCCAACTTACATTCTAGAGTGATTAGTTACGCATAGTTTTCAATTCCTCCTGCACCCTTTGCCTTATATAGGGTACACATCGTCAATTCATTGCTCACATACAAATTCGCCTGAAGAGATTTTTGAATCGAGCGTTACAATGTGTTAATCAGATTAACACGTTATCTAAATGTAAAGTGAGTTTGTCATGTTTGAGAAGCTGCTTCCGAACAAAGGAGGTTCATTCTCAAAAAGACAGATTACCTGGCATATAAACTCAAGATAAATGTTAAGTTACTACCTACAGTTACTAAATGTATGTGTTTATGTAAAGTTCGAGGCATACGACACAAGAGAGAGAGAGAGTTTCAAATACGGAGCCACTAAAAATAGTATTCGCGCCGAGTCGTGAAGCTTGACCTAGATCTACCGATTTCACCACCCAATAGAACGCGAGGGTATGTTCCGGTCGTCAACCCCCACCCATCAAATTTTGTCAGTGTCTTCTCTCGCGCTACACGGAAAAAAACATCTCCCGAGAGTACAGTGTTGTCGGATTGGCGTCAAGTTCCGTTTTGCTAATTATTTTTTGTTGCGTTACGTTTTCGTTGTTACTATTTGTGCTAGTGTTACCATTTTAGACTAGTTTTTACAGTAGTTATTGTTGTGCAGTGTTATTATTGGTAATTTTTAAATGCTTTTTTTATATACTCTTTTACTATGTCTTCAAAGTTTGGCAACATAGTTGGTGAATTTCAGCTGTTTGGCGTTTTCCCAAGTGTGCGCTAGGGAAGCGGCTCCACGAATTGTACCGAAGTATTCCGATGTGTTGGAGCTCAAGCAAAATATTTCTATGATTGGTTTAGAGTCCAAGCTTCACGAGTCGGCGCGAGTACTATTTAACCCATGATCAGACAGTATTTCATGTTCTAAAGAAAATTGTGAATTGTAAAACAGAAGAATCAAACTTTCTCAGTCGAACCTGCGAGCATCACACCCTCAGTTGTCGAATGAAGGTGGAAACTCTTTTTGAAGCATCAAATAAATGATTGGATTGCACAGGGAGAGAAAGATCTTTACATTTGGAGAATAAAGAATTTTAAAAATCACAGCCTTTGTAGATGGGTTTCGAACCCAGAACCTGTCATGAAGCCACAACGCTAACCACTCACCCACAGATAAATAATGCATGTTGTTCTCGCATATCAACGGCAGCTCAGTGGTACTGCGCTCACCTCTGGTGCATGGGGTCCCTGGATCGATCCCCAGTCAAGTAAGCTTGTGGTGGACATCATGATGTCCGTGTACTCCCGTTTCCTCCTACTTTCTCATTCCACCAATGCTTCCATCATCATTCACTTAATCATCGTCTCCCTTAGCCTAAAGGGCATAATCGTGGGACGTTAAACTGAAAGATTTTATTTCATTCATTTCATTTCTTCTCACGTATCTCAAGAACGCCACACTTTTGAGGCACGAAAACTGGAAATATACTTTTATTTATATTAAGAATAGTTTATATAAAATCTTGTTTGTGCAATATACAAACTGACACCGTTAATTTGGCATACTTGAAAATGATTTCATCAAAGAGACCATAGTTTGGAAGAGACTTTAGAATCTATAGAAATGTTGGATCGTGTCATAAGGGGATAGAGGGGTTTTAAAAGGGAAGAGATGGTTTAAAATTTGTTTAAACATATGTTAGAATATCTAATTATGTTTTGATGTTAGGAAGTTGAAACCCATAATGTAACCTCAATTCTCAAAACAAGCTGACATATCATATGGCTTACAATCTAAAGGAACAACCTGACATATACATATGACGGGGGGTACGACACTTCTAAAAGGGAAGGGGTAACTTGTAAAGAGAATCGAAAATGACATATATTAGTGACGAATCCATAGTGGTATTTCGCTCGCTCCGATCTAATATTAAATATTTCCGCTATTATAAATGTTTACTTAGGACCTATAGTCTTCCACATTTCAGTGCTACAGTGTAAAGATTTCTTAAATCGGGGAATTTGATGAAAAACGAGATTAGGGCACTGATTAATTATAAAAACAATGCGTTAACTTCTCTCCACGTAAAGTAGTTATTAAAATCTCAGTGTCATTCTTTCAGCCTCATGAAGTATTTTCTAAGTACTTTACAGCAATGAAATATATTGTCGATAGGTTAATCCTAAACTTCTTAATTTGGTGGGATGAGAAGTAGGTATCATAAATGTTAAGTCTATTAAGTTATAGTTTTATGCTTCGTTAACAGCATTTATACTTCAAGTTTTCATAGGAGACGTATCTTCTGATTTTTCCAGTGCAATCTATCAGTACTGGAAAAAGAAATCAGTATGCTTGCAAGGAAACTGATACACTATCGGCAATATCGTCGGTTTTTGAAACACAGTTGCACCGACCTCAGTACAAAATTAGAATATGGAATTATTATTTTATATTTTGATAATTCCTCCATTCTAATCCTAATGAATACTCTGTGCTAATCCTACAAAATCAACGTAATACATAATCTGGCTTTTCTCATTCAGAAAAAGGATATTTTGTGAACCTGAAAGTCACGACGCGCCTGCCTGCATTGCAGGTCACGCAGATCCTAACTTACGACACTGCTTGAGACTCTCACGGAACAACTAAGAGTGTGTGAACAAAATTACGTATAATTACAACAGGATGTTACAGTTCTCAGAACGATTCGTATCAAACGAATTATGGACTCCGACATCACCCGATCTCCGTGTGTGCGACTTCTACTTGTAGAGAGCACTGAAGTCAAAGCGGTATGATACGAATCATTGTTCAAAGATCTGAAATCAAGCACTGAACGTGAAAAAAGAAACATCATTTCAGAATATGTTCAATATGTTCAAGAGGACTGAGGCGTGTTTTATCAGTGATTTACACTTTCTACACCTCCTGTAGCAGTAAAACTAAGAACATTCATTTCTGTTCGGGGCTGGTTTTAAATCACACATTCTTGTTACTGTACTATCTCGTTATTGTTAGTATTACACATTGTTCATTACAGCCTTCAGAACAATTAGACGGGTGGCAAAAACTACAAATATTATCTCTGCTGCGAGAGATCCTTGATTCGATCCAGACCATGAGTTTGCGGTGAATAACTCATGTCCTGCGTTTTATTATGTTTCCTTCGTTTCCTTCCACTTTCTCATTCCACCAATTATTTCAGAATGATTCACTTTCATTAATCAGCAGTCTCCTTCAGCTCAAAGAGCCTTATAATAAACATAAAACTAGAAATTCATTTCATTTCAAAAAATATCAGTTTCCAAGTCTTCGAACCAAAGTACTTCAAAGAAACATGAAAAGTGCTTACAAGAAGATATATTTTAATCTCAATAATGAGAAAATTCTTAAAATAACATATTTACAATAAAGACTCATACAATATCAGAAGCAATGAAACAAAACGCCAGACGAGGGGTGTTACTGAATACAGTATGTATGAATATACACGAAAACCTTGCGTTCTAATCTAGCGAAGGAAAGCCTAGAGAGAATAAGTTTTCCCGCTCGGGAGGAAAAATATTGAATACACCACCTCCCAATGGTGCCGATTTCTCTGCTTGCTTTTCATGTTCGGTTTCTTCTGACATGAAAGAGAGAGAGAGAGAAAAAATACTTCATTCAATGTTTACTATTCATTACATTCTCTCTCTTTTCTTTCTTTTTGGACCTATACACAGAATATTCCACTGTGTGTGTGTGTGTGTGTGTGTATGTGTCTTTGAAGTCTGAACCCGAGCTGAAGAAACCAGAAGTAGTTTACGGCAGCATTTTCCTCCCATGTTATGGCTGAGGTGCTCTTCTTGAAATGGGAGATGGGAGTTCCAGATATGCTGATGGCTATGTACAGAACGTGTTTGGGTAGAAGACTCTCCGACGACAAAGTCAAACATTTTCTTGACACGACGTGCAAACCTAACACAAATTAATGGGTCTTCCTACATTTTCGCGAGTACGATAAGGCACAAACTGGACTTTTTCCTTTCTCTTCAGCTTACTAGCTATGTATCTACAAAAACTGTACAAGAAAACAGTGGATAATATGATGGTTCCATTTTATTTTAGAAATGTAATTTCTGTCTCTTCAACAAATTTACTCTTAATTTACTTATAGGGAGTGTTGCTTAGTTTTGACCTCTAATCCCATAGGGAAACGAAGTCCTCACACAAAGTAATGAAATTGGAAGAAGCATAATTTTAGCATTTGTTTGCAGGAAATAAGTCTAACAGTGCATCCAAGAATCTATATCAAAATCTCACATTGTGACAGCCACTCATGTGGTTCTATTTCGATCTACACACTGAAGAAAAAGAAACAATTTATTTGGTAAATATTTTGAGAACAACAGGTACTAAGTATTACCGCCTATAATTAACAAACATCCATGCTGATAGAATATCCCAAGGAGTTGATATGACCTCATTTATTAGAAGCATCAATTACGAAAGAACTGCCATGAGTATCCACGTAGTAAATATATAAAGCACCGAAGATGAATTATAATACTTCACTAAAATTCAAAAGTGGAGATGAGATGAGTTTACTAAAGAGCCGTATTATCTATTATTAAAATTCAAAAGAACTAGGAATGAGTTTAGGGAAGAGCCTTAGTATTTTTATCACTAAAATTCAAAATAAGTGAGGATGAGGTTAGGGGAGGTCCTTAATATTTGTGATCACTAAAGTTCAAAAGAATGGGATTAATGTTATGGAAAAGCCTTAATATTTACATGAATGCTCGAACATGATCTTGTTTTACCCAGTGATGGATCGAGTTACGCGACCGAGAAGCAACCAGACTTATGACCCACTAGACCTGATGGCTCTGAGACGACGAAATATGATCATACACATGGAGAATATACAAAGTAATTCTAACAAACAAAATTCTTTCTTTTCTCTATTATTACTAAATCTAAAATTTTCTCTCTCCTTTGTATGCGTCTGTATGTGGTAAAGCACTGAACTAAAAGAAAACTGCAAGTAGATCAGAGTATACACCCGTGACAATCACTGAAAAGAAAAACTACTTTTTTCGTACGAATGACGTCAAAATGTAATGAGCTAACATCTAATATACGAGATACATGGTATCTCGATTAAGACATCTCACACTGGAATTAAATAACTTGCCCCCAACTTCATTAATCCACTATAAAATTATTCTTTAATGCACTAGATCTGGTACTTCAGCAGCTACACGGTCTCCGAGTCTGCTTTGGTCACCTGGTAAGACTAGATCTCTTTGTTTCCGGGTAAACCAGAACCGAATGACCAGGACAAAATTTGTAAGCATGTGACCTGGTGACCCGAGTCATCACTGATTTCATTCACACACATATTACATATGATTGTATGAGTCAGTTACTGAGCTCCGAAAATTCAAAAGTGAGCATCGATGAGTCTGATAAAAATCGTTGAACCTGAGACAAAAGTTTCGCAGTCCACCAAAAACTCACGACCTACAGGTTGAGAATCGCATATTATGAAATACTCGGAAACGTTAAAATTAAATATTTTTCATTGTTTTCTATGTATCCATATTTCATGATATATGAAAAGAAAGAACACACACACACAATGTATTAGAAATCTGAAATATTACTAAAATAAGGAGTAATAATTTTCTTACCTGGTAGAAAGAAGTGGACAGCTTTCTCTGGGAGACAACCACGCTTCGACGCTCCAAGGCGCTGAGCTATAGAGGCGGAGTTCTCGATCTGTTACAGCTGCGAAGATGGATTGCCATCGTTCTTCTTCACTTTCCGAGTTCACTTCCCCATCCTACAAGAAACGACGGAACAACTATTAATAACTGTTCCCTATCAACACCATTAATAAAAAGAGAAAAACGTATCAATTGAAGGCTTATTTTTTACTCTAAGACGATCGAGATTTTTGTAGATGGCACTAGAAGTTAACTTTAAATGCTTCTAGCGCATTTCGATGTTGCTTTAGTTAGGGCATAAAAAATAACTGTAGGGAAAAGAAATCTTGCAATTTAACGTCCCGCGAGTATACCCTTTAGGTTAAGAGAAATGGATGATTATGCTAGTGAATGTTGATGGAAAAATTAGTGGAATGAGAATATAGAATAACACGGAAGTAGGCCGAGGAAACACAAGAACACTATGTTGTCCACCACAAAGTAGTGCTCTCAACGGGTCGGGTCGGGTTGAAGACCGACCCGACCCGACCCGTGACCCGACCCGATGACCCGACCCAACCCGACTGACCCGAACCGTGATCCGATCTGATTGACCTGACCCGATAACGCAACCCGAGCTGACCCGGTTGACCCGACCCGACAACCCGACCCGAGCTGACCCGATTGACCCGACCCGACAACCCGACCCGATTAGCCTAACCCGACCTGAGCTGACCCGACTGACCCGACCCGAGTTGACCTGACCCGACCCGACCCGTAACCCGACCCGTTTGAGAGCACTACCACAAAGTTACTTGACCGGGAATCGAACCAGAGACCCATGCACTGTATCCCCAAGTTAAGTGTGGGGACAGGGCTTCTGAGTAGAGGTAGTGAACATTCACACTCTAGAATAGGCATTTCCAATTGGACAATGTATCACACAGGAGGGTGCTCAGATAAATAGAAAAAAACACTAGAGCAGTGTTTCTCAACCGCTGTGAAGCGATACATTGGCGTGTCGCCAATACATATGAGGTGTGTCGCGAGATTTTTAATGTCTTTTAAGATCTTCCGCAAAGAAATTATCTTTAGGAGAAAATAAAAATTTATCGCCAATCAGCTTGGTTTCACACTTGTCTTACAAGTTTAAAGCTGTAAAGTTTGCTTTTAACGCTGTTCATTTTTCTTTGGAAAGAAACACTGGACACAGTAAAGTAATTTGAATAACACGATTTTTGCATCTCACAAAAAAAAAAAAAAAAAAAAAAAAATCACATGCAGGAGTGTCGCGAAAGTTTGAAACGTACTTTGGTGTGTCGCAAAGCAAAAAAGATTGAGGAACGCTGTACTAGAGCAAAGGAAAGGGGGGGGCATGAGGAAGAAGAACAGGAGAAGTATGGCAGTGTACGTGTAGTTCTGAATCCATGAGTAACATATCTGTAAAACCACCGACTACGTTAGACATTTTGCACGTTTGCATGACACCACGGCTTTTTCTTAGGGCCACGTTTTCTCTCTATTCTTTACTCTCTTTGTGTGATTTACTGAGGAAGAGGAGCATGAAACTGTGACGTCGCAGGATAATCACGTGAAAATAAGTGCTCTAAGCATGGCATGTACAGGAGGTGATGTAATCAGTATTTACTCCCATGAGTCCCTAGGTACCCACTTCACAGACTGAGTGAATCCCTGAGTAGCATTGGAAGCAAAAAAAAAAAAAAAAAAAAAAAAAAACCTTTGCTACTAGGGTAGTCTACGAGATTGAAATTGCCTTGCATAGGAAAAGTATCGTGAAAGTGATGTTTCGTCTCGGAAGGTGTATCTGGTATGATAAGGGCTCTGTCTCGTCTCGTATAATGTAGCACAAATTCTATCTCGTCTCCTAGGCAACCATTTTAGATGCCTTACCACCTTGCCACCATGCGACTCTTTATTCAGAAAATACGTCTATTAAAGCACAAACCAATCCGGCAATGTTCTATTTGCATTGTTACGTGGCAACAACACACTCTGTTTCTTCATTATCTTAGCTAATTTCCTTAATTGGTGTTGCTTGGTATAATTACCATCATACCAAATAGTACTGTAAACACGGCTAATGTAGTTGTAGTCCTAGAATAAATGGCAAGTGGAGCCAAATTATGTCTTGATTTGATGGAAATGCTAGAAATAGAATTAGTAATCATTATATATAGGGTGTTTCAAAACAACACCGACAACGTTTGGGAGGTGATTCCTGACACCAAGATAAGACATAAAAGTATAGACCAACCTGGGTGCACAAATGCTTCCTTTTGGAGTTATAGGCTGCCGAAAAATTGAAAAAATGATTTTTAAAGGCCCACAGCTCTAAAACTATGGGACCTATCGTAGTTGGGTCAAGACTTCACTTAAGAACTAGTATGTGCGCTATCCGAAAATGTAGAGATGCAAGGGCTCGGGAAAAAAACGGCATTTTTGGAAAAACAGCTCGGTTTTTTCTGCTTCGCTTTTTTGCTTGGGAAATTTTGGGCTTTTTACAAAATTCTGCTTTAAATTGATAAACGAGATTTTGTTTCGCTTCTCTATAACACAAAAAGTCATTTAATTAGTGGTTGATGTCGATAATGATATAAAACCTCGAAAATAATCCATGAATTTCGAAAAGATATTTCAAACAGTTTTGCTTCTCAACATATTTACATTATGAATTCCAAAGGATTAACCAATGTATATAATAAGATTTTTTTTAACCTCCTACATACAAAAGTAAGCTGGGTTGGCAAGAACCGTGGTTGTTTTTGAAAATGGCAAAACCCCGTTTATTGGGGGGAGTTTAAACTAGGTTTTTTTGGTTTAAACCAGGCTTTTTTGGGTTTAGATATTTTACTTTATGTATTTATATTACATATTGACAGAAATAAGTTTGTTTCACCTTGGTGTCATTATGCAACAATGGGGTTGTGCTGGAAGAGGTCACATAAGCTTAAATAAGTCCGGTCAGTAAATTTCTTAAATTGAGAAACTCCCGCCCTAGCCATCGGGAAAATCTCGTCATTACTCTAAATGTAAAACAATAACGGAAAAATCCTGTTATTGCTTTGCATGTAAAATTTAAAGGTCAACATATCATAATCAGTACGTTAAAACTGAAGTATTAAATTACAAATTTAGTACGTACATATCATTGAAAGTCCAATCTAAGCTAATGTTGGAAGCTACGTAGGCAATCGATAAATTTTGCCAATTTCTATCAATATATTTAAGTAACCTTGGCTTCTTTATAAAACAACAGGCGTTCAGGCATGCAGAAATATACAATTTGGTTTCGTTTCGTATGTTCAGGCTTAACATCCTTACGTAATACCGAGGTTATCAAGAAGAAGACTTTCCCTTAAAGTGACATCCGAACCGCTACTTTATTTACGCATGAAAGAAGGGTTGTGGTTCGACCGAGAATTGAACATGGGACGCCTTGATTAAAAGGTGAAAAGGAAATAAAACTAATGCAGATGGTTTGATGTGGGGAAACGTCACCATGAAGTTCACACGATTCGCATTTTTCTTTCTTTCTTCTTCTTTTTTTTGGTTTAAACAAGTTGTTTATTTAAAAAATAAAAAAAAACAGCTGGTGTAAACCAGCCAACCCTAAAAGTAAATACTTATTTTTAAAAAAATACACAAATAACTAGCAAAATTCTATGTAGTATTTTTACTTCAAAATATTCCATACTCTCTTTATGGAACAAAATAAAATTAAAATAAAACATGAGAAAAATACTTAGATTTATGTGATACACTTAAAGGCTGCACATCTAGAGCTTTTGGTTTTGTATATTCTTGAAATTCTACACTTTTATATAACCACCATCACGGTTTACTCAGTCCTTAAGTTTTCTGAATTTTTAACAAGAGGGATTCAACATATGAAGGGTATGAGGCAAGAACATGGTAACCCACAATTTTACTATTTTAAGAAATTAGATATTTTCTGCTGCACAATCCATTTTGAAAGTCGGAAAGCTAATTTTTCACATAAGACTATACATGAAGGATTAAACGAAGCGGTATGCGTTGCTGTCTATCTGGTGCTGCATAACTCAGCAATTGAAAATTTGTTAGTTATCATGTTCTTGGCTCACACCCTTCATATCATTATGGAACTCTCCTCACCCCCCCCCCCCAAAAAAAGGACTACGGAATATTTTTAACTTTCGTAAATACAACTGCACAACAAACATGACTGAGTGGAGCTTTTGCGCTTCTATCGGGAAGTCCGGGATTCAACTCAGCATTCGATCATTCTGACAAAGCTTTTCTTCATTCCACCTGTGAAGTAGAAATAGTGCGTGTACTGTGAGTTGGCCGACTTCCTTTCTTACTGTTTTTAAATCGTCATTATTACTAATTACCAGCAGTGACGGTTTTGCGAAGGTTAGGGGGGCGGTCTTTCGGACTGAAGTCTGTTTCCCAAAGTTATAGAATGTCTAAAACAAACGAAATATCCATTAGTTATGCCTTTACTCATAAACTTTAAGCTGCCGTCAAATAAAAATTACGAATGTTTAGGAAAACTAAACATTAGTAAGAACAAAGACTCCCAAAATACTTTTCTAAATTCGCCACTTATTCTCAGTATAAAATGATCTTCAATGAGGTTGTATCCGGAAGATTATCGCTAAATATATAAACGAAACGAAATATTAGTTATGTCTGTACTCATAAACTTCAAGCTGCTCCCAAATAAAATTAGGACATTTTAGAAAACGAAACAGAGAAATTCCCCCGAAAGTACTTTTCTAAATCCGCTACTGATTATTTGTATAAATTAGTTTTCAAGGTTGTATCCGGAAAATTATTGCTAAATCGTTGCACAGCTACAGTATAACAGAAATGTGGAAGTACGGTTTGACGGATATATAGAAAAACATAAGTTTAACTTTTGCGCTAGAAGCTAGAGTACCTACTAAGCTCTTAGAAATGAAACACGGATGACAAACTGAAATGATCCCGAGAAGAAAAAAAATGCCGATAACTCAAAAGTTAAAATAAAGTTAAATAGCCTCTAAAATTGCCCTCAAATACTACATTCTTCACGTTAGCTTTAAATCGTAAAACACGTGCTCCATCCATCGTGCTGGTGAATTTTAGAGCGAAATATGGTATTTAGGTCATGGAATTCTTATCTAACTATAGAATATACTATAAGAAAGCTATTTAGATAGAAAAATTATGAAAATGAAAAAAGCCAAAATTTCCAAAATTCTCGTTTTTTTTTCAAAAAAGCCGGCTTTTTACGTGAAAAAAAAAAAAAACAGCCGACTTTTTTGCATCTCTACGAAAATGTATGTTTTAGAATCCTAAGGTACTTCTGCAACAATTTTTATTGAGGTAGTTTGGCTACAGGCAAATAATTTGAAGTACTCATCAACTGAAGCTAAAGGTGTTTAGTACTAGAAAAAAATCCAGTTGTAACGTAATATAGGTGTAATTATGACACAAGATGATGATATTGCCTGGTGCCCTAAGTGCTGTACTGTGATTTACAACGTCGACAGAAGCTAACGGGTTCAGATGGTGGAAATAATGTTTAAAAAAATTAAGGACCTGAAAATCATTTGGAAGAAGATAACGGAAAACCAAGCCCTGGAAGAACTGAAGAATAATTTAGAAAATACGAGGATGAATAAAGATACATAAAAAGTAAAAATTGTTTTTAAAAAAAATGGAAGAGAGATCTATTATAGTGATAGTTAGAATGGCATAGAAGTGTTGGAAGTTTCATAAAGGCACCAGGAAAGAAACAATTGATATATGTGTTAAATTCTTGTACAGTATAATCTGTATACTGAACTTAATCCGTTGTAATATGAACTTAATCCGTTAGAGAATCACATTTGAGTTCCAATACAATTGGATTAATTTGTGCCTGAGTTTCACGAACTCGAGTTTTCAAACTGATTTTAATAGTAAATACATTGAATTTTAAGACAAAATATTCAGATAATACTTGAATACATATGAACTTTTCAGGCCCATGGTCGAGAATATTTTAAGTAATTATTATATTTAAAATATAACACAAAACAGGAACAAAAACAAAACACACAAAATTAGTAGCAAAAATCACTCGAGATGCCTTCACAACAGCTTCCGACAACACAAATAGAACGATCTTAGTGCAAGGAAATCGTACACACAGACACAGGGAAAAGTTGCTGTGCATTTGGATTGCAAGACAGCGTTCGTATTCAGGAGCACGATTTGCTAGAATTTTTCGTTCGCATTCCAAGTTGTTCGAGTTCTGAAGCATTCGGTTTCCAAGATATATACTGTAATTGTATTGTGTCGGGAATGCCAAGATGTATATATTGCATACTATTATACACATTTGGTGACTTTTCCACAATCCGCCATATTGGATCCACCATTTTGCATTTTGTTCATTTGGATATCAGATTTGTATTCAGCGACCCTCAAAACCTTTATTTACCCAATTTCAGATCCATGGCTTGTTCTTTTTTGTCCGCCATATTGGATCCGCCATTTTGAAGTTTTTAATTTGGATATCAGAATCGTATTCAGCTACCCCCAAAACTTTTATTTACCCCCATTTCAGCTCCATGGCTTGATTTTTTCTTTTTTCTGTTCGCCATATTGCATCCGCCATTTTGAAGTTTTTAATTTGGATATCAGAATCGTACTCAGCAACCTCACAAACCTTTATCTGTCAAGTTTCATGGACATGGAACCACATCTTCGTACTTTGGCTACATTTTCAGGGTTTCTGGACCACTGTGCAGGGGTAGGGAAGAAATAATATAATGATTTAGTAAATCCACGTTATACAATGTTCTAGTTTATCATCGGGAAATGGAAGAATAATTGAAAGAACAGAGCATTGCATACCTGTGTTATATATATGTTTAATATTTAGTGATACGATAAACTGAATTCCAAGTTATAGTTTTTATAGTACAATTTGATTTATCTATTTTGATGGTGCAGTGTAAAAGTTTATTGGCTGTCACCACTTAAGTATTTCTAATCACAGAATCAATAGCGTGTGGACTAGGCGAATGAAACGAAGGTAGTGACGAGGGAATGTCATGTGGTAAAAGGGGGTGGCTAAGCAGACGAGTGAATGGTGAATCGCTTCTTTCTTGCATGAACTGACGTGAATGTGTGTAAAGGTATGGCAACACCGCAGCCCTCTCGTGCACTAACAGCGTTTAAGGGAACTAGGAGCGTTACCTTAGAACATTATAAACACTGTCCCTTAGTATAGTTGCTATAAGATACGGATTACAGCAAATGCTATGCATCTAGGCTTCAAGAAAACTACAAGACGACGACGACAAAGAAACAAAAGAAAAAAAAACAAGAACCCGAACAGAAAAAATTAGGAACAATAGGATACTGAAAGATTTGAAGTAAAGCTGCGAAGAATATAGGAGGAAAATAAATATTAGAAAGACGAAAGCAATTGTGATTTCACTCTGACGCGGGACTTTACAGACATCCTGTACTACGTGTATTTAGACTAATACTCTCTCATGTACAGTGATCGTGTCTTACCTATTCATTTTGCACTAAATATATAGCCGTAGGATGCTCGCAATGTCTCAACTGTAATATATGAATCTAAGAATGTAACTTAGGCAATGTCTACGGGTCTAATACCAGTTATTCATCTTTTTCTGCGGGAAATCTCAGGAGATAAAGTGAAATAATTTGAGAGTGGTTAGCAGTGTGGTTGAAAGCTTAGGCGACTGTGGTTGGCAGGCAGTTTTACGAGAGCTCCAATGTGTCACTAAACGAGGCCGTCATTAAGGAGGCTTTCTTTTGCTTTTGTCTCCTGATCAACACCGGGGATTAGCTCTCGCAGCTCTGCTCAATGATGTGAGGTGCTGATAGAAGTAGCAGCAGAGGAAGAAGAAAAAAAAAGAACTACTCGGCAGAGATATATTGACCCACTTACTGAAGGGGAAAGCTCCACATATTATCTTGCACGACGCGCCGGTAAAGAGAGCGACGACAGAAAAATAGAGCCTCACATTTATATATCACCATATAGGGAGGTGCACTAAAATATAATTCCATCTCTGGAAAGCACAGACATTTAAGCCTCAACGCTTCAGCATTGATCGCACCTACGTGAGGCATCAATGATTGTATTGGAAATTGAAATAACACCCCTTTGTACTGTGTCTGTTGTACTATGTGCCTACCAGAAGCTTGGAAAGTTTCCTATAACTGAAATGTTTCGTTCTACTCACACTACGTAAAAAGCTCATTCTTTAACCCTCTAATATTCGGCGCAGTTTCTGTTAAATTGCGTAGATAGTATCACATATCAAGCTAAATATTTGTTTGTCGGTTTCTCCTTAATACTAATCCTCATTGTTGGCTTGGCATACTTCCAGATAACTACAGGAAAGACAATGTAGGCTATTTAGAATTTTCAAAATTTGTAACAAAAGAGAAATGAGTGAGATTCAAAATTTATAGAGTATATCAGAAGGCCTCTCGTTAGACAACCCAAACGGTGCTACTGTGTTTCAGGTTGCATACGTACAACCCTACAAAGAACGAACAATTCTTTTACCATGACAAGCACGACAGTTTACCACCACTTTTTCTACGTTAGCTATCTGTAACTTGATCTCATTTTTGTGAAACTGTATTTTCTTACAAGATCTATTAGCTTACTTATTACTCTCTGCATTGGCAATCTGTCTTATCCTGGAGCTTGTGCGTATTGAAAGAACATTAATCTTGTTCTTATATTAAATTTACTTCGTTAAACTAAACACGTGACTGCGTAAATAATAATCATCACTATTTCTTAGAAACTCTATCAGAACATTTTTCACTATTATGTTTCGAAATGTCAAGATACCCAAGAAAGGAAGATGGAAAACATGTCGGCTGAAAGAGGTATCTCTAAAGCTACATGCGGTTATGATACTATTTATTGATTAAGGATTTAGGATTTTATATTTCTGGGCTGTCGGCATCGATGACCACGTTAGCCTGTCACGTTTTAAGGGATGACGTCCCACGGTGAGCACAATATCCGGGGAAAGAGAAGGAAGCAGCCGGGGACCTATATGTTAGGTACCATCTCGGCATCTGGCTGGTGTGAATGAGGAAAACCCAGGAAAACCTCATTCAGGATGGCTGGACTGAAAAAGCTGTTTACACTCACCGGGAATGAAACCCGGGACCGCTCGCACCGAAGACGAGAGCACTATTTATTGATGTTATGTCTATTATTAGTGAGTGCATGAATGGGTCGGCGTTATTAAGCCTTCTCTATTGCAAAATATTTGGTAATTGAATTTAATTAGTTTAATTATCAATCAAACCCTTTGTTTTCGCCACCCGTTCTTCTCGGAATTTGCAGGAAATTTATATCGAATGATCATCTATCATGGTGTTTCTCAATCTAGGGGATCGCGAAGGGATGTGAAAAAAGAGGAACGTAATTAGGATTTAGTAGTGAAAGTAATTTGTAATTGGAACCATAGGTAGTTCGGATTTTCAAATTGTTCGGATTTTCGAAAATGACCAAGAAAATCCACTTAGGCTTAACTCGGGAGCACATAGCGGTGTGCTACTACACCTCAGTGGGTATTTGAAGAAGTAAAGCATAATATGGAAGCGGTGGTGTGAAATATTTTCTCTCACAAGCCATTACATTCATTTATTACATTTATATATTACGTTTATTCCAGAAAACTATAAAACAATGAACAAACATGTCTGGAGTGCCACAGCACCCCACTATGTGTTAAAGTGTGTGGTTTTGCGTATCTGTTCCCGGGTTAAATATACTGTACGGTATGCTCTTTTATCGACACAATGGTTAAATAGTACATACATTAATTACCATACGGTACGTAAGGCTACTTACATTTAATGTTTCTGAAGAACCTGCTCGTACACTAAATTACACTGTTCTTGTAACACACTTAAAACTTTAACTTGTATAAGCCTAAGGGAAAATAAAAATATGTATGACAAACAATTACATATGAATGAGCTTTTGTAAAAACACTGACTTCACACAACGACGACGGACAACCCTATTGTTTGTTTATCGCTAGCGCTAAGACAAATTGTAAAAAGCCTCTAGAAACCGAGTTCGGATTTTTGACGTTCGAATTATCGACGTCCTACTGTAATTCATATTTTCATAGACATTTTTATTTTCATACTTATTGTTAAATACATAAAAGTATATTAGAAATAAAGAATATCCTAAATAAAGAATCATTTAAACAACAACTGTAACAAAAGAGGAATGAAACTGGTGAAAATCTGCATACTGAAATACAGTAAAACCTCTTTAAGTTGGATACCTATAGTTCCTCTAAATTTGTTCAACTTAACGAAGAAAATTGTACACTTGAATTGTATTCTGAGGTGGAATAGTCAATACAATTAAGATTAAGTTGCTAAGAACAAAATTTACAACCGAATTTTTAAGCCAAAACATTTTCATATAATACTGTATTACATATCTGCTAAGTTTAGCATAGTAAAAGCTAAGTAGTGACAGAAATCAGAATAATTTTATCTAGAGTCTATGCAGTTTGTCAAGGCACGCACAAACACGCATATGCACATAAAGATAGTGCAGTACTTGTGTCTAAACACTTGAAAACACACAGGTAAAGTACATGTTGAGTTGTCCATTATGGTTCAGTCAATTTTGTAGAAAAAAGTCTGTAATAAGATTTGTCCTTTTTTTCAGTCTATCTTGTATCCACACATTCTCAGTTTTATTTTCGAACATCATACAACATTTAAACTAACTTGCACTCGTGGTTAGCAAAGGCGTATTGTTCAAATTTCAAGCTTTTCTCGTGAGGAATAGTATAAAGATGTGTTTTTATTCCCTTTTCATTATCAGAATCGGAAGAAAGTTCTCTCAGCATTGGTACGTCATCCTTTTCTAATGCGTCGTACGTAGTGCTCCTGGTAAACTAAGATAAATTGATATTTTCGAAGGAAATTTTAATGCGATATTGTTTGGAAAGAGCAAATAATTATTCTAAGTCCTTCTACTATCTTTTTCATCCTCTTGCAAGTGGTTTCTGTAAAAACTAGCTTTGCTGAAACATCCTTAATTACCTCTAGTGTACGTAACATCATTCCATGGTCCATGTATCCAAGACGATTGAAATTGGTGGAGACTGATTTTTTGCTATTCTAATGAGAGCTGCAATATTTCTTTCTTGTATTGAAGCAACCGCCTGGATAATTCTTTTGTCCAGAGACTGCAAGTCGCCGGTTAAGTCACATTTTGACAACCTCACGGAAGTTCACCAATTGAATACTGTTATGTTGAAGTCCCGGATGCGAGCAGCTGTTCCTGTAACAAGAGGTCTCCACTCTTCGCCATTGGCACTGCAACACAATAACACTGTAATTCTTTTCTTTGATTTCTTACCAATTCTCCCGGGTCACCTTTTTCGACTAAAGAACCACTCTCGGCTGGCTCGCATTGAAAATGTGCACAAGCTGATTGTCTACGAAGGACGTTAAAAGTAATGTTGTTACGTTTCCAAAAGCAATTCAACCACTACTGGCTCTAAAATCAGTAGCATTTAATCGAAAGCAGTTTCTTTGGTAGATAACTGATTTTCTCTCTACACAAATTCGCATTTTTATAAAAACCTCAAAAGTCGAATACATAGTTCAAGAAATATTCCTTATTTTATTCTTTTTTTTTTAAGTCGGCTAGATAGTAGTCGGAGAGTCGAGAATCTACTGTATACTGTTATGTTAGCAGCAACTGTTCTATGACTAGACCAGTGCTACGTAAGGGCACAAAGCACATTTATTTATTTATTTATTAGATAGTTGTTATGAGCTATCATCATGGATTTAACATGATTTTCGTAACGATTTTGATAGTTATAAAATGGTATATAGCCATTACCACGGCCGGATTTAGCACTAGGCCCGAGCCTAGGGACACAACAATTTTAGAGGGTTGCATGGGAAAAAAACTTAATTAGTAAGACGAAAAGAATTTGGAAGTTCAGTAATAATAATAATAATAATAATAATAATAATAATAATAATAATAATAATAATAATAATAATAATAATAATAATAATAATAATAATAATAATAAATATGATTACTCAGGAAAAAACGTCTCATAAGTAATAACTCCTTTAACAAATTACTGGCTTCGATCATTTGTAATTAGAGTTGAGTGGAATTTTAACATTGAGCTTCGTGTAGACAGTTCGTAGAGTCGGGGGAACCGGTTCTGGGAGATCCGGTTTTCAGAACCGGTTCCGGACCTGTATCCGAAAACCCTGTTCCAGAACCGGATCTTAGGAGCCGGTTTCAGACCTGGATCCGAAAACCCGGTTCCAGAACCGAATCTTAGGAACCGGTGCCAGACTGGACCCGAAAACCCGGTTCCAGAACCGGATCTTGGGAACCGGTTCCAGATCTGGATCCGAAGAACCGGTTCCAGACCTGGTTCCAAAAAACCTGTTCCAGACCTGGATCCGAAAAAACGGTTCCGGAACCAAATCTTCTAGAACAGGATTCGTTCAGACCCAAAAACCGGTTCCATCAGGAACCGGTTCTGGCCATTCCTAGTGAAGTTAACTGTTGCCGTTGTCGCAGCACAAGTTTGAACTTGCTCTAGTTGCTACACGATTGTTAAGAATCTGAAGTGAAATTCTGTTTGTGAGGTGTGTCCAGTGTTCGAAGTTTGAGGGAAATTTCCCTAACCCAGGAAAATTCCATAAATAAATTTAGCGAAAAGGGAAAAGGGGAATTTTTTCGATAAAACGTGAAAATCCAGGGAAATTCTTGCACCGACTGATTGATCAATATAAATTCTTAATTTTTCTTTGTTCTTCAAAAATAAACCAATACAAGAGCAATAGTTTTTGTATGTATGTAGTGTGTCTGTTCAAAGTACCATGATTTGCAAGCATTGTTGGATAGGGGTTATTTATGTATATATTTTTGTTGTTAAACAAGTGGAGGACAAATAGAAGCAAAAACAGTAAACAAATGTGATTGGCAGTTTCTTTAGTATAGCTAAATTACTTTTATCACATATTTTTTGTCATAGGAATCGGACATTCAACAAACTAGGAAAAATTTGATACGAAAAGGGAACATTTTCTGAGTCAAGGGAAATGTTCTTACAAAAACCTAACGAACATTGGGTGTGTCACGAAAGTGGACTGGTAAGCAATGTTGTGCCATCATATTTGGTATAAAGCATGGAGAATCTGCTACTGTGATATATGAAAAGTTACAAAGTACTTATGGAGAACACTCCCGATTCAGAGCACAAGTGCTCAGATGGCACCAGTCCTTTCTAAAAGTGGAAAGTCTCTTTTGAGGTTAGACCAGGGTTGCCAACTTTTCTTAAGAAAAAATGGGTACGAGACAATTGTTTCTTTTCCTTCAATGTTGGAGTCAGTAAATAGTTGTAGTAAGATTTTAATGCTGCAGTCAATTGAGTTAGAGGACAAATTATGTCTTAGGCAATGAAATATTGTAGGTAGTTCAGCAAAGGTAATTTTGTCACTTTTCGGGCTCTTTTACACGGGTCGGAGACCCGGGTTCGATTCCCGGCAGGAGCTAATGTGGTTCGGATTCCACGTTAATCAGTAGGTCCACGTCTCATATAGCCTCGCTGCTGAAAGGGACGCTAAACTAAAAACAACTCAACTTTTACACGGGGAAATTTTTTTGAATTATCGGGACGGCCGGCACCCAGTATAGTCAGTGTGGTGGCTATTCACTGAAGTGAGCGCTACTGTAGCAGTCGTTTTTATGTAGAGGTTGCCAAAACAATATATTTAGTGCTGCATGGATACTATCATCATAATCGGCTGGATTATCAACTCAAAACAATTAGGAAATAACTATAAATTAAAGACGGGTTGCTAATATTTTTTCACGAGTCAAATTAAAACATTTGTTAAATTGATTCTATACATAAAGCTGTGTGTGAAAAGAATAAGTATTCCTTTGTAAAAATGGCCCAGTAAAATATTAATTAACTTTTAAAATCGATAAATCGGGACAATATGCGTCCCGACGAGTGTCCGGTCGGGACGCGGGACAAATAAGTAAAAAATCGGTACAATTCCGACAGATTCGGGGCGGTTGGCAACCCTGGGTCAGACTGTCAATTGACAATGAGAGTGATTAGTAGTAAGTTAAGTTTGTGTGTGTTTCCTGTTCATCAAATTTGAACGAAGAATTTTAACATGAGAAAAAGGCGAAGTCGAGATGGTTACAAATAACCTCACAACTAAGCAGAAGGCTAATCGGAGGAACATGTGTCTTGATCTGGACCGCCTTGAGAGCTTTTTAGTCGCGTTATCACAGGTAGTTAATCATGATTTTTTTAAAATACAATCCCGGTCGGGAGTGACAAACTGCAAAAAGTGAGAATTAGCAAATCAAAAATTAAATTAATGCTTATCTTTTTCTGACAGTCGAAAAATCGTCCAGAAGGAATTTGTGAAATTAGGATAAATTGTCAATCAAACTTTTACTTTTCGGGAAGTCTTTGAAAGACTCAGAAAAAAGGTGACATGTATGAACCACGCAAGGTACGTACTTGTATGCTACACTTCGACAACGCACCATGTCACAGAGTATATCTATCAATGAATTTTCGGCAGAAAAAAGCATTTCTGTGCTCCTCAGGCCCCCTATTTGCTGAATCTCAGTCAGTATAAATTCTTTTTACTTTTCTTGCTTAAAAATCACTTGAAAGGGTGTCATTTTGGGAGAACAGACACAAGGCCTCCACCGCTGTGTAGCTGCTCAAGAGGGCTACTTTGAAGCATAAGTGCTCATTTTACTTCAACCTCATTCACCCTCGCCCTCGTAGTGGCAGTTGGCCCTCCCCTCGATGACCTCGCCTCGTGAAAATAGTTGTCCATCGCCCTCGTGCTGGAAACTTGTTCTGCCCTCGTGCACCCTCACAGTGGCAGTTGGTCCTCATATTTGTGCTGGAAACTTATCCTCGCCCTCGCAGTGACAGTTGGCCAATGCCCTCGTTCACCCTCGCCATCGCGAAGGGAATTGACCGCCAATCTCGATCGCCCTTGCCCTCATGTTTTGCCTCGCCCTCGCGCACCCTCGCCCTCATGTTTTGTCCTTGCCCTCGCGTCATTGTGGGCGAGGGAATTTGAGGATGAGGATGCCCTCGAGAGGACTGCCCTCTCGAGGATGAACACCTCTGCTTTGAAGAGGATAACCTTCATTTTTTAAAAATAATACAATTCATCGTTAACAGTAAATCAGTCTCATTAGTTTTCTAACACATCTAATATACCTACAGTGGCGTATTTAGGGGGGTGGCTTCCGGGCTTAAGCCCCCCCCCGAAATCTTACTTAGTATAGTAAATGAACTATCTTGCAGAATTTTCACATTTCCAGGCAAAGCCCCCCCGAAAGTTAGCAAAGCCCCTCCCGAAACAAAATCGTAAATACGCCACTGTATACCTATAATGTAAAATGTAAATAAATCAATAATTCGTAATAAGGTTTATTATTAGAAATAGTGTTTTTACATAATCCCAGTAACAAGAAACAAAAAGGTGGTCAGAAAATGCCCAGTAAGTTATTGGCACCAAAGAAAAAAACTGAAAACAGACTATATCAAGTATAACAGCAAAAATCTCATGCGAGCCGAGTGAGGAGGAACATTAATGACCCATGTACCGCAACGTGGTGGATTAATTCCAGCCGTCGCAGACGGGGGAACGTGCAGAAGACGGCGAGCTAAAACAGCAGAACGTGAGCGACATACAAAGCAACACTCGCAAGACAAATTACCACAGAGGTAAAAATGATAGGGTAGACGTTAAACAAGATAAACTACGGACGAAACTAAAAAAAAACTATTCCGATAACAATTTACAATGACAGAATTAAATTACCTATTCGATAATTGTCAGGAAAAAGAAGATTTAAAAAAATGTAATTTTATAATGATTCAATCTTCCCCATTTAGAGTCACATATGGTTATCTTGCATAAAACTAGACAAGAAAAAAAATACTTTAGTCTGTAGGGGAGAACCGTACAAAGTGCAAAAGATATTTAAAAAAAACTATTAAAGAATGGTGGTAGGATTGGTGGAAACATGGAGGTAAAGGGAAACAAGTAAGTTTTATTTCAGATTACGAAACTACACTTTACTTCCAAACTATACAAAACCAATATTTAAACTACCTAGAAGCATAAATTTATTACTTTCCGTTTTAATAAAAGAATCTGTGCAGGGGTCTCTTTTAACAAGGGCTCCTAGACGTCCCGATTCTTTCTTCTGATATTTCAGCAAAAAGCAACTGCATAACGTATTAATATACTGTAAATTCTTATAGCGTGTCTCGGTTTTTTCTCCTAGTTTTAGCCTAATAATAGACAGAATTAAGGTCGTAAATTACAATATACAACACAATATCATCATTCCCAGCTTTTCACACTATTGGGAATGGGATTACGGGCACAAGTGTTACAAAATAATTGCACATGTCTTTATATTGAATATTTGTTGTCAGGAGAGACTCTGTGCAAATAAATTAAGTTGGATTACAATCAGATCAAAACGGATCAGGTATTCTAGGAATTACCTCTAATCTTTACCTCTAATTATGTTAATATGATCATGTGAGAATGAAGTGGACTTTAACTAGTAAAGAAAACGCACATGTGGAATTGGAAGTATAATGCAACAAATATCTCTCGAGTAATTTATGTATTTATTTTTGGTCTTGTAAGGATATTTCATCTAGTGTTATTTTTAGTCAATTCGCTCAACTCAACATTGTGCCTGTAGCCTTGTAGCCTCATTCCCAACGTACATCAAAGTTCTCTACATATTGATTCGGGCAGTGTTTTTTTTCAGATCTGTATTTTTGGGAGGCAGTGCCCCTTGGAGCAGACCAAAACAATACGTTTATAATATAATAAGAAAATAGTATCAGCAGTGCCCCCCGGAATATTAAGTGTGGCCCCCGAACATTATTTCTGAAAGAAACACTGCATTCGAATAGTTCCCTGCAACAAAAGTTTATCTTGAACCACTCCAAAATCAGGTAAAATCGCACTGATTTACACCTTTCTTTTGATTGCCGACACATTATCCACGGCATCGGAACACACTTAGGTTAGGTAACGTGCTACTGATTAATATACATTGAACTCAAGGGTTCCAAAATTGATTTTAATTTATTATTAATATTAAAATGTGTCGCATACTGTCTATAGGGTGGCAGTAAATGCAATACTTATTTTTAATTTAGATTATCCTAGAAACTAGCATCAGCCCTAGCCAGCGTGTAATACTGTTTAATAATGTGAGGTATACCAATGATTTCAGAAGTTGATCCAGTGAAAAACGCAGAATGGCTGGTGTATACAGCGTAAAGACAGAGTTAAGATTGCCGCCAGGTATGAAGTTTGGAGGTCGATGGTGCAAGTGCAGAGATCTTGGAGGCAAGAGCGAGGTAGGAATGTAACGCTTAATCCTAAGACGACAATAATAATAATAATAAAAAAAAAACTGTCATCAAATGTAACAATGGAAAAATGCAAACAAGACCAAAGGTAACCGTCTGGTGTAGAATGACGTCTACCCGATTCATTGGTTTATACGTGCTACGCAACATCATGAATGATGAACGATATTTGGAAATGCTTCGAACGTATGTATGACCTGTGATTCAAGAATGGAAAAATGGAAAGGAATTGCTGTTCATGCAAGATGGAGCTCCGCCACACTACGCAATTCCAGTGAGAGCATGGTTTGATGAAAATTTCCCTGACAGATGGCCGCCAGAGACCGACAGAATGTCCGGCACGCAGCCCTGATTTAACTCCATACGATTTCTTCCGTTGGGGTTGGGCTAAGAAACAAGTGCATAAGTTAAAACCAAGGGCTATTAACTGTCTTGAACAAAAAAATTCGTGAAATGTTTACAAAGTTCCATTTGAGCCGTGGATTCCTAAAATATCGCAAAAATGTGTGGAAAATGCAGGTGCATACGTTGAAATGTAACTTAATAACCAAGTGGTACACCCTACTAATGTATTCAAAGAAAATAATACTGTGATAGGTTGTTTACTTTTTGAAATATCCATTGTTACAAATAGGTACTCACTTTACAACCATCCGTAGAACCTAACATTTATTTTTTAAATTCTAAAATTTCGCAAGACCCCCCTCCCATACGGCTGCGCGATTCACCTGTCGGGAATCGCTGCACTATTGAAAATGGCAAAAGATATTCTTAATACTGTACTAGGGATATTGTGACCACGGGCATTAGCTTAACCGCAAACTCTTAGAAACTTCTGGGATCAAACCATGCACTTTTCGCATAACAGGTGGAAATAATCGTATTCGTGGATTTTCTCGAGACTTTACCGATTATCTAGAGAAGTTTTTTCACACATCACATTTAAAAAATGTAGTAATGGAAAAAAGAAATAAGGACAATTCACTTAGATGTAGTGTAGAGTCTTAAATAGCTACATGTATGTTAGACGTAAATATATTAAAGAAACTTCCCAAGTACTTGACATTTGTTACGCTCGATCTGTGAAACGTGATACTGAGAAAACGAATGAGGCATTCATGGCTTTTTACTGCCAAGAATCTACCCCCTTGGCTTCAGCCATCATCAAATAATGAGCTGGGAAGGGAGAGAGAGAAAGAGAGATTGAGGGAAATGCTAGTTGGGCAGTCTTTACGTAATTACAGGCAAAATGACTTGTCAAGTCCTGGACGGGTAATTTATTGCGCGTCGGTTAATTAGGTATAGTATGGGCTATTTTATAAAAGGCGAGTTTTCACGAACACAAGAGGGAGATCTCCCAACCTCACAGAGCCAGACAAAATTTTTCCTGACGAAATACACAAGATTACAAATTTCATTTGAAAAATACAGGCAACATTTTCTTTCTTTTTCTTATTCTTTTTTTTTTTTAATGGATGATTTAACTTTGCAATTCAAGACAAATACATCAATCTCCATTTTTTTTTCTTTTTTTCTCTTTCGCACACTCCTAATGTCCAATATCAAACGTATTTGATCCACGAAAGTTCCTCCACGGCTTCTTTGCAACGCCCGAAGACAGAAAGTCACTCCTAATGTCATCAGATCAATACGTTCTTCAGGTTCTGGCTAAAGGACACAGGGGAAGGCGAACTCATCTAAGAATGTAAATTTCTTCAGGCTACTCACTCAAGCAGTTGGGGAAATGCGTTTTACAGAATAACCACTCCAAGAAGAGACACTAGCAAGTTTTTCAGTTTTACCTATAAAACTGTATCTATATGCAAAATATTCTACATCAAAGCACACCATAGCAATGCGACTTGATTTTTTTTTTTTTTTGGTTTATATTTTTCTCCATTCTTATTTATATTAATTTGACATATCTGTATTACATTTCCCAAATTGTAAGCGAAGCCGAAACTGCTGGGGTTCCCAATACGATGATAGTTGAGTTTGTCTCATCTCGAAAAGGTTTAGTGAAAATGATGTCTTTTATCAGTGTCAATCGCAGACACAAAAGAAATTTTATAATTAAGCAGCGATCACCGCTAATTCCAATGTAAAACAGGGTCCCCACATATCGTAATGATAACGCTCTCGCTTTTAGTGTGTGAGGGGGCGCGGTGGCTCAGTGGTAGAGCGTTACCTCCGGTGTTTGGGGTCCCTGGTTCGAGTGGAATTTGTGCTGGACAAACACCGGGCTCGTGGGTTATCTCGTGGTTCTCCCGTTTCCTCCCACTTTCTTTATCCCACCATTTCATTCATCTCTCATCATCATCGTCTCCTTTAGCCTAACCGGCCTAACCGTGGGGCGTAAAATTTAAAGATTTCATTTCGCTTTTAGTGTGAACGATACCGGGTTCGAATCCCGGTGAGGATTCGATCTGAAAGGTATAACAGCTTTTTCAAGCCAATCATCGCGATTAAAGGTTTTCCTCATTCACACCAGGCAAAGCCCACTTCCTTCCTTTCCCCTTCCCTGGATATAGTGCTCGCCAAGAAATCATCCGTCATACGTGAGGGGTTTAAGGGTATAAATGCCCGCAATGCCCATAAATATGTATAAATAAATAATAAATAACATCTAATGTACACTGGGCGTTAAGAAGGGTAGTCACCTAGATTTGGTTTTTTTTTTCGGTTGCTTTCTTTTTTACACAGTGCCACTGGTACGGATACAAAAACAGATTACAATATTCTAATGTGAATAGGGGAATTTGTTTCAGAAGAAAATGTTTTAATTAAACTAAGTTTTTCATCCCTTTACAATTACTCTAATCCCTGATTTTCAGTTCATAAATTAAGCTGGCCTTTTTTTTCCAAAGAAAGAATCAATTGTAAACTCCCTCAAATACTCATCTTCTCAAACGCAGTGATGGTATGGGTAATAATTCTTGTCCGCATCTGGGTCTCGTTTCTCAGACTCAGTGACCGGAAAGCAGTCGAAATTATATTTGGTCTACATTATTACACAACAGCGGGCTAATCACGTCCAACAATCGAGTTCCAGTATTTACGGCATTGATTCTCGATGTGACATTATTTCTTATAATCAAGATATCATGTCTTGAATATTTCAAACACCATTCATTTGTTTTGCCACACAAAAATAATACAGCAGTTTTGAACACAGGACTATACAGAAAGAAAAGAGTTCGGACTCCGCGGCATCACTCACATTCTATGCGACAAGTTTTTAGGAGTACAGCTTGCTTCGACTTTTCTCATAGAAAAAATAGGAAGCTTTTCTTTTCAGAGATTTTCCCGCGCTTATACTCTGATAGCCCTTGCAGTAACCTTTCAGTGTAATTCTTTGATACACAAGCACGCAATAATAGAGAAAGAAAACGATAAATTTCGTGAGAACACAGAAGGAGAGAATCAGGATTGCTCGAGTTATGTTCGCAAACGCACGGTTTTCCGTGTATACGAAGTAATTTCGTGGCCTCTGTGTCATTCCGTGTCTAGGTCACGTGTACGTCTGGCCAACTTCATATTGTACCACCGAGTCGAACTTGTTTCGAGTCATTAATTTTGTTTACAGCACGTGCAGTTATCTGTCAGACGTCAGCTTTTCTTAACTGTACAATAGAAAGTGTGTGTGGGTAGAAATTTTGTAAAGCAATTTTCTTCTTTGTAATACACGCGCTCCCTTTCAAAGATTAGTTCACATGATGTCAGTGACTGGAATTACAGTTAAAAGAAAAGCAGCTTCCCCGGGAACTGTGCCGGTATACTCCAGGCTTTACTTATATTCCCGAAAAAAAAAACGCCCCACATTCTGGGGCGGACTGGACCACCCGGCTATCCGGCAACCTGAAGGTGAACCAACGTTGTTGAGTGGGCCAAGAAGACAAAATTTCTAAGACAAATAGTTTTGTGTATATTATTTATTATTATTATTATTATTATTATTATTATTAAGTATTCTGCCTCTCAGCAGGTACTAAGACTTTTTTTTTAAGGGTCTGGAAATATTTCTTTCACGTTTCTCGATCTTGAGCTTCCTCTTTTAAGACCCAATACTATCTATTTTTCAAATTATCGATGAGTTATTTTTTTTTCTTCCTAGTCCTTACTTTCATTCAGTTTTCCCCTCTATGACGTTTTAAAGAAACAATTTCATCGCCAAGATGTGTTCAATACAATTGGCCTTCCTACACAGGATGCTGGTTAAAAAGTTTTTTTTTTTTCTGTTCCACCAATTATAAAACAACTTCGTTTGTTACTCTCTGCGTCCATTCTATCTTCACCATCTTTATCCAACAACACACTTCGAAGCTCTAAATATTTCTTCTCTAACTTCCATAATGTCCAAATCTCCGAACCATACAGTCAAATATTACATATATAGGTAGCACTTCACCAGTATCTTCTTAGTCCAATATTAAGCCTGCTAGTTAAGAGTGGTTCTTTCTTGTTGAATGCTTCTTGTTGATGGCAATTCTTGACCTGATCTCTTTGATGCAGTGTCTCTCGTCAAAAGATTTCTCGGATATTTAAAATGGTCCGACCTCTTCACTTTGTTCCACTCTGATCCGTAAGAGCGTTTCCACATGATATTCTCACGACTTTATGCGTCCCAGTGTCAACTATTTTACCTATCATCTCCTGTAGTCCTTCATCGGTTCTAGCAATAAACCGTGTCATCTGCATACTTGAACTTGTTTAAATATTTTACCACTGTCGTAAATACTAGAGAGATGCTTTGAATGTCATCTAATGCATCATTTTTTTCATGGATATTTTTATTTAATAAAAAAAATCCGGAGAGGGGTTTCTATGCAGTGATGCCTAATTGTATGTAACTTTGGAGGGGGTACGTTCAATTATGTGTGTTTCTTTGCCATATTTTCAAGCGAAGATCTTGGGAGCCAATTATATATATATATATATATATATATATATATATATATATATATATATTACAATTTTAGGTAGAACAAGATGGCAACTTTCCTATAATTGATATATTTATATTAATATTGTACTTGAACATTTTTTTGAGGCATGCGAAACCTTAATGTCTAGGGATCTCTCTTCTTTGTCGCGAGTGCTTCCGCAATGGAATCTTAGAGAATGCACTGAACGTTGTGGTTCGGCCCAGATCATAGCAGTTAACCAGCTAGGTTAGGACCTAAATGCAAATTAAGTCAAATTGAACACTTTATATATTATACAAAGGTGGGTAGGATGTATTTCATGAAGAGGTATACAATGTCTTGCCATTAATAGTTACTTTCAAATTAAAAATCATGTTATCTTAATAAAATAAAACTATCTTCCTTCAGAGTTATTGAAAAGTTTAATTTTATTTTTCTTTCCTATCTACGTATAGTCCTACACATATTGCTTAAATAATTCTGCTTTATTTATTTATTTATTTATTTATTTATTTGCTAATGAAGGTGGGCGCACGCAGACTGTTCGTTCACTGGAAACTTCTGTGAAACAGAGTTTGCACAAAATGATTATATTACGCAGACTAAAAGTCTTAAAAGTAAAGTTTAAGTTTAGCTTTTAAAAAACCGTAAAATATGAGAGACAGCCAGAATAGGCAATCTGACAACTAAGGTTAGAAAGCAATTAAGGAAACGATATAAACTACTACAGACTCTGGTTCGTAACATACGTTTATAGACACAAATTTGTTTCTAACTGAATTTCGAAAAAAGTAGGGGCCGCGGTGGCTCAGTCGTTCAACGTTCACTTCTAGTGCATGGTGTTCATGGTTCGATGCCAGCTCGCGCCACGTGAGCTTTGTGGTGGATAAACACCGTGTGCGTAGGTTTTCTCGGGGTCTCCCGTTTCCCCCCACTTTCTTCATTTCATTCATTTCTCATCTTCACCGTCTCCTTTAGCTTAACCGGCATAACCGTGGGACATAAAACTTAAAGATTTCATTTCATTTTTGAATTTCAATAAACACTTCCTTGCTGCAACTGAAATTACAAACATAAATTTTAATGGTAGGTCAACTCTACAGCTAAGTGGGGTGGGTCAAAGTTTGCCAGTCCACTCCTGGTCACGTTAATTGAACTTTCATTTTAATTTCTACGATTCAACACAAATGAAGAGATTATATTCGTGAGTCACTCGGCACACTGCTTCATATCTGAAAAGATCCCGGGTTTGCGCCTGCTGCAGCCATCCTGAAGCTTTTATAGGGTCGTATCTTCAATCCCATCACGTTAATATTTGAACCGAACCTTTAAAGATAAACTCTTTGTGATTTCACTGCAAGTTTCATTGTTATTAATTTCACAACTATAACTGGAATTCCACAAAAATATTAGTATAAAATTACATTACGTGAATAGATGTATAAAATTGCTTGTGTGGGTGTTTATACGAGACCATTCACTAGAGTATACAACGAGAGAACGCCAGCTGCTAGGCTAAATAAACATATTTGATTTCAATAGTCTAGAGAGTTGTGGAAATGCAAGCGACTGGAATGAAATGAACTATTGCTAGCTACCGGCGATTGGTAACTCAACCAGCATGCAGGCTAGTACCACGTAAATTTGCCTTAAGATTTCGTTTTAATTAGAATTTTTTCTACTTTTCTGTTTATTTTTCATTTAGAAGCTGAAATTTAAACAGTTACACTGGCTGGGAACGGTTCTGCGCTAAAAGAAAAAATAACAAAAACAGATATCTTGAGTCTAAAAAAACTTATTTTCCTTTTATGTTTAATTGTGATAAAATTCCGATTTCTGTGTTTCAGATTAACTACAGTATTACTGATAACTCTCATGTAACTGTATGTACACTTAAAGTAGATCCTCTAGAATATTTCTTTATAACCGCAAAACTCAACACAACTTCCAGTTCAAAATTCTGTTTCTTTCTCCAACAGCTCCACTTGATTTGCTCTATCTACTGCTATGTTGCGGTAAGCCTAGTAAACTTAGAAACCCATTTTAGTCATAGAATTGGTATCACGAGTACATACTTGTCCACCGAAGTCGAGTTGAATTTCCAGCTTATTTTATGCGAGCAGTCTAGTTCGAGAAGAGAATTTTGATATCGAGAAATTTCATTCGTATATATTAAGAATTCACTATCTTAACCCTGGAAATCCGTCGCTCTGTAATTTCTAAATTTTCTAGTTGTGAGTATTCTCGTGTAGGTATCAGTCAAGTTAAAAACACAAATTTCAAGTAATAAGGGAAAAAAATACAATAAAGTTCTAAACAACTTATTGTGAAAAGACAATGATGAACCGTATGTTTCCGCACAGGGGTAAAAATTGCCGAGGTTGTGATGAATATAACTGAAGTGATGACGGATGAAACGCCAGTCATACTGTCACCAAGTTCATCTGTTACATTGTATCGCCTTTAAGCGCTATCCGTTAGAAGAAACGCTCTCATCAAGTTCATCAGATTAAGTGTTGAGTTGATTTTGAGAAAACGTCCCATTCAGCTACATGAAACATGAACCTACTGATTAATGTGGAATCCGAATCACTTCAGCTCCGCCGGGAATCGAACCCGGGTCTCTCATGCAAAACGCACGTACACAAACCGCTCAGCCACGAAGGAGCTCCATTAAATTAACTGATTTTACGTCTTAGAATATGAGTATAGCATACTGACTTATAATTCACAATGTAGTAACGTAAAGTTAATCTACCAAATAATATCAACTTTCATTAAATCGCGGTAAGGTTATAACGCAGGTGTAAAGCACATTCCCCAACACTCGCGCTATAACAAGTTTTTACTGTACTGCTAGCACATTGAGTTGAGTTGATTTTAGTTTAGCGTCCCTTTCAGCAGCGAGCCTATATGAGACGTGGACCTACTGATTAACGTGGAATCCGAACCACATGAGCTCCCGCCGGGAATCGAACCCGGGTCTCCCACGCCAAAGGCGCGTACGCTAACCGCTTAGCCACGGAGGAGCTCTGTACTGCTAGCACATGCTTGCGCGTACATCATTCGGGATCCCACACACACTGGCGCAAATTCCGGGGGAATGAGGGGGCCCTCTATCATCCAATCTTGTCCCCTCTACTCTTGGAACTGGGGGACTGTCCCCCCCTTATAATCTGATTTGAAATGTCAGGATGATCTTGATTTGAAATGTGTTTTTTGGGGTAGAAATGTGATTATTTGTGTCCGACTGCCACAAAGGAAAGTGAGTTGAAATCCATGTCCCTTGCTGTGCAATCAGATTCATCTAGCATAGTATGAGTCTCATCTTCTCCTTCCCCCAGAAAAGCCTCAAATCTGCCTGCCTCCCAATGTTGAAGACAACTCTCCTCCCCTTATATTTCACAGCATTGCTTTTCAACTTCATAAATATTTTGAACATCGCTTTAAAAAAATATGGGAACGCTTTTAACCCTCCCCCTCAATGTTGAAGACAAATTTGCGCCGCTGCCCACACACGATTTGATTATATTCCGAATCAAATTTTGGTTTTCGAAAATGAAATCTTTAAGTTTTACGTCCTACGATTATGCCGACTAGGCTAAAGGAGACGGTGATCATGAAAAATGGTGCAATGAAGAAAGCGAGAGGAAACGGAAAACCCCCGAGAAAACCCAAGCACACGGTGTTTGTCCTCCACAAATTTCACTTGGCGCGAGGTAGGAACGAACCAAGGACACCATGCCCCAGAGGTAAACGCTCTACTATTGAGCCACCGTTACTCTTTTGTATTTCGGGTTTTAGAATGTTTAAAATCAGAACAATTCAAATTACGAGACAACACTGTAATTGCCAGCGACTGTACATATTCAATGATGCAATTCAAAAGTTACTACTGGTGGTATTTTGCTGAATTATCTTTTTAATACAAGTATTTCTTTAAATTACGCTGTATTACGGAAAACTGCGGGATGAATCCAGCATATATATATATATATATATATATATATATATATATATATATATATATATATATATATATATATCTGAAATTTCATTGTCGATTTCTGAAAATGATAGCAGTCTTTTATATGCCAAATGGAAGAACATAACATCATCTTTACACAGAGTTGTTTCTTGCGTTGTAGTAATAATTACGTGAAATAGCTAAAAGAATATTGCAAATTATGGAAAAATACTGAGACAGTCCCAGGAGTTAAGGATATTTATTTTTACAAAATATTTTACACACAAACTGAATTAAAAAAAAAAAAAAGGTAGAACAATTTTTCTTCCTTTCAAAGTAAAGGTTTCAATCTTCCCTGAAGTCAAGCATAAAGAGTCGATTTTAGATTTCCTTCTAACTAGAAAACTTTTTCCATCCAATGTCTCGTGTCGTAGTTTGGTTCACGCAGCACCCAGCAGCATGCTTACCCTAAAACTTCTAAACTTAAAAACTTATCTGGCCACTTCTCTTCGTGAATACAGTTGAATGGAGTTCTTGGCGCGAAACCATCAGGAAAGTTTCTATTAATTCACTTCCTCCTGAATTCACACTGTGTTCATAATAGCACACAACAAAAAATATCGATATTCACGCAAATATAGGCTATTGTAAATTAATTTATTTACTTCATAAGGACAATACAACAGGCTTAATGCCCAGTCATAGTGTTGTATGCATAATCATCTAACATACACTATCATATAAAGGTAACCAAGAAAGTTCTGTCGCTTTTTGTGGAGATCTGTATTCCATTGGCCCTCACACCGTGAGTTGAAATGAGAATAGAGATAAGGCGAAGGACTCTTGTTGGTGTGGGTATATCCAGCATACTACCTGGTTGTGGCAGTTCAGTTACACCGTGAACTTGCATAAGGACAGTGTGAACATGGAACATTCACGGAGCGTCATAAGGGTGCGTATGCTGTACGAGTTCAAACTGGGGTCAAACGCCGTTGCAGCGGGGCGGATGATATGCCAGGCCTTTGGTGAAGGTGTTGTGACTACGTGGACAGTGCAGCGATGATTTAAACAAGTTTAAGGACGGTGACGAAACGCTTGAAGATGCACCACGTGCCAGAAGACCAACATTTGTACAAAATGAGGATCTTCAGACAGCAATTGAGGTGAACAGTGGCCAGACATGTGACGAACTGGGAGTGAGTGGAGAAACCATTCAGGTCTGACACTGAAATATCGCACCATTACTGGTAATAAGCTGTACATGGCATATAGCAGTGTTTGTAGGTTTTCTTAAGAAAACTTCCCTCGACTGATAAAATTTCCCCCTTTCTTACCAAATTTTCCCTACTTTGTTGAGTGTCCAATTCCTATGACACGTTATGTGATAAGATTAATTTAGCTGTATTAAAGGAAATATCAACCACATTTGATTTTTGCTTCCATTCCCCCCCCTTTTTTTTTTTACAAAAAAATACTTACAAATATACCCAGCCAACAATGGTTCATTGGTTTATTTCTTAAGAACAAAGAAAAATTTAAGTATTTATATACTATTATAAGTTTGGGTGATTCCGGACAGTCGCTGAATCCGGACATCCTAAGCTTACGATAATACTGTTCTTCGTATGCGTAATGTGGAGACTTGTTGTGATAATTATTTGAAGCACTGTATTTTCCTACAGTTCAGTGCTGAGTAAGAAATGCAGTGTTATACGTAGTTTCGACGGTGAGGGGAAAGAAAAAAGTAAGTTCATGCTCTTTTTTTTTTACCTAATGTAACTTTTTAGTGGAATATTTTAAGGTTTTACACAGAAGTGGTTGTCAGCAAATGGTTAAGTAAGACATACGTATATCGAAGCGAAGACCCTACTTTGCTTGTTGCATGTTGGAAGAATTCCATTGTTTTGCGCGCGGCTGCTCAACGCGTGCACAAGTTTACGGTGCTCAAAATGAGCGACGCCGGACGTTTAGGGAAGGATGAACCCGGACACGTTTATTACGTTAAGGTGAATCCGGAAAATGTAATTAATGAATAAGAGGATTCAGAACACTGTATCATCTCTCGCTTTTCACGTTTATGAGTGTGAAATAGTGGGTGAAGTCTATTGCTTATATCTAGCGTCTATTCATTTTTGCCATAAATAGCCACCGAGGAATCTCCGGAAAGAGCTATAAAATTATTTTAAAATTTATCAACACAACTAAATTACAATATGCTAATCATAAAGGTCCTCAGAACTTCTGCACTACTGAATGGCCACATCATCTATTGTATCAATATTGTAATTTTCAAGAAAAAATCAACTGGATTAGGAATTACATTTCTGGGTTGCTGGCACTTCAGGTCATTTAGCCCGTCATGTATATGATATATGAGGGATGATGTCTCTCGGTGAGCACACTATCCAATGGAAGGGAAGGAAGGAAGCGGACCTATATGTTAGGTACCATCCCAGCATTTGTCTGGTGAAAATGAGGGAAACCCTGGAAAAAACTCATTCAAGATAGCTGGCCTGAAAAGGCTGTTACACTTTTTCGACCGAGTGTCCCAACCGGGAATCGAACCCGAGCCCGCTCGCACCGAAGGCGAGAACGTTAGTGACTACGCCACGCGGGGCTACAAAATTCAACTGGAATTATTAAGCAGTCACCTCGTTTCAGTTTTACCTCAGAGGTAAGAATAAGACATCTATTTTACAATCGAGACAAGAACTAGACAAAACAAAATCTCGTCTCGTATCGTCTCTGTACGTGGTTGTTATTCGCATGCTTTCAAATATTTATTGTTTCTGCCGGCGAAAAGTAGAGTTGTTGTCGATGTTATTTTTTTCTTTTCTTTTGTAGATGGGTAAATACATCAGGAAAACAGAGGAAGATTTACATAAAGCTATAGCAGCAACCAAAAGTGGTTTATCAGTTTGTCAAGCTTCTGACCAATTTAACATCCCAAAATCAACTTTACATGATCATCTGAAAATCGGTCAAGACCAACATATAAAACGTGCTGGTGGTCAGATGGTCATACCTCCACAGCATGAGAAGCTACTAGCAAAGATAATTGTGGAACTACAATGACGAGGATTTGAATTAACGCGTCATCAAATTCAAAAACTTGCTATTGATTACGCTACAGCTAATGGTATTTCTAACCGATTCAGTTCAAGAAGAAAATAGCTGGACAGGCATGATTTTTACCGTTTATGCATTGGCATCAGCTTTCTCTGAGAAACCCACAGGATCTGTCAAAGCTTTCTCTAAGAAAACCACAGGGTTTGTCAAAGTCTAGAGCGTTAGGTTTCAATCGACAAGGAGTGAGTTCTTTAATATTGAACGTAAAGGTTTGGATAAAGCTGGGTTATGGGAGCATCCAGAACGAATATACAACGTCGACGTAACAGGACTTCAGCTAAATAATAGAACGGTGAAAGTAATGGCGGGCACAAGTGTAAAAAATTATTCAAATTACTTACGAGAAGAGAAAGGAGAAACCGCCATTGTAATTGCGTGCTGTAACGTAGCTGGATTTTTTATACCTCCAATTGTAGTGTTTCAAGATCAAAAACAATTCTAAGGTTCTGATGAGTAAAAATGGTTGGAGTATCGAAGAATGTTTCCTTACATGGTTAGAAGACTTTGCGTCATATATTCCAACTTGCAACACTGCCGGTTTTGTTGATTTTAGACGGTCATATGTCACACAGATCATTGTCGGCGTGTCAATTTTATGAAGAACATAACATTTATGGTATCTCTTTATTTGCACACACGACCTACAGTCTGCAACCTCTGGATTTGACATTCTTTAAAATGCTAAAGGCGGAATATGACACTGCAACAAATTCATGGATGAACGCCCATCCAACAGGTTCTCTGACAAAAATGTTCTTTAGCGAACTGTTCCGGAAAGCCTAGTATCGTTCTGCAAGTGTTGATACTGTTGTGAATGGATTCCGTGCCACTGGTATATTCCCAATTTGATCCGCAACAAGTTCAGTAGCAGTTGTGTCACTTTCTTGAAAGTTTCCACTGCACTGGAATCTTGGGGTTCGGGTGTTGGCTCATCTTGGTCGTTTTTTCTTAGCTGGTGCCGGTTTCGGTTGATGGGGGAGGCTGGGTGGTGTTGTCTTGGCTGGTTGACGGGGCTGGGAATTCATTCGGGGTAGGTTGTGAGGTGCTAGGTTTGGGAGTGGCAGCTGGAGCACTGAGCACTCACTTGGCTCGTCCTCTTCTTTTATAGCTGCTCTGAAAGGCGGAGTTACAGTAACCAATCAAGAGCGAGATTTCTTGGCCGTCTTAGCCAATCAGAGGCACGGAAATCGTGGTGTTTCTTTGCGGGTCCACGCTCTCCAACGACTAGTTTCCGTTAACAAGATGGCGGCTTAGTGTGTGGCGTGTTTCTCTTGTGCTAACTACGGCTATGCTACTCAGGTATGCAGCATGCAACGTGCACCAAACACTGCCACTTTTTGCACTTTTTACACGAAAACAAGGGTTCACTGTTTCATTGTCCAATAATTCAATTAAGTGTTTATAATGTTTTTAAGGAAAAAAAACAGTTTATTTCCACATTTAACACTGCTTTTTCGAGGAGCGTAAGCGCCTGAGCTCCAATCTACAGAAGGCTGTTTTAGCCTTATGGTAGTGAAGTACAGACCCGTGCCCTAGGGCGTAAAGCCCCGTTTTCACCAGCGATCATGTTCGATGTGAGAGCCCCGTTGGTGAACGATTGCACATCTATTGAGCACTGCCTGATCCAATTTCGCCCACTCCTCCTTGCACTCTTTCCAAAGGCCACCAAGTGTGGTCGGACGACGCTTATTGATGTTCCGTTTGGGGAGGCCGAAAGCACAGAAGTCCATAAGGGATGCATCTGGTGACTTGACGGGGAGGTCTCGAAATGGGATAGCCTTTACACCTGTCTCATGTTCTATACGTGTCATATAGGCCACCGTTTGTTTGGCAGTATGACTGCTGGCCTTGTCCTGGTGGATGAACACTGTCAGTGTCATTGCCATACAAAACAGGGCCTTTTGGCGATAGATGGGTTCCAGTACATGCTCGATATAATACGCTGCATTCACCTTGACATTTGATGACACCCGCTGTATGGGAAGCTTTCCTTTTGCACAGAAACCCGTCACTACCATAAATCCCTTTGGAAAACACTCCTTGCAGGAGCGAATCCACTTTGCATGATCGGTTCCATCACTGTAGCGGTAGTAAATTGCACGCATCTGCTGGGATTCTGTGAAATAGACCCATGCTTCATCTAAGGTGATCACATAACGCCATTTGTCACCTGCCAGGTAACCTTCATACAGTCTTTTGCATGCCAGCCGCCGTTCTGCGATGTGCGTTGGCTTCAGAACACGGACCCGCCGCTTGTGTGCACTTCTGAATCCCAAATTGTCGCGTATGATTCGGTGTACAGTTGCAGTTGACCATCCAACACACCTCAGGTCACAAACCGGCGGACCTTGGCAATGGCGTCTTGACTGCGTTGTGGAGCCAGTTGCTTCTTTTGCCCCTTTTGACGACGCATGGCAATGGTTTGCTCTGGGTTTGTATTGCGATGGATGGCTACATTAATATCCTTATCAGACACTGTGAAACCTTTCTTCTTGCACTGTGTTCTTATTCGGCTATAGCTGTAGTCTATATCAGATAGTGCTACGATGTAGCTCTCCCAAAAAGGGTCGATTTTCGGCGGCATTCTGCTCACACACGTCTCTCCTCTGCACGGCTTGTACACAAGTGTCTGGCTACTCCGTACTGCGTGCGTCACGTTGCTGATGCGAAACTAGCGCCTCTGGTGACGACTGCAAATTGCTACCTAAGGATGAAACAGGCTTCTGTATAACTTTGGATTTCACCCCTTTCATTTACGGTTATTTGTGACTTCACGTTTAACAAAGACCAATATTTTAAAGTATGTGTACTTAAATAAATTATTTCAATAGAACTTTTTCAGAAAGTTTATTTTTTAAAATTCTTGTTTAAAGCCTTTGTATTTTAATAACCCTTTTCCAAAATCAATGCAAATGAATTGTGCTGCTATCTTTGGAGTTCTTTTAAACTATACGTTTGTGGACGTTTATATGTTTGTGGCCAATCCTTTTGACAATGAGATCTTGGAAACTACAGGCTCTAGAAAGATGACGTTTTCACTGATCGATTGCAAATTCTCTGTAGATTGTCCAGTTCTAATTGAATATTTAAAAAACACGGCAATTATTTCTTTATTAATTTTTAGGGGTATACTGGAAGTGTTGAAATTATAAAAAAACTAAAACATCACATCCTATACATTATACATCCCAACACAACATAATTGTACATAGGGTTGCATACCTCTGGCGTTTGTTTCATTACCAAACTATAATGAAAATCGAAGTATAACCATCTCTCCACTCTAAGTTGAATCTTTATTGTTTGGAGTGTTTTGCCCAATGAGCACCATATATCACTGGCATTATAATTGTGTGTATAATGTATTTGCTTAATACATACTGCATGAAAGAAGAAAGAGAACACTGATCATACATGAATTAAAAACTCCAACCGGAAGTAGGCTCAAATCTTGCAAACGGTGCGATATTGAAAAAGTAATCAAAAAAATTCCCCTTTATGGTATCTCTTGCCAATTTTTTATCAAGATGTCTTTCACTGATATCTGTAAAGGGACATGTACAGACGTGAGGAATAACAAGGAGATTCACGCTCATATGTGAATGATGCGCTATTTAGGAAAGCGCAGGTTTAGCTAGTCTATATATTAAAATGCTAGGTTTATATATTTGTCTCCAAAGAAAAGTTTATATTTTATGTTTGTCTCCAATCCTTGCGACAATGAGATCTCGAAAACCACAAGTGCTAGAAATGTGCCGTTTTCCCTGGTCGATTTCAAATTTTGTGTAGATTGTTCAGTTCTAACTGAATATTTAAAAACCATGGCCGTTATTTCTTCATTACATTTTCTAGGGATACACTGGAAGTGTTGAAATTTTAAACGTAAATCATCATATCGCGTGAGTTATACACTCCAACACTACGTAGTTTTATAAAGGGGTTGCATTTCTCTCAGGCGTTTGTTTCATCATCAAATGATAATGAAAAACAAAGGATATCATTTTTTCCAATCTAACTAGTAAGATAATCTTTATTGTTTGGAGTGTTTTGCCCAGTGAATACCATGTATCACTGGGATTATAATTAATTGTGAATGTAATGTATTTGCTTATTACATACTGCACATAAGAAGAATGAAAACACCGATCACACATGAATTAGAAACTCCAACAGGAACTAGACTCAAATCTTGGAAACGGTGCGAGATATTGAAAAAAAAAAACTCCTCTCTATGGTAACCCTTGCCGCTTTATATATATATATATATATATATATATATATCATGAAGTCTTTCACTTGTGTCTCTAAAGGGACATGTACAGATGTTGTGAGGAATGACAAGGAGATTCACCCTCATATATGAATGATGCGCTGTGTAGAGAGCGCAGGTTCAGCTAGTACTACATAATGACGCTCCAGTCCACACGGATATTTTTGCCAAGATTGTAGTGAAAGACTGTTGCTTCTAGTAGATCCAGCACCCACCTACAGTCCAGATTGAATACTAAGCCATCTCGAAATTGAAGAAACACGTTGGAGGAAGAAAACTTTTGGACGACAATGAACGGGAAAAAAGCGTTGCACACAAGGACTCTTGACTAATTCTCCACGGGGATACACATGTTAATCAAAAGATCTGAAATTGCATCGAAAGTCACGGAAGATTGTATTGGAAAGTAATTCTGTCCTTTTATTTCAATAGTTAATAAATTATCATCGACAAGATTAGTGATTTTCATCTTTCCTGCATAGATGTAGTTTGTGCATTGAAAATAATGGAAAGCACTTTGAACACTTGATTTAAGTAACCTAACTTAACGTTATCATTCAACTTGTAATAATTTCATAGTTTCGAAATTGATAATCCACTGCCAAATTACTTACGGTCCAGCCTGTGTATCAGTAGATTCGTCCGAATAAAAGTTTATACACAACAAGCAAAATAATATATCTGAGTTTTTGGGAGCCTAGTAGACGAAATAATTTTTAAAATTCTCCCTCTCTTTTTAACTTGAACAGAAAGAAGCCGTTAATTCACGTCTGAAACAGACGGAAATCATGCGGTTCCACTGCCGTACGAAACACAATTTCCTTTTCATATGTATCTTAAGATGATATCAAGCTCCGTAACAATGGGGCTGTCAAAAGTGTCATTGGAAATGAAAACACTTTCTCCAGCTTCTCTTCTTTTCTCTCTCTCTCTTTCTATTCTAAAGAATAAAGGGAAAAGAATTTACATCTTCCGACAGCTGTTAGAAAATACTACGTTCGAATAAATAACAAAACATACATACTTGCAACGAACATAAAATTTCAATTTCCAGAAAAAAACAACGATTACTATACTTATAACTAAAGATTTATAGTTGAAATACTAATTTATTTGATTCAATCATTACGTAATACTATTCTGAGATCATTCGTGGCTAAGTGGTTCGTGTACGCGCCTTTGGCGTGGGAGAGCCGGGTTCGATTCCCGGCGGGAGCTCACGTGGTTTGGATTCCACGTTAATCAGTACGTCCCGTATCATAGGCTATAGCCTCACCGCTGAAAAGGACGTTAAACTCAAAATCAACTCAACTCAACTAGTACCCAATGTTGTAGTACTCCAAACACGTAAAGGAATCTACTAATGGACTTTCGTAGCAAAGAATCTTTAAGCTAAATACGACATTGATTAGTTAGAACAGCTAAAACCTAAATATTGAACTTTAAGACCTTCCAGTTACGTAACGTATCCTAGAAGTCACCTTATCACTCTTGGTATACCCAAAATACAAACATAGTAAAGAAAACATTTCTAAGGAATTACAACAAAAATTCATGTTAAACTAACATTCTCAGTTGAACATGGTCATATCCAGAAACCAGCGAAACTCACAACAAACCAAACTGTCCCCGAGAGGCATTCACAAACAACCGCTACTCTAACTCATCACGTAAATTAGTGGGGAACAACTATAATATATTTATACATCACCTGATTTATGAAACAACTCGTAAACAAGAGGTCACGATGCAGACGAGTTAACCTGGTTTACAGCCAATGCAAATAATGAACAAGCAAAAACATATATAGTGTAGCAAATGCTCCCTCATGTTATTGCACGCAAGATTAAACCTTCTTCCTTCTATATCTTTTACATAGAATTGTTTAAACGAAATATTGCACAAGCTCCTTCATGGCTAAGCGGTTAGCGTACGAACCTTTGGCGTGAGAGTTCTGGGTTCGATTCCTGGCGGGAGCTCATGTGGTTCGGATTCCACGTTAATCAGCAGGTCCATGTCTCATACAGCCTCGCTGGTGAAAGGGACGTTAAACTCAAAATCAACTCAAGAAAGTCTTCCACGAAATTCGAACGCCTTGTATGGACATCTTAGTAACCGACTCCCTCTCTTTTTCTACTTTTTTTCTAGATCAAACATCTAAAAACAGTAAAGCCTGTGTTTAATTACTTTAAATGGAAAGTCTAAATACTAAATTTCATGTCTAACTAAGAGATTCCGATATATGGTTATTTTATTATATTGAGCTGTCAAAAATGCACTGAGCCTTTTGCGCATAAGATAGCATGGATCTCAGGGTATATGCGTCATAGCATATCACACAACGTAAAAAATGAAATGAAATCTAAGTTTTAAGTCCCACAGTTATGCTGGTTAGGCTAAAAGAGACGGTGATGATTACAGATGAGTGAAATTGTGGAATAAAGAAAGTGGGAGGAAACGGGAGAATCCCGAGAAAACCCATGCACACGGTGTTTGTCCATCACAAAGTCCACAAGGCGAGAACTGGGATCAAACCAGGGACCCCAAGCACCGGAGGTGAACGCTCCAGACATAACGTAATTCGACAGCTCGCAGCTGAAGCTAATAGATGTGCAAACAGAATTTAAATTTTTAGAATTAGACAAAAGGTATTGCGCCGTAAAACGGTGTTGTATTTTACAATGTCATTTTAATAAAGACTCAAATGCTGAACAGACCATGAAGAAATTTGTACTGTTTATGGGTAAGATATGTAATCCAAAGCAACAGTCAGAAAATGATTTAATATCTTTTGTTCTAGAAATTTTGAGGTCCAAGATATTCTCCGCAGTAGGCGATCAATCACAGCAAAAGTGAATCAAATTCTGGCAAAAGTCGAGCAGGACCGGCATATAAGCAGACACGACATCGCCAATGACCTACAACCAGCAAAAACTGTGTTATGTGGAAACAGAACCAATGGAATAGACAATAGGTAGATTTTCCTCCTTGCCTCTGACTGATGTCTAAACCAAGCAACAAGTTCCATAGGAAATATATAGTAACGCCTTTATAAAGGTAAGAAAGATTAGATGAATTCACATCTTCCCTATGGACAATTTCAACTCCATGTAATAAGGGCCAGTTTTCAATCTCAAAATATGAGCTATCTTTTATTTAAAGAATTTTATTGTGGAATATATGCTTAAAAATAGAGATGACGTAAACCTACCCCCATATTCTTGAACAGATTTTAACAAGTAGTGAGAAAGATAGGGAAATCTCAAAGAAAACATACGCTATGCTTGACCAAATCGAATCATTTTTAAAGTCATCGTAAAAAAATCATGTGTTATTTAGGTTTATGAAGAAACTTCCAAGTTAGAGTCAATTTACCCAACCTCCCCTTCCCTTTTAGCCTCACCATCCGAGACAGATTTCAATCTCAAGCAACAGGGACGACTGGGAAACCCTAAAGGAAATACACACCATACTGCTCATCGCGAATTCTGTTGACGCATTTGAAGCTAAAAACATACAAACGAAAATCATGTATGTTGTTCTGTATGGTTGCAAAACATGATCACTTACTCACAGGTAAGAAAGTAGATTTGAGAACAAGATTTTAGGACGAATATTCGGACACAAGAGGAACGAGAATGGTGAATGGAGGAAAATTCATACCGAGAAACTACATAATTTATACCGTTTACCAAACATTGTTAGGGTCATCAAATCTAGGGGGCTTAGGTGGGCACGTCATGTAGCCAAAATGGAATAAAGTAGGAATGCTTTCAAAGTTTAAACTGGAAATCCAACAGAAAAACAACAATTATGAAGACCTAGGCGCAGATGGGAGGACAACATTAAAATGGATCTCACAGAAATAGGAATACAAAGTAGAAACTGGATCCAGTTGGCTAAGGATAGAAGTCAGTGGACAGCTTTTGTGAACGCGGTAGTGAACCTCCTGGTTCTACAGGTCATAGAGTAAGTTATTGCGTCAAAATTGAATAAATTTTATTAATGTTATAGGAGAATTATTATGTTATAATATTAAGTATATGTGTAAAGTTCCAAGGATTTTACTCCCTCGTTCATGAAAAAACAAAAGATTATTTTGTAAAGTTGAAATGAAATCTTTAAGTTTTACGTCCCGCGGTTATGCCGGTTGGGCTAAAGGAGACGGTGATTATGAGAAATGAATGAAATGGTGGAATGATGAAAGTGAGATGAAACGAGAGAACCAAGAGAAAACCCACGCACACGGTGTTTGTCCACCACAAAGTTCACTTGGCGGGGCCTGGAATCGAACCCGCGACCCCAAGCACCAGAGGTGAACGCTCTACCACTGAGCCACCGCGGTCCCTTTTGCAAAGTTGAAGCAGACATGCTTCATTAAAACCGGAGACATTTTAAGAAAATTCTCATGAAACACGCATGCAGACACATAAATGAGGGTGAATCTAATGATACAAGCTTGTTTACGTTCGTTTTAATTAGCCTACTACTGAAAACCAATATGATTTCAGATTTCACCCCGAGAGAGGGGGGCGATGAGAGTATTATTGTGAAAATATTGCAATCCATGTTGAGCATGATCAGAGATAGAAGAGCTTACCCGAGGCCAAACCACCCCCTGAAATCATTACTGCTTATATGGTTTGATTCCGAAATCCTGGTTTGTAAGTGAAACATTGTGGTACATGTTTCCATAATAGTATAACGTGCTTGGTTTGCAGTTGGATTTCCCTAACTGATCACATCAGCAAGAAATATTTTCTGTTTCGTGATCATAATTATAAAATATACAACTGTGGATATGCACACAAAGCCTAGATTCATCTTTTCCAACGGAATGTTCTGTGATGTCACAATATCCTGCTTTCCTTCGCAGTAAACCACAAAAAGGCTGGCAGATAAATTTGACGTTGATAAAAGTCAGTCGTGACACGCATACTACTTGCGGATTCATGACTACACGTACACTGCCAAAACCTGTTTATTAGGATCACGCTGATGAGCCTTCTGAGACTGTAAAGTTAGTCTGCCTATCCGTCCGTCACTCCATACAATAGCTCTCGAACGAAACCATTTTTTTTATTTTTTTTTCCTTAAAGATAGAGTGAGTATTTCAACGAGTTTGTTAGTGGAGTCACCGTTAACATCTTTAAAGGTAATGGAGACTACCTATGTCCTGTTTAGAATTTATAATATCCCCTATCTTCTATGCAACCTTTATATTAGCAGAGGAACACTGGTTGCCTATAATGAAAGGATATGTAGCTCTTCCTGCTGCTATCCTATGATCCTCTTTACTATCTTTAGCAGAGTATATTCCGTTGTCCTACCTTATCCTCTCCCTTTCTTTGCACTTTGTGTTTATTTCTGTTTTTCTCGGACTGTATAATAAAAGAGCGCTCACACTACACATATTGACCAATTGGACAACAAGCAGTGATTAACTATTGACTATTGCTTCATTATATTTAATCGATCCTCGTATAAATACACAAAGAACCAATCGCAGAATGGAAATACGCCTGGCTTAGTGCAATTTATTATAGCTGGAATCACGAAACAATACACACACACACACACACGCTACTACAAAGAAGAGAATATGCTAATAGGTATACTTGCACTAGACAGATAACGCAATATAAAGAAGCATGACGAATAACCCAAGTACGTCTATATACTGACCTCCTTTCAGCTAAAGAATGTACGGTTTTTCTTTTCGATAAAACTTAAAGCAATTTTACGACTTACGAAAGAACCAACATTGTGAAGACAAGTGATCATAATTCATCGTCTATAGCTAATTTCATTAAGCTCTTCAAATAGCAGCTGTTCCACGGAAATTCGCAATGTAAATACAGCTAGCAGTTTCAAGTCGTAAGATAATATACGATCCAGAACCAAAGCTATAAATTATAACAGTCTCTCATTTAGCGTTTGTATCACATTTTCTAGAACATGAACCACTCGAAAAGGAAACTTCATTCCTTTTACTGGATCTTTAAAGTATTACTTACAGAAACATTACTTTACCTTTCATTTCTTGTTATTATTAATAAGATATACTTATAATACTAATACTTTGGTACACTATATCCGCTAAATCTCAAAAACTTTCGGAGCACGATATGTTTTCTTTCTTGATTTCACTACACACACACACAAGAGCACAGAACGGAATAAATTAATCTATGAAACTGAGTCAGTTCACTTATTTATTTATACGTATTTCTGAGCATTACCGGCATGGCCTTAAGCTCGTCAACGTATAAGGAATAAGGTCCCTGGGCGATCATACTATCCGGGGAGGAAGAAGAAAACGGTCTGGGAGCATGTATGTTAAGTACCCTCCCGACATTCTCTTAGTAGAATAAGGAAACCCAGCAAAAACTTTTCAGGATAGCTAACCTGAAATAACTGTTAGGCATTTTCGACTGAGCGTCTGGAGACGAAAGCGTTAGCGACAACGCTACACGGGTCACAATTATCTGTTCAAAATGGTTCTCGTAAATATCTAAGAAAACCCTCAAAGGTGATTAGCGCGCGTGAGTGGGGTGTAAAGTGTCCCGTATTCGATTTCCGGTGGGAGGCATTGAATGCATTACAGTGGTTCGGATTCTATCTTAAACTGTATGTCCACGTCTCATACGGCCTCGGTACTGAAAAAAGAGCGCTAAACTTCAATCATTTCCAACTGGCCAATGTATAACGCAGAAGCCAATCGGAGAAACGGCAGAGGGAAAAACGTAGAGCAAATGAAGAGAGTAGAGTAACGAAGTATTAGTAGTGTACGATCAGTAATAAATCCACGACTAGTGTATCTGCAAAATCATTGTTTGTCTGTCACTGCTGTCTGTTCCCTGTTCTTTCCATGTAGTTTACTGAGAATTAGATCAGCAAATTGTCACATCATTGAGCATCCATTTGCAAGTGAATGACATCGAGTTATCTTAATCCACTTTCTTCAAAGCTTCTATCTGGGTAATTATGTGATTTCTATTATGCTACATGCGTACACATGCAGTACATCTCTTCGTATTTTCGTGTAAATAACGTCATTAGATAGAAACATATTCAAATTAGGTCCCTGCTGCAATTGCATTGGTTAGCTGAACCTCCAGGTTCCATGGGCCATAGAGTAAGTAAGTTAGTTTTCAAGCAACAACAATGCAAAAAGACATGGAAGAAAGTCGATAAGGGTATTTACTTAAAGGTATGTGTTTGGTAAAACCCTGGTTTTACCGGCATGTTTGGTAAAACTGGGGGGAAACCCTAGAGAAATGTGAGTCAGAATGGCAGGCCAGCCATCGGATTTGTACCCAGGACAACCTGGTTGCAAAGCATGAATGCTAACCACTAGCCTCAGTTACTCCGTTTTTTAAGTCACGACTGAGATTTAAGGATTATAAAGTGTAAATAATATTTTACTAAAAGAGTAAATAAAGAGTAAGTTATTTTGTTCTCATGTAGTCAATTTCTCTTAAAAAAACATATACATAGATTGTTTCATTTATTATTAAGCAAGTTGCGTGAGTTTGGCAGTATGTATATATAATTTAAACGAGTAGATTCATCTATCCTTATGGCAGGCAAGCGTAACGGTTATCTTATGGCGAGAAACCGCAATTGGCAAAGGAGCGCTGCGGAGACCGTCACGAAGGCTAGACCCACAATGTGTCCAACATCAGATTCTCGCAGTTGGGACATTAATTAAGTAGTTTTGTGCTCCAAGGAAATGACGTGGGTGGAGGGAGAACTAACTTCACCACACAGCAAAGTCATGCTATGCTGCCTCTGTAATGGAGCAGAAGTTCTTGCCCGTTCCCTTTCTCAGCTGACGAAGCGGAGAAATTCTTCAAGCACTGCTCGTTTGCTGGTTTTCTTGTAGCAGGCTAATGAGCTGGTCACATGGTTACACCATTGGATAAATTCACGAATATATATATATATATATTCCAACTCTTGTCATTGGACATCTGTTTTCATGTTGGCTCATGTTTACCCTTTAATTTCGAAGAAACTTCTTGATTTCACCGTTTTCCTCGAAGTTGAAGGAAAATCAAGTAAATGCCACGACGATCGAAACAACTAGAAATTACACAAGAAGCTGTTTTAGTAGTCATGTAATATTTGCTCATTCGGGCAAATTAATTTACGAAGTTTTTACAGTTTTAATAAAGTATTGCATTTCTATATCTTATACTGAAACGATGTCTCAACAATGTTTTAAAATGAATGAAACTCAATGTGCAAACATCTCTCGAGTTTACTTCTATTCTGTTTGAGTGGCCTATAGTGAAACCAACGGGAACAATACGGATAAGGCAATATGTATAATGAATGGTCTGTGGGAGTCGGAGTTAAGCTTGACTTAGTACAGGGTAGACAAGGTAGAGAGCTTTTACTTCTGGGCGCAAGAACGTCGAGTTTGAACTACAGAGTTAAACGGTGTGACAAACGTCTTGGCATTTGAAGGCGGCGCTCCAAGTTCCCTTTAAATGCTGCTAGCAAATGAGAGGCCAGCGGTATTGCCACGTTTATTTTGTACTCATCCACGTCTATCCCCTGTCACTTGATCGCACTGTAGTTCGTCTGCTTAGCCATAGCCACACCCCTTACCACTTGGCAACGTCGCGTCAGAGCTTGCGTTTTATTCGTTTAGCTGAAATACCAAGATGTTTGTCACAGGCTTTAGTTATGATTTGCCAGTACTCGATAGGTAGTACAAACCGCCCTTACCACTGGTTTATATGCTAGCTCGTGCTCCATGGGTGTACAGGCTCTAGGGTTCGATGTCAGGTGGGAAACCATAGAAATTTGACCGGATTACATTGATTCGGATTCCACCTTAAACTGTAGGCCCATGTTTCATATACCCCCGATGCTAAATTCTAAATAACGAACCAATGGTAACACGAATTATTTTTCTACGTGATTACGGGTTTCACTTCCTGTAAGGCCACTATAGGATCGGGTCCTATGTTAAACTGTAGATTCACGTTTCAAAATATCAACGCTGCTCAAGAGGGACAACGTTAACATATATCATTACATGTAGACAAAGGTATGTTTTGTCACAGAAAATTGAGAATATTCTGTATAAAATCATATATATATTTCTTTTGTGACCATGATGGTTTAGTGGTAAAACGTTCACCCCTGATGTATCATTGATTCGAACACAGCCACACGAGTTTGTAGTGGACAACATAGTGTTTGTGCGTTTTCTCGGGGTTCTCTCTTTTGCTACCTCATTCACATTGCAGCAATTCTTCCAAAATCATTCACGTTCATTAATCATCTGTTCCATGTAGTCTAAAGGGCATAACAATGGGACGTTGAACTAGAAATTTTATTTCCTATTTATATTTACGCAAATTACTAAAGCTGTAACAATTTATTCGCAAGAATATAAAATAAATGTTTCAGTTACAACATTTTTCTCACAAACAACGGTATACATGTTTTATTTCTATCAGTCCGTATCCTGTTTAAGATTACTATGGGCTCAGATTTTATTATCTTAACGATTCGATTTAAAAGAAAGAACTCTGAATAAATACAGTTGGACGTCGATAATCCGAACGCGGTCCCTAGAAGCTAGTGACAATACACTATTTCAATTTTCTTTGTGTGAAGTCAGTGTTTTTACAAAAGCTCATTCATATGTAATTGTTCGTCATACATATTTTTGTTTTTATTTTCCCTTAGGTCTATACAAGTTAAGTTTTAAGTGTGAGTTACACGAACAATGTGATTTAGTGCACGAGCAGGTTCTTCAGAAACATTAAATATAAGTAGCCTTACGTACGGTATTGTAATTACTGTATGTACTGTATAACCATTGTATCACGATGAAAGAGCATACCGTAGAATAGACCCTATATTCAAGCCTAAATGGAGTTTTCTTAGTCATTTTCGAAAATCTGGACAATTTGAAAATCCGAACTACCTATAGTCCCAATTAGTTCGGATTTTCGACTTCCTACTGTAAATAAAAACTACAGCAAATCAGAATTTCCTTTTTTATGTTTGAATTTTCCCGTTGGTTCCAGGATTGAGAAGATAATCTTGTAAAAAACGTAAAAATCTGGTACGTTTGGTAACTATATAAGAGCAGTTTCAATGCAGAGTGAAAGCTGTAGGGGAAATGTCGATATATCATGCGTCGATTACTGTACGATATTGTTAGAGCATCAAGGAGGAGAAGAGGGACGTTCAAATATGAGCCATATATCAATCGACAGATCTCATTGTGCTGAACAAAATAATGTGGATGAATGTAAATTATCATGCGTAGTTTCAGAAAACCAAGATAAATCTTTAAAAAAATAATACTTTTATAGTTCTACATCCTACGTTTATGCCCTACAAAGTAAAGGAGGCGGATGATTAACGAAAAAACCCTAAGAAAATTCACATATATGATGTTCGCCATATATTCGAACAGCCTAGGATCCAACCATGAAACCACGGCACCGCTGAGACCCGTGCTTCCTTGAGAAAAAACATTTTCTGTAAACCTAAAAATTGATGCTGTACGACAGCCACGCCACCTATTAGAAGCCGATTGAACTGAACTCTGAAGCTTCCAGTGTGCAAAAGCTGGAAAAAACAGCCTCTGTTGCCAATCCAAGCTTTTCCGTGTCCGAACTCGCCCACCAAATAAGCGACCTTTATCCCTCAGATGATGGGCTACTTGCCCACCAAATGTTGAGTTTCTCAGATTATCAAAGGCATTCTTACGTCTACATCAATCAGTTGGAACTGGTCGATATATAGCAGGGGTGGGCAACGTATAGGCCGCGGTCTACTTGTATGATTGCGGTAAGTCGTGGGAGAGAACCCCCAGGGTTCTGAGTCATCCTGTTTGTATCGATCATTATTATCGTCCGATCATTCCCTCTAGTGGTCTAATAAGCAGATAAGTAGACCCCAGTGGTTTCTGAAATTACAAGCAGCTCTCAGTTCTAAAAAGATTAGCCACCTCCGGTGTATCGTATCTAAAATGTAACACAACTTGAAGTATGATACACGTTAATTATAATTTTACGTTTGCTCCTGGTATACAAGGAAAAGACAAACTTATGAGCAAAAATATTAGCTTCACACATAAGTATTATACAAACAAGTTATGAAGCATTAATATAAATTTTCCTGTTCCACTTCTAACAGCTAGTTGCTCTCCGATGTAATGAGAAGCTGTGAATTTCTTAGAAACATTCATTAATGGAAAATGTATAGATTCCTTCATTTTCCCGTATTAGAACATGGAACGTTAGTTAAAACAAACTTCTATATATTTTCCAACAATATTCCCAGAAACCATCATAGACAGCGAAAGAAATTATTTAAAAAACACACACACATTGCTGATGAGTTCTTCAGAAGTCGAGGATAAATAAAAGCTATTTATCTTTCAACGTTTTAAACAAATAGAAAATCATAACGTTGATTCAAAGGCATCAAATTAACCCTAAATAAACAATATTTTACATTTTCCAAGAATTATATAAGGGACTTCAAAAAGGTTTCTGACTTAAAAAGAAGAAATTAATTTAGTGGAACATAATATTTCTGTGTGAAACACAATACAATGGAACTTTCGAATAATAATCCATAATGATTTGTCCGTAAATGAGAGATGTCCGTTAGAGCAAGGTTATTATATTATTAAGTCTTTTGGCAGTACTAAACTTTTTTTTTTTTTTTTTTTTTTTAGTTTTAGGTTTGAGCCTGGAAATGTTTCTTCCACGTTTCCGATCTTCAGCTTCGTCTTTTAACTCCCAATATTTTCTTCTATTTTTCAAATTATCGATCAGTTGTATTCTTCTTATTATTCCTTGCTTTCCTTCCATCTTTCCTTTTATACTGATATGAAGAAGACAATTTCTTCGCAAAATGTGGCCTTCCTACAAAGGATGCTGACTAGAAGTGAAGGATAAGGGGGGAGGAATGTCACAAAACTGCATTTTCGAGAAAACGGCGTTTTCATATTTTAAACCGCGTAAAAAAGAATAGGGTAGTCAAATCTTTAGCCCCTTTTTATATGGACATTTCGACATCTACTCATGCATGGTATATACTGTCAAATAGTACCAAGAGTCACCAACAGATAGGACAAGTACCCGATAAAGCACACACATGGACATTCCTTATTTTTTCCCCTTAATCTTCATGTGTTCTCTCCTATGGGTTTAAAAAAACAGGGGCGTCATTTCAGACTTCCCTTGAGGGGGCAAGAACACCACCGACATACGATTTTCACGTATTGTACTAGTACATTAGTAGACAATCGATTAAAGTATATGTATTACTCAAACTCTTCGGGGAAATTGCCCCTTCTTGCCCCCCTAAATGACGCTCCTGTTCAAAACATCTTCATTTGTTACTCTCTCTCTGTCCATTTCTTCTTTTCCATGTTACCCCAACACTACATTTCGAAGCGCTTAAAATATGTCTTCTCTAACTTCCTTAAAATCCAAGTCTCTGAACCATACAGTCCAATACTCCATACGTAGCACTTGACCAACAGAAGGTTACGAAAACTTTAAACTACTGACAACTCACGCGGTAATTGTATACACTATACAGTAAATACATTACTGATAAATATAGTCTAAAATTCAAGTATTGTAATCAGTGTTCGAGTTACTAGAGGGATGAGGGGGAAATAATCCTTAACGGAACAAAAAAAAGTATCGCTGGAAAATGTATTTATATGGACATGAACTTCTAAATATACAGCAAATGTTTGTATTAATTTTCTTCTTAAATATGTCTAAACCTGTATAAATCTCTTATTCACTTACTGGATATATATATATATATATATATATATATATATATATATATATATATATATATATATATATATATATATATATATATATATATATATATATAAGGAAAATGCAACGTTATTATTACTATTAAATACTAACAGAATACCCGTTCTTCGCAAGGAGAGAATATGTTTCATTTTGGACATAAGTAAATTTGGAGTTAAACAGCATCGGAAGTGTCACTATTCGTCTTATTGTCACTGAAAAATATGGATTCGATACTAATATCGGTTATTTTCGAGCATTATATATATATATATATATATATATATATATATATATATATATATATATATATATAGTTGGCAACACGTCAATGTATGGGTTGGCAGTGGTGTCGTGGCGCCCGCAGCGCCGGACTGCTGATGGTGGTGTGTTAGGTCGGTCTCCATACTACGTCAGGCGCAGTGGAACAGCAATGTCCAGTGGCTGCAGCAGACGGAGGTAGTGTAAAATGGGAGACCTCTCAGATTTCCAAAGAGGGCAAATTGTTGGTGCGCGGTTATGTAGAGTGAGTGTGGCGGCAGTGGCTACTGTGTTAGGTGTGTCGCGTGGGACAGTGTCGAAGGTGATGACGGCCTACACAACACACGGGAAAACCACATCGGGGAAGCGGAACAGTGGGCGGAAGAAAATCATGAGTGACAGGTCATGCCGGGTATTAAAGCGCATTGTCACGCAGAACTGTCGTGCCACTGCGGAGCAAGTGACGAAGGAACTCAATCAGCACCTCCCCCACCCTGTTTCGACAATCACAATCCGCCGCGAATTACATGACATGAACTTACGTGGTCGTGTTGTACGGGCCAAACCGCTCATCAGGGACCATAACGCTTTCGCACGCCGCAAATGGTGCCGCGACAATGCAACTTTGACCGTTGAGGGCTGGAAACGTGTGATATGGTCGGATGAGTCATCCTTCACCCTATTCCCAACCACGGGCCATGTTTATGATTGCAGAACGCCCAAAGAAACTTATGATCTGCAGTGTCTCCGCCCAACTGTGAAACATGGCGGCGGCTCGGTGATGCTGTGGGCCACCATATCATGGTTTTCATTGGGTCCTGTGGTCACACTTAGCGGACGAATCACAGCCAACGATTATGTCTCAATTTTAGGAGACCACTTGCATCCTATGGTCCGAATGTTGTTCCCGGACAATGACGCCATCTTCCAGGATGATAATGCACCCATTCACACAGCTGGCGTTATTGCAGCGTGATTTGAGGAACATCGGGATGAAGTTCAACACCTCCCCTGGCCCGCCCAATCCCCAGATCTCAACATAATTGAATATCTGTGGTCCGTCTTGGAAACACGACTCCGACGACGATTTCCACCTACATCCTCTCTCACAGAACTGGCCGATGCCCTGCACGAGGAATGGTGTAAAATTCCACTTGCTACCATTCGCGACGTCTATGCCTCCATTCCACGTCGCATCAAGGCTGTTCTGAAGGCGAAAGGTGGCCCGACACCATATTAATCTGGTTAAGTTGCAATTTCGTTCAGGTGTTTTCATTTTTCTGATCACCATCTGTATATCCCCTTCCCCTAAGCTGCACTGTCAAAGAAAAATTATAATAACCATCACAGGCCAGAATCTCATTTACGCTGAAAATTTTATCGAGATCGGTCGAATGGTTTAAGAATTATTAAGACAGGACCTTCAGTCCAAACAAGTCTATCAGTCGTGAACTAATAGAACACGGACACTTAATACACAACGTATCAGTGACTCCTCCCCCAAGAATGTTTTCTGCATTTTCATTTTCATATACTTACTAGACTAAACTCCCATGGGTAATCCATTTGCTATACAAATTTCGAGATTCTATGAAAAATTCTGTGGAATACTTGAGTAACATACGTGTTGATAGATACTCAATAATAAAATAAGCTTCAATTAAAAGATTCTTGAATGTGAATGATCTCTAAACAATAATACTTTTCGCCATACAAAATAATCTAAAGTGAATTTTGACGTTAAGATGTTAAACGGTAAATAATTCGACATTTTAACCACTGTTAATTAAAACTTCTTCCTAATTGTGCCATGCCCTTCAGTTGACATGAGACGCCATGCCCTTCAGTTGACATGAGACTAGTCTACGCCACGCCAAAATAACGTCCATCAACGCCTACAGGTGCGGCAACCAACTCAACAGGGCTAACCGGATGGTTGCATCTCTGTAAGGCGTACATCGTTCCTAGAACTATTGCCTGTTCAGCGTAAGCTCTAAACTCTGGTAAACAAAATATTTCTATCCTTCCGCTTGTCACAAATACGATTGGCTAGTGGTGTATCACTCCCACTCCGCACGGGGAGGAGCAAATTATACACGTGCATTTTGACAATACTGTCTCGTGCTGTCCAGATACTTAGAGCAGCAGCAGAAAAGAAAGAAAAAAACTCGAAAGATTGAAAAAATAAATTTGAATTTTGCTGGTAAACAATTGTTGCTTAGTGAGTAAGGTTTACCTTGTTGATGTTTCACAATACTCGCTGAACCGGGATTCATGCCAGCCGTCTTTCACGATTGAAAGCACAACACACGTCCACAGTAGAATTGGCGCCGTAATTACTGCGCATGCTTAGTGTTTATTTCTATTGTTTCATTAACCACACTTCATTGCAGTTTTATTAGATAATCCGTATTATATTTTCGTCATTTATAATAATGTAGCAGTTTTATATGGAGCTTCATAATGAAAGAAATAATCAAATCATATGAACTATTTTGCGGAGGAGTACAAACATCGGTAGGCCAACAGCAAATCAGCGAGATTTACTTTCATGTGGCTTTGTTTACCGCAGTTTAAAGCTTAGGCCGAACAGGGTTCAAGCACGTTTGAACATAAGATCGGTCCACTGCTCTGTATTTTATCCCAATAGTTAGAGACGCTTCCGAAACCGTCGCCTGAGGAAAGATACCTCATCAGCAAACAAACTTTCATGGGCTTCTTCGAAAGAAATAACATAGTCGTCGACTTCTGACCAACAAGACATTATGACCACCTGTAGTTATGACCTGTAGTCAAGATTTGAGGGTCATTATTATAAAACTATAATAATAATAATAATAATAATAATAATAATAATAATAATAATAATAATAATAATAATAATAATAATAATAATAACTAGACCTGAAAATTTGATTTCAGTGTAGTGTCCCTTTCAGCAACGAGGCTGTATGAGATGTAGACCTAGAACTTAACATGGGATCCGTACCTCATGAGCTCCCACCGGGAATCTAGCCAGGAAGAGTCTCATTACCAAGGAACGAAGGAAACGAGGAATAATCAACATCCGAAATTTATATTACAAACAAATTCAAATATGACGAAATATTTCTATAGAAAACAAAACAAAACAAAATCGAAATTATACAGAGTAATAACAGCAGCGGACCATGAATATATTCCATTTCACCAAAGCCAACCAGTACGAGTACTAACATTACAAACAGAGAATATAAAGGAAAAATGGATTTTAAAAAAACATTACATGGGTGATTCCCGGAACAAGTCAATCAGGCGCATGTAAATAGAGATGCGATATTTCAATGGATGAAAGCAGAAGATGTATACCAGAAACAGAAGACTTCATGCAAGAAATATAAGATCAGGTAATAAATAGAAAACACTACACAAAACACACACACACACATTCTGCGAAACACCGCCATATATATATATATATATATATATATATATATATATATATATATATATATATATATATATAAAGCAATAAACATATCACAAGTATCTTTTCAATGGTAACAAAAACTGAATGCAAAGAAAGACACGACAAAATGGTAAAAAATGTTCCAAAACCTAACGAACAATGGAAGATCAGAAATGTAAAAATAATGCCAGTAGTAATACTGACTACCACAGTGGTTCACAAGACATTAAAAAATGCACTTGAAACAATTGGAATTGAAGAGAAAGTCACAAAGAAAAAAATGAAATCAAATCTTTGAAATGAAATGAAATCTTCAAGTTTTACGTCCCACGATTATGCCGGTTAGGCTAAAGGAGACGGTGATAATGAGAAATGAATGAAATGGTGGAATGAACAATGTGAGAGGAAACGGGAGAACCTCGAGAAAACCACGAGCACAGTGTTTGCCCACCACAAAGTCCACACGGCGCGCACTAGGATCAAACCAGGTATCCCAAGCATCGGAGGTGAACGCTCTACCACTGAGCCACCGCGCCCCCAAAGTCTCAAAGAAGATACACAAGAGCGTAAAGGCCAACATACACTAGCGTATTTTCAGCGCGCATTTTCGGTCCGTAAAATGATGTCGTAAATTTCGGTCCGTAAGTCGGCCCATACACCTAGCGTAAAAATAGGCGCGTAAAAGAAGAAGAAAAAGAAGCGGTCAGTTTTCGCTCTTCCTTTTGCCTGTTGTTTCAGCACGCGGTCGTTTTCCAGTTTGCTCAAGTTGTTTGAACAGGACAAATCTATGTTTTAAATGCAGGTCCTATAAACATTATGCTATTAAGGAAACGAATAAAAAGAAAGAACAAAACAATAGAAACATTTGGACTAGCAAGTGATATTCAATGTAGGAGTACTTTTTTATTTCTTTTCATAGTATCGGAATGTGAAAATTCCCATAGAATGTTTTAACAAAGTTAAATCAGACAGATTTAAAAAAAAAAGAAACAAACAAAAACAAAAGCTAAATCCATGATTTTGCGAAAGCAGTAATTCAATTTAATAAATTTTCTCACTAAATTTGTTAGATTTCTCGAATAAATAAATAAATAAATAAATAAATAAATAAATCTACCCTCTGTGGCGTGACATATCTCATGGAACCAGGGCTTACCATCCAGCTTGAGCCACTCATGCCTTTAAGACAGGGTGCGAATCCCGGAGCGGAATTTCCTTCTATTTTGTTTTAATCTCTTCCAAAACCAAAAAATTGAAACGTTGGTCCCTCACAAAGCAATCAACTATCTCCTGTTAGAAACTATTGTATCCCCCTTCAAATATACACAACCTAATTCGCGCACTGCTATAAGTAATATATGCTCAGCACATCTGCTGCTCTTGTAGAATCTAGTCCTTAATGAAATGGTCAACAAAAAGAAGGAAAGTCAACCGTCTCCAAGTACAAACAAACCAAGTTTTAATTTCGAAGTGTGACTTGACAAGCTATTTAAAAGTTACAAAGAATATCTAGAATAATTAAAATTTTATATTTAGAAAACGAATTAACACTTAATCTGGGATATAACATAACCAAATAAAAACAATATCAATTGTACTGTTGTACTTTACTAATATGAAATGCGGCAACTAATTCACTCTCCTGTTTTCTTTCACAATCTTTGAAGCATAGCATTTGTTCTAACAATGACGATATTAATGCACCATGCTACATTACATTGGATAGTACATTTGCTCATAATAAGAAGTTTTTGGAAGTTAAAATATCTTTTTAAGATAAAAAAATACTTTACCTTAAATACAACTAATTTTTAAATATATAAGTGCTTGTATTATCCCTTATCCATTTAGCAACTGTAGAATAGATTGCTTTATATTTAGAATAATTCTCATCAGAGTCGTAACTAAGTTGGGGGGCCAGCGGAGCGGTTGCCCCAGGCGCTGATAGCAAGAGGGTGCCGAAGAAGCAAGAAGAAAGGAAAGTATTGAAAATGAAAATAGATTTGTTAAAAATTTTCTTGTTCGCTACGCCCGCAATCCAAATGTTTCAATAAGAGTTAGAACAAGTTTTTACTTATTACTTTTTTAAAAAAAAAAGCTATTATATATGATTTCTTAATGACGATGTGACATACATGCTGCCAAGTAATGACTTACAGTGTAAACAAGAACGTTTTCAAAATCAGAAACGGTCACAGTCTTAAATACGTACGTATTCGGCATTTTTATGATGATGAGTTTGGTTAGTTAATCACGTTTTTCTAACCAATCGTTTTAATCATGACGGTGAGAATAAAGGTATGAAAAATAAAGGTAAACAAGGAGAATAATAACGTTCTTGAATTTGAAACAGTTGTAGAATAGGGGCTTAATGGGTCAGAACTTTACTCCACGAATTTCGTCTTTTTCAAAGACTGATCGCTACCAGTGTTTTTTATTATTATTATTATTATTATTTATTTCATTGACATATGAAATGCTTCCAATTTAAAGAAATTTATTGGGATCATTTCTCCATTAACTACTTGTATCGCCAGGATTCTTTTTTGTGCTTACTTATCTAGTTGTGTGATATTTTTTTATTTATCTACATACATACAAAACACACACACACACATACATTATATATATATATATATATATACTAGCAGCGTTCACCCCGCTTCGCTGCGGTCACCCCGGAACGCAATAAACTTTGTTACTTAGATAATTTTTACTTTTTCGCTTTCAAATTGCAGTAAATGTTAACATTATAGCGCCTGTCATTTATGTTAACCCGCCGAGTGACACGGTCATGCGGATTGCAGTAAATGTTAACATTATATCGCCTGTCATTTATGTTAACCCGCCCCGCTTCGCTGCGGTCACCCCGGAACGCAATAAACTTTGTTACTTAGATAATTTTTACTTTTTCGCTTTCAAATTGCAGTAAATGTTAACATTATAGCGCCTGTCATTTATGTTAACCCGCCGAGTCACATGGTCATGCGGGTTACATATAAATACGTTTATTTTTACCTATGATGAACTAATAACAAAGGATTTGTACGTATGGACACTTGAATGGTCAATTATCTCAAGACACTGGTAATTAAAAATTAAAGTGATATGATAAAAACCATCTAGGGTCCAAATCCTAACAACCCCCCAAAAATGAAAGAAATTGGTTCAGCCGTATTAGCGTGATGAGTTCACAAAGGATTTGTGCGTTCTCTTTTATATATATAGATATATATACTAGCAGCGTTCACCCCGCTTCGCTGCGGTCACCCCGGAACGCAATAAACTTTGTTACTTAGATAATTTTTACTTTTTCGCTTTCAAGTGATATGATAAAAACCATAGAAGATTGCAGTAAATGTTAACATTATATCGCCTGTCATTTATGTTAACCCGCCCCGCTTCGCTGCGGTCACCCCCGAACGCAATAAACTTTGTTACTTAGATAATTTTTACTTTTTCGCTTTCAAGTGATATGATAAAAACCATTATAACGCCTGTCATGTATGTTAACCCGCCGAGTGACACGGTCATGCGGGTTGCATATAAATACGTTTATTTTTATACCTATGATGAACTAACAAAGGATTTGTACGTAATGGACACCTAAATGGTCAATTATCTCAAGACACTGGTAATTGAAAATTAAAGTGATATGATAAAAACCATCTAGGGTCCAAATCCTAATAACCCCCCAAAAATAAAAGAAATTGGTTCAGCCGTATTAGCGTGATGAGCGGACAAAGGATTTGTACGTTCTCTTTTATATATATATATAGATATATAGATATATATATATGTGTGTGTGTGTGTGTGTTTTAAAATTTTTATTAATAAAAGTAACCTTAAATTCAGAATTTTCAGTCATTAAGAAATTAAGTAAGTACTCTAATTTTAAACATACACTATGTGATCAAAAGTATCCGGACACCAGGCTGAAAATGACTTAGAAGTTCGTGGCGTCCTCCATCGGTACTGCTGGAATTCAATATGGTGTTGGCCCACCCTTAGCCTTGATAACAGCTTCCACCCTTGTAGGCATACTTTCAATCAGTGCTGGAAGGTTTCTTGGGGAATGGCAGCCCATTCTTCACGGAGTACTGAACTGAGGAGAGGTATCGATGTAGGTTGGTGAGGCCTGGCACAGTCGGCGTTCCAAAACTCCCAAAGGTGTTCTATAGGATTCAAGTCAGGACTCTGTGCAGGCCAGTCCATCACAGGGATGTTGTGGTTGTGTAACCACTCCGCCACAGGCCATGCAGTATGAACAGGTGCTCGATCGTGTTGAAAGATGCAATCGCCATCCCTGAATTGCTCTTCAACAGTGGGAAGCAAGAAGGTGCTTAAAACATCAATGTAGGTCTGCGCTGTGAGAGTGCCACGCAAAACAACAAGGGGTGCAAGCCCCCTCCAAGAAAAACACGACCACACAATAACATCATCACCTCCGAATTTTACTGTTGGTACTACACGTGCTGACAGATGACGTTTACTGGGCATTCGCCATACCCACACCCTGCCATCGAATGGCCACATTGTGTACCGTGATTCGTCACTCCACACAACGTTTTTCCACTGTTCAATCGTCCAATGTTTACGCTCCTTACACCAAGCGAGGTATTTACCTGCGTGATATGTGGCTTATGAGCAGCCACTCGACCATGAAATCCAAGTTTTCTCACCTCACGCCTAACTGTCATAGTACTTGTAGTGGATCCTGATGCAGTTTGGAATTCCTGTGTGATGGTCTGGATAGATGTCTGTCTATTACACTTTACGACTCTCTTCAACAGTCGACGGTCTCTGTCAGTTAACAGACGAGGTCGGCCTGTACGCTTTTGTGCTGTGCGTGTCCCTTCACGTTTCTACTTCACTATCACATCTGACACAGTGGACCTAGGGATGTTTAGGCGTGTGGAAATCTCGCGTACAGACTTCTGACACAAGTGACACCCAATCACCTGACCACGTTCGAAGTCCGTGAGTTACGCGGAGCGCTCCATTCTCCTTTCTCACGATGTCTAATGACTACTGAGGTCACTGATAATGAGTACCTGGCAGTATGTGGCAGCACAATGTACCTAATATGAAAAACGTATGTTTTTTGGGTGTCCGGATACTTTTGATCACGTAGTGTATGTAGTAGCCAAACTACATTTTGGATTTCAAGTACGAACATTAAACATATTCTTTACCTCCATCGATCAATATTAAGAAATTCGCAAATACTGTCTCTTCAGAGTTTCCGTTACATTTCACAAAATATTTTTGACCATAAAACAATCAAAATTAAAATCTTCTTTATGTGGTCACATACAGAATAAAATTACAAAAGTTTACAATTATTACTGGAAATTGATGCTGTTACCCATTTCGAACATTTTTAAGTCACATAGTTTCTAACGTATTAAAATTTCATTTCTTATATATAGTATGAAACGTAAAAAGTTGTAATTTTTTATAACTTTTCTCAAAGTGGATTTGTGTACAGCAAAGGCAGTTTTGTAAGTTTAACAAAAAGTCCAAAATAAGCCTCTTGAAAACAGCTTTGTAAAAGAATAGAGAATGATCACTTTCAGTTGTTGCAATAGTCTGTGCAAGCAGCATGATAAAAATTCAACGTAGCATAACAAGAACAGCTGTTTCTCTTATTTGTAAATAAATAAATAAATAAATAAATAAATAAATAAAGGAAGGAAGCTTGATAAGGTGAGTGTAGGGGCGCCGAATTCTACTTCGCTCCTGGCGCCGAAATCTCTAGCTACTGCTCTGTTTTTCATCCACCTTCTAAACATTTGTATTGTTTACTAACACTTATCGATTCGACTGTGATATTCCTCATTATTGTAATATATATATATATATATATATATATATATATATATATATATATATATATATATATATATATATAATTTTTCGAACTTTTAATATTCTCATTCACCGGACGCAAATTCTTATTAATGAATACACTGAGAAAAGTCCGTTATCCGGACAGCGGTATATTGTACAATTATACGGAATCATTATATTTACTACAGAAACCTGCACGGAGCATACGTTATCCACATGCTACAGACTTTCCCCGCTTAGATGTTACATCATGCCGTTGCAGGATGTATGACATCTAACAGTCTTCCATATATCACATACGTATACGTATGTTACATACGCCAGTTGTATGTTACATGCGTACATCTGTATGTGAGTTCCTGACCATCTATATACAGTTCTTTCGTTCGTACAGAAAGTACGTTTATTCGAAACATGTATGCGGAAAGTATGTATAAAATGTACTTTTTTCAGTTATCCATTTGCTGTACGTTAAGTCCTAAAACTACATGATTTACACATGTAACCTACGTTTTTAAGTACGTCACATACATTTTTTCTGAGTATATAATTTCACAATACGCCCTATGTCCGCCTCTCATGTTAGTGTATAAGATATAAGAAATTTACAGCATTCAATGTAAGGTCTACTGAAAAGCTTTTGACACAGTAAGCAAACACTTTTGATCGATGTAAACCAACTTTTAAATTAAAAAATGATTGATTCTAATGACTGGACCAAACCACATGTTCAAATTAAATATAACAAATTTGGTGTTTTTTTTTAATAATTTAGTTAATTGTAAACAAATTAATTTAAGTTGTTGGCCAATGTAATGACTATTAGTGAATATTCTACGTTTGAACGCATCGTTGGATGATTAACAGTTAATGAAAATATAATGAAACTAATTGTAAATCTGAAGTGAAGTGATTCAAATAAAAGCGTATAGATCTAATTAAATACTACTAAAATTATTCCTCAACAAAGTCTTAAAATTCACTTAAATTAGGAATATTATTAACAAATGTGCTGTCCATCGGCGATTAGGGGCGTGAAGGTAATTGCTGCCCCCACTTTTTTGGCTTTACACTATAAACTAATTACATGCCCCTTACTATTAGTAGTGTTTTGTCCCCCTTTTTAGTGTTCATACCCAATTGCCGTCACTGGTACTTTCCATTTCAAGCGAATAGATCTGTGTTTTTGCGCAACTACAATTGATTACGGAAAGTAAGATAATTTTAACGCTTGATTAAAATTATTATAGTTATTTAGTATACTAAATATTAAATTTGTCTTTAAAAAAAAAAAGGTTTGCACGTGTATGTTATATGGGAACATAAGAAACTGCAAATAATAAAATGTGGAGTTGTTACAAATGATTATAGCTGTTTCATGAATTTGGCGTAGCTATGATATTTGGCATATTATCACAAAGCTTTAGCATAATATAGACCTTAATTTATTTAATTTCGAACTTAGTCAAATTCGGTCCAAACATTAGCTATTCACAACACTTTAATCTCCAATTCACCTCAGATTAGGTTATTTTGAAACAAAGTTAAACAATTCTGAACGACTGGTTTGTTTAAATTTCACTACATGTTGGTACAAACATCCAACTGCTTATTAAAATTAACTCAGCTACCCAATCGTAGTTCAGATTTCTTTTTCAAATGAAGTTTACACTGTTAACTCATTAAAGACACTTTGAACCAAATCCATTCGTTCGTTTAAATATATTATTATTATTATTATTATTATTATTATTATTATTATTATTATTATTATTATTATTATTATTATTATTATTATTATTACATTTGTTTCCCAACTTATGAACCACTGATTTGAAGCATCTATGTCGGAAGAGTTTCCATTTACTGGTTCAGAAAATAAACAGATTTGTTTTATTTTAAATTTTCATTTTTCTCAGTGTAAAGATCCGTCGAATTGTATGTTTTTAATACTCATAGTTCTTGTATTCATTGAATAAGACATATTTCACTGTAAGAAAGCGTAGTTATAAGGAATTAAGCAGAAAGTAAAAAGAAAAATGTAAACAAACTTGAAACTGAAAACAATTAAATATCAATTAATTTCGAAGCTCTAGTAGTAAAAATGACACTCAAATAACACTATTAAGTAAGAAGTTGTGTCAATTATTATATAAATTCTCCTAACACTGATGGACATGCTACTTATAAACATAATAAAACGATTGAGTTGATTTTGAATTTAACGTCCCTTTCAGCAGCGAGGCTATATGAGACGAGACCTACTGATTAACATGGAATCCGAACCACATGAGCTCCCACCGGGAAGCGAACCTGGATCTCCCACGCCAAAGACACGCACGCTAACCGTTTAGCCACAGAGGAGCTCAGTAAAATGATTGAAAAATGAAATGAAATTTTTGAGTTTTACGTCCCACGGTTATGCCGGTTAGGCTAAAGGAGACGGTGATGATGAGAGATGAATGAAAATGGTGGAATGAAGAAAGTGGGAGGAAACGGGAGAACCCCGAGAAAACCCACGCACACGGTGTTTGTCCACCACAAAGTTCACTTGGCGGGAGCAGGGTTTGAACCCGAGACCCCAAGCACCAGAGGTGAACGCTCTACCACTGAGCCACCGCGGCCCCCAGTAAAATGATTGAGTTGTTCGTGAAAGAAATTATTTAAGTGTCAGATATTCATTGTTATTTAATATTTTGTGGTAATAGACCTTAAGTTAACGTTTATCTGGGAAGAATTGATAGTAACCACACCACAAAAGTTGAGAAATGCTTTAATGGTATACTACAAGTTAACATGAACTATTATGAGTGTAATCCTGTTTCCTGCAAATGAGTGTCATTTCAATTTTGGTGTTAGGTATGTTCTGTTTTGAGTCTACTTAAGCTTTTCAAATAAGTGTTGGTACAGTCCCCATCATGACGAGATATAATAAAATGTTGAAAAATATTCAACATAGCTGGTACCCTGGATTGAACTAGAACTTTTAGGCTGAAAAGCAAGCACACTAAAGCGAGCAGTACAATGATTGTGCTATTTAGACTTAGTATGTGAGTATTAATGGTGAAATAGGATTATTAGGTATATTAAATTTAAATATATGTACAATCTGAGGTTTGAAATAATTCACAAAGAAAGAAACATTAGGCCATGTATTGCGGTTTCTCACATTTTCTTTTTCACGAGTAATGTTAAGATCACGGGGAAAAAATAGTGACTTTCTGAACCTATTTTGTTACAAGTTCTTGTAAAATTGAGAAGGTACTTAAAATAACAAGCAGCAGGGGTCCAAATAGCAAAAAATTTTCACCGAATTTCGATAGTCAAACGCAATATTTTGCTGTTTTATCAGGCAGATATCGAGATAATATCTTGTTGAAGGTCAGGATTATTACTTTTTATTCTTAAATATACCTAGTAGGTTCCTGTAGCCTCTATGCTGGTAGTGATTTCTTTCAAAAATATTGTACGGGTAGCGTGGGACAAAACAAAATATCAGAAAGCTGAATTTGAACATTGTTTGGTGAAGGAGTGTTCTTCATAAGAGTGAAATGTAATTTATCTTTGCTACTGGGGACATTTTTATTTATATTCGATCGGAGAGAGCCAAGTGAACGAGAAAGTATGTCTGGAAGTAACATTTTATGTTGGTTACCAGGGACGTACGCAGGGGATAAGTCCTGGGGGTCCGGATCCCCCCAAATTTCTACTTTTGTGTAAATTTAGCCTAATTTTAGGGACAATTTTAGGAATTTTAATATAAAATACCCTCAAATTGAGTTTGGACCGCTCCCGAAATAAATTCCTGCGTACTCTACTGTTGGTTGCCCTTACCTTCTTTCCCTTCTCTTGCTTTCTCTCTCTTTTCTAAATAGCATGATATTTTTAGTTTGTCGGGAATTGGTCACATGCTATTGAAAGTCATGTTATACTTCTTTTTTTTAATATCAGAATATGAGCAACTCAAAGTGTGACTTCATTTTTCTGTGTGGGGGGGGGACTAATTGTCAAATATTAATTTAATGTTAAATTCGTAGTCGAAAGACATCATGTCCGATTGGATTGGGCTTGAATTTAGCGACCTCTCAGACTGCGAGGCTATATGAGAAGTGAGATCCAAACTGCGTGAGCTGCCGAGAATCGAACAGGATGTCCTGCGCCGGAGAAGCTTACGCTGACCATATAGCCACGGAGGAGCTCTCATCATTTGCGAATTCTAATTAGAAAGTATTGGATTTAAATACCTTTTCCTCTATGTACTGAAAATTAATTATGAATTTTAATTAGGAAGTAATGTCTCGTTTTGTGCAATAGAAAATATTAATTTAGCCGAAATCATGTATTGTATAGAAAGACTGAAACTAAATTGGAATGAAGATTTCTGGTGAGTCTACCAGCAAACCTCAACAATGATTCGCGAGGACAACTCAAGAACAGGTTTTCTCTTCTGAAACAATAAGACCAGACCAGGGAGAAGGCCGTGGAAAGGGCAAGAGACCACCTGCTGCTCGAAAACCCTTTCATCTGAGCCGCTTTTACGCGCCGTATTTACGCTCGAAGTTAAAAGCAGCCAGACTTTTCAAGCGTATAAAAATTCGGTACGTAAACGTACGCCAGGTCCCATACACTAACGTATTGACAGCTGCTAACAAGACTAGCGCATGAAATTTTATGGCTACGACTGAAAAATACGTCAGTGTATGGCTGGTGTAATATTGGATACACGCAGAATTGTACGAAATGTCCAGCAAACCCAAGAACAAAAGGAAAAACAGAGAGAAAAGTAATATATTTGGACGATCTGAGTATTACTATATTGCCTGCTCAGAAGAGTGCAGAAATGTAATAATAATAATAATAATAATAATAATAATAATAATAATAATAATAATAGTAATATATATATATATATATATATATATATATATATATATATATAGATATAGATATATATATATATATATCACTAATATAGAAAAGCTACTGTTACTGAAACTACAGGGACATAACCATAAATGGAACGGAAGTAATATAATCGCTTCTATGAAAAGCATCAATTAATGTGTTTAATTCGTGTCAGTTCGAATGACCAAATTTCTCACGAATTCCGATCCAGTGTAGCTGCTGCCTAAATCGTCGACCAATAATTGATAAAGGGTATTACATTACCGCAGTGTATAGTAGACTGTCACGTGGACGACTAACGAGGCTAACGATCAAACCGACTTATGACCGAGCAGTCGTCTTAGTCGGTTGTAAGACGACGACGAATTGTCTTGCAACACTGCAGAGTTAATAACAACGTTTAATCAACGAAATATACACAAAATCGTTACACAGAGTAGCGTATTTAGGATCTTGTTTCGGGAAGCTTAAGAACCAGTATTGTGTTGTACGTGTAATGCCAAAAAATAATACTGAAATTATTTTGGGAGCAGGGCTTGAGCCCGATAACCACCCCTAAATACGCCACTGGTTATACATGTTGTGAAAGAAAGAAATATCCGAACGAAACCCAACCCTTGCTATCTTAGAAAATACAATGTAACTTACACTGTATAATATTATTTATGAAATATGAAAAGAACCTTTGCATTCGTTCTCCAAAATCATGTCTGGAAAGAACTCTAAAACTAGGCTACATTTTCTGGATATTTCAAAGAAAAATTACTTTCCCATACTGTAGCATCATTAATTAAATTTTATGTAATACACAAAAAAAGTCATCAGAGCAAAAATCACCCCACCATGGATCCACCCTTTTGAGTTTCTCGAGAGAAATTACTAATGCCATATTGTAGGGTTACTTATGAAATAAAACGAAGTCATTAAAGCAGGTCTCTAATACAATAAAGTCATTATATTAATTAGTACCGTTTTTTTTTTTTTAAAAGAAACTCATGCGTACAGATCTCATTCCACTAGCATGTCAGGGTTGAGAGATGTTACGATCTTCTACTGGTTGAGGTACAAAATATTTAATTGGAACTAACTAACCGCAGTTGATGATACCTCGATTCTTTGTTTAGTTTGCTTGTAAAGAATATGGATGTTTTAATACATAAGACATAAAGTGGTCGTCCTAAGATAATTCTCGTGCGGTGTTTTATAATTGACGCTGATAAAGCAACAGAAAATTGCACGATGAAGGAAAAATAATATTACAAAAGTGGTAACGACGAAAATATTTTGAATAGTCATTCTTGGTTAAGCCTACCTATCGAAGAATACGATGCAGAATTCAAATATGCTAAGTAACACACATCTTCATTAAGCCTCTAAATACTATTATTCATTAGTCTCTTATACTTTTTACGGTAACACATACATTAATGAAAATATATACCGTAATAAAATGGAACAAACGTAGTAAATTTCCCATACAAAAAATTTATAATAAAAACAATTTACTCTTAAAATATTTATTTATAAAATATACACAATATTGCTAGTGTCATGTAATTGTGGTGGCGAAATATAATAAAACTGCTATCGCATACAAGTCAGAACTTCAATTACTAAATTCGTATCAAGTCAAAATTGTTGCAGGTGCTTTCACAACCTGTGAAAAACAGCATTCGTTACAGATGAAAGTGTAGACAGACAGACAACTAAAACTTTGAGATCAACTGTAAAAAAACAAAACTACTCTTAAATGTTATCTGCAGAAAAAAATGCATTGTATCTCATCTTCATTTAGAACTACTTCCCCATATCACAATTTCATAATATTCTTTGGCATGACTATAGAAAATGGATATTTAGGTAAAACCTGTAATAGCCCCTGAGAAATTACTTTCCCTATCTTTGCTAGATCTCATTACTTCCAGCTGGATTCCACTGAATGTTATTTCCCCGTTCTGAAAGTAGGTATTTTTCCAGGGAATTTTCCTAGGATACTTTGTTTCTCTACGGATCCCCTACATGATAGTAAGCTCCGTATGTGACATTTTGTATCCATCATTACTTCAGAAAAATATGCCTACGCCACGGACTTTGCTATTTCCTCCTACATTATTCTCTATATAGCACATTAAATAGAGAAAGAAAGTGAAAGAAAGAGATTACATTTAAATAAACTAAAAAACCAAACTTACTAACATTTAGTATCTAGTATTTATTATCCAATATTAATAATAACGAAACCAATCGTATATTTGGTTTTCAAAGCTCAGCTACTTGGTGCTAATTGAGAGTAATGATATAATGGAAATTACTGAATATGGTAACTTCAATGTGCCAAATTAAGATCAACTTCAGTCTAAATCTTCCTCCCGTGATAATATTAAAATATTTAATAAAGAGTGTCTCATCAAAAACAACGGATTTTATATGCTTAATAAACTGCCTTTTTGAAGAAGAATGAAAAATATTATATGCAATCTTTTTGTGACTGGTTTGGTAACACTATCATTACAAGTAACATTGCGGTGTGCAGTTTCGACTGGTGAAGTAGCAGATTCATACTTCTTTTCAAGAGGAGGATGTGAATGCTGTGAGAGTTCGTGGAAAACTGTACTCAAATATGGTTATTTTTTCTGCATTTGTGTAGAATTGATGTAAAACTCAAGTAGTCTTAGCAAGACAACGCTACCTCTCACGAGACGATTGTTTTGCTGCTTGAGAAATTTCCCAAGCTAAGTCCCATCTTCAAATGTTAGCCAAAACTGGACAGTTAGGTTATGTGACCTTACTTTTTTCTAATATTTCCTCTTGGGGGCTTCTGAAATCTCAAAGATTTACGCAAACTAACCCCGAACAGTGTGAGAACTCACGGAGGAATTTGAAAGTGTAACCCGCTACATCAATAAGCAAGTATGTGCATAAAGTAATTATAAATTTAATAGAGTGAAGCCCTAGAGAGCAAGTCGTGGAGGACCTATATCCGAATGTCATCTTTCGTTCTTAAATTTAAATATTTGTGTGTTGTAATGATGCAACAAGAATTTTAGGAACGATTAAAAAATTAATCAAAAGATTGCGATCTTGGCTAAGAATTTTAGGAATGATCTAAGAAAATGCATCAAAAGATTAACTTGGCCAATAATTAGTTTTGGGATCAAGAGCCACACAAAATTTTTGAACGGCCTCTAAATTGCGTTTTCGTTTTCTTTTTCTTTCTTTCTTTTTTTTTAACGGAATAAGCACATCATATTTAGTTAAGTGATGGTTTGGGATTGGCTATACTATATGTAGTTCGCCAGATTTCTGTTGGCTTACAAGAAATTTTTGATTGCAATATATTGGATCTTTAGATGCAGTTTTGGATCAGGGGCCACAACATTTTTGAACGGTCTAAATCGAGTTTTCGTATTTTTTTTTTTTTTTTTTTTTTTTTTTTTTTTTTTTTTTTTTTTACGGAATAAGCACATCATACTGAGTTAAGTGATGGTTTGGGTTTGGGCACACGATATGTAGTTCTCCAGATATAAGGCATACAAGAAAATTTTTGCCTGAAATATATTGGATCTTTTGATCCAAAAATATTTACAATTTTGTAAATATACAGTGTTTTATTATGCATACAAAAGTCTTCGTTTTCAATGGGACAACTATTATTATAAAATAAACAAATGTACAAATAACTGATGAATATAACAGTATCCAATTTGTTTTAATGGTTAATGTAGCTAAGACGAAAGTGACGCGTGGCTACATAAGGGCCAAAGCAATTGGTTCATTCCTTTACTGAATCTTGTGTCAAAAACAAATTATCATTTCTGTTACTTGGTACATTTTACAATTGTATCTGTTGCACTTCAACTACTATATGTACACTTTAGTAATAATACAGCTTCGCTGATCTTTTAAAATACAAAAATAATCCCGCTCCTTGTCAATCGATGCTCATAATCATGTCATAAGCTTTGAATCATTCTTCATTCAAACAAAATTCTGAGTAAGTTTCTTGTGCGTTTTACGTCCTCATATAATACAGAGGTTATGAAAAATGGGATCTGCTATTCAAATGAGCTCCGAACACGACAAAGTCTTGAATCCCGGCAGTAAACGTGTACACAGACCAACCCTCAAATTATTATTATTATTATTATTATTATTATTATTATTATTATTATTATTATTATTATTCATTATACTAGCTGAAATACCCATTCTTCGCATGGGCCAGATAAAATATCTATGTAAACAAATTGAACAACGAAAGCAAAATATATCGGCCATTTTCTACTACTTTTACATATCTTGATAAACGCCCCCAGAGACCCCTCATTCGATTTTAAAAAAAAGGTCTTTGGCCCCCATCCGATGCTGGCTGTATTTAGAAGTCAACATTTATTGGAGTATCACAATTCATTTCAGCAACTACGAAAAGTATGGATTTGACAATAATATCGGTCATTTTCGGTTATTTTTACATGTCTCGGTACCCCCCCCCTGCAGGAGCCTCCCGGCCCGCATAATGGTAGCTGCATTTGAAAGCCATAGCTAATGGAAATGTCACAATTGATCTCAGCGACAGCGAAAACTACATATTTGACACTAATATCGGTAATTTTAGATCGTTTTTACATGTATCGGTATCTCCCCCCCCCCGGTGACCCCGGCCCCGCAGCCGAATGGAGTGAATTTGAAGTTAATGTGGTCGGAGTTTCACCATTGATCTCAGCGACCGCAAAAACTATGAATTCTACACTAATATCGGTTATTTTCTACTACTTTCATATGTCTCGGTAAACGCTCCCCCAGGATTCCCCTGGTTCGATTTTTTTTAAACGCTTCGTCTTGGTCTGGGGCCTGGACCAAAGTACCCATGACCAAAATTTGGTAACTCTCGGTCCACTCGTCTGATCCCCAGGCCGCACACACACAGACACACAAACTCTTATATATATATATATATATATATATATATATATATATATATAGGGTGCGGAAAAAGTCCCGGAACGGTCCAATATTTCGCGAAGTATAAAGATCAGCAAAACACGTGTTAAATTGGTTTTAAAAATCTATTCAACGGTACCAAACGCAACCCCTGTCCCGACCCCTATTTCTTATCGCATATTTGGATTCTCCAGAAAAAGTGACAGTAATTTGATCCAAAATTGAAAACAGTGTCTTCGCAGATGGCGCTTGAATCGACACACAATAAAATGTGGTGCAGCAAAACCTTATGAAAATGCTAACTTTCAGTTCGGGCACAGTCCAGTACGCTAACCGCATGGCCACAGAGTACGATGCCGAGATACCACATTTTCATAACGTTTTGAGCTCCTTTTTGTGTGTCGATTCAAGTGCGATCCGTGAAGGCAGTGTTTTCAATTTTGGGTCAAATCACTGTCACTTTTTCTGGAGAATCGAAATGTGCGATTAAAAATTGGGGTTCCCATTTAAAATTTTAAAATTACCCCTCGTAGCTCCGAAGTGGGTGGGGATAGGGGGTTGTGTTTAGTATCATTAGATAGCTTTTTCAAAACTATTTAACATGTGAAGAGTACGGGGGAATAACGATGAAAGTCCATTTTTAACGATTTTTATTTTATAGACGCCAACGATAGAGGTCAGCATGAGCTTTCTGGACATATATTCATTTTCCACAGAAACGCTTTTAGTCCCATGTAAAACGAGTTTTTAAAAACCTTGAAAGAGGGAAGAAAGATGAATGTCACAGCATACGCTGAATAAACGATGGAAGTCCAATTTCCTGCTGAACAAGTCTTTGTATTGTTACACTTTCGATCGAATGATAAGATTGTTTCGCGACGCTTTTAGCTGTCAGTAGAAATACGCCTTTACATAGAGCAGTCGTGTTGCTGAGAAATTCGTTAATAATAACACGGTTTTGGAGTTAACATGGATGTTATCTCGTGCCCAGGTGCAAATTAACGTGGGTAGAAAAGAAGAGGACATGGACGTGTGTCGGACGCTTCCAAAAAATTACGCCAACAAACGCATGAAACAGGTGCAGACTGTAAGTGTAGAAGAATCAAGTGTTTTGAAAGTGTACACGGAAGTGGCAGGGATAATATCATCAGTCATTTCAATTCTTTGCCTGATCGAGGTGCTCAACGGCTCCATTTAAGCGGTTTAATTGAAGTTAATCTAGTGAATAGGAGGCGCCCGCGAAAAAATCAAAATGAGGCTCACCTTCGTGATAATGCGTACAAGTCCAAAGTAAGGGTTCAAAGAAATGATGTGATGGACGAAATACCGGTTTGCTACAAAGCATTTTTGGCCCTTCATGGCATATCAGCGAGAACTTCACAGACTATTTAAGAGCAGTTGAAAGCATGTGGTACGGTAGTCCCCGATAGAGGAAAGCACAAAAATCGACCACATTCTTTACGCTAGAAAACCTTACAAAAATTTATAAACACATTCAATCTCTTCGAGGTCGGAAAGCACATTACTCATTGAAGAAATCATCCAAGATTTATCTGCCGGCAGAACTCAATGGTAAGAAGCTGCATCACATGTTTTTAGCAATGTACCCTAACAACCACTGAGTTGAGTTGATTTTAGTTTAGCGTCCCTTTCAGCAGCGAGGCTATATGAGACGTGGACCTACTGATTAACGTGGAAGGCGAACCACATGAGCTCCCGCCGGGAATCGAACCCTGGTCTCCCACGCCAAAGGCGCGTACGCCAACCGCTTAGCCACGAGGAAGCTCCCTAACAACCATGTTTCATACGATAGTTACATGCGTGTTTTCAATACTGAGTACAACATTTCGTTTGGATATCCCCGTTCAGATACATATTGTGCATGTGATGCAATGAAGGCGCAAGAGAAACTATTGCAAGAAGAATTGGCATCCAAAGCGAACTCAGATGACGATGGCAGGAAGAAGGAAAAGGGCCTGCATAATTTGCGTATTAAGAAAGAACTACATTTGCGGCGAGCAGAAACATTTTATTCCAGGAAACGTCAGTGTCGACAACACAAATCACAAAAGAAGCCGTTGCTATGGATTTTCAGGCGAATTTGCAACTCTCGAATATAGCTAGTAATATTGTGTATTATAAACGACAATTAACAGTGCATTTATTCAATATTCATCTGCTGCCATCGGGAGAATCAGTCTTTTACGGGGACGACGAGACAGTAGCTAAGAAAGGGGTAGATGAAGTCGTCTCAATGCTCCACCATTTCATATTTGAAATTCTATCAAATGATGTGAGGCATCTGCATATTTTCTGTGATTCTTATGCAGATCAAAACAAAAGTTTCACAGTATTTAGATATATACATTATGTTGTTGCATTTTGTAAGCGTTTGGACAGGATAACTATGACGTTTCCAGAACGTAGCCACTCATACCTGGAGTGTGACAAAAATATGGGACTCATTTCACGCTCTTCTCGAACTGAAGTTCCCGCAGATTGGTATGAGGTCATACGATCCAGCAGAGTCAAACCTAGCCCATTCCAAGTAGTCGACTGCCAACAGAAGATGTTCAAGGCTTGGACACATTTCTTTGCCTCTAATGAATTGTACAAAAGGAAGTTACCTGTTCCCTCCAGACCCCTGAAGGAAGTCAAAGTAGAAATTGAACAGCCACGCATTGTGTCTATGCGCTCCGCAAGTTATAAAGGTGCATGGGAAACAGTGGTACTTACAGAGGCAATTAATAAGAAGCAGACATCATTTGGGTTGAAGGAGGGTGAGTTCCTCTTACCAGGCGAAGTGTATTCCCATGAGTTATCAATATCTGCTTTGAAGTGAAAAGACCTGCAGGAAATCTCTAAACTTCTTACCATAAAGCAGTCAGTGATGTTTTATTCAAATTTACCGCATCAGGAATGAACATACAGAGATGTTTTCCCCAATTAGTAGTTATGTGCGTGAAGCATACTTCTGATTTGTTATCATTTTAAATGTTTTTGTGGTTTATCCGTTCCAGTGATGTAGAATTTTCATTTAAAGTTAGAGGAGAGAAATGTGACTTTCATCGTTTTTCACTCAATTTTCAGGACATTCATCTTTTTTTCCGCTTTTCTTTTTACGTTACAATGCTATTGTTGAATTTTCTCCATTGTTACCAAATATAACCTCTTGGAACATTTCTGGTGCATTGTCAGATTGTTGACCTTATGCTTAATTCCATTTATTCTTGCTCATTGCATCAAATGCATAAAATAAACCGTTTCAAAGTTTAAAAAGCTAATATCTCCGAACTGTGAAAATGTGACTTTCATCGTTATTCCCCCGTACTCTTCATGTGTTATTTTTGTTTTGCTGATCTTTATACTTCGCGAGATATTGGACCGTTTCGGGACTTTTTCCGCACCCTGTATATATATATATATATATATATATATATATATATATATATATATATATATATATATATATATATATATATGACAATGTAATACAAGTTCAGTAATTCTTTTGTTTCCGAAACGTATTACTTTATTACTTTTACGCTCTTCTTTATAGTTCAAGGTCATAGAGACCGTAGTGAAAAAATGTAGGCACCCTAAAGAAAGTATTTAGAGACAGCTGTTAGTCGACGCAATTAGGAGAAACTGAGAATACGACTAGGACGCATACGGTCTGCAGATCGAATTGATTTAAAACGTCTTTCAGTTTCACTCTGTAAGTTCAAGTGTCGACAAAATAAACGCTGAAACTATGAAGTGGAAAAAAAAACGAAGATGTCTGCCACAAATAAGCTCAAAATGGTATTGAACAGAAAAATGAAATGAAATCTTTGAGTTTTACGTCCCTCGATTATGCCGGATAGGCTAAAGGAAACGGTGATGATGAAAAATGAATGAAATGGTAGAATTAAGAAAGTGGAAAGAAGCGGAAGAACCCCGAGGAAACCCACGCACACGGTGTTTGTCCACCACAAAGTTCACTTGGAGCGAGCTGGCATCGAATCAGGGACCCCATGCAGCAGTGGTGAACGCTCTAACACTGAGCCACTGCAGTCCCAGGCATTGAACAGAATATAAGCCCCTTGACCAGAGGTATGCATTTTACTCGCTATGTATAATGACGCTTTGTTTTGAGTTTTTTTTATCTTATGCTTCCTTAAAAGACATTGTGGAACGTTAAACTGCAAGATTTCATAAAAACAATCCCCAAAATATAAACCTTCCCCACCACACTATCTCGTCTCCAAGAGACTTCAATTGCAAGACCACGTCACCGACGCCCACACTGACGCTTTGTCAACTTGCAAACAACAATATTAAGATTTAACGAAGGAGTTGTAGCCTGATATGCAGCGGTACTCTTACTCACGAGTGTGTCTTTTTTGGGTGGGTAATCCTAGTTAAGAATTAAATATATCGTTAAAAAAATACTCCATCTTGCAAGCGAATATTTAATTATTTAACAAGCATACTGGATAAGCTCGTAATAACGTCATTGAGCATTTAAGAATGCTTAACAAATAAATCGTAAACGAGAGCGTAGATACGCATTATTTTCAACACGACGGGACAATCTCTCCTCTTCTACTCTCAGTTTTCTGGTGGTAATATTGATAATGTGATATCACATTAAAACAAGTAGCAGTGTCATGTGTACACCACGTGAAAGAATTTGGTTTGTGTAGAGTGATATTTTCTTAATTAATATTCAAATCGATTTAAGTATAGAGATTAGAGCGAAGGTTGAATATATTATTGGAATGATAATTGATTCAGAAACCTGCTTTTTCCTATCTATTACTGTTTCACTCTACACCAATCAAAGTTAAAACTGGAAGTGGTTGATTTCTGTCACTTCTGGTCTGAATAGAGAGTTAAACGAGCAGATAGTACCTATTATTAAATCGCTAAATCGATTTCAACAAAACCGTTTCTTTCTATTTCTTATCGTTTTTGTTCTTTGTAAATCAATATTAAAACCAGAAGTTGTCGTGGATTTCTGTCACTTCCGGCTTTAGAGAGTGAGAGACGGAGACGAAATGTATTATTGGGACGCTTAATCAACTACAGGAAACAATTTATTATATTCTACTGCTTTTGCTCTATAGCGATCAATAGGGCAATCCAAAAGCATAACAGCAATTTACACATATGGTTGGTACCTACAACATGGTTATGGTTATCCAAGGGTCCAGAAGGAACTAATTTTAAAAGCATAATAAAGCATAATTTTGGAAAATAAAGCATAAAGCATAATTTAAAATATGTAGCACAATTCTTGGAAAATTCTGTTTAACTGCAAGTTTAACATACTGTATTAATATTTTAAACCAATATTTACAGTGCCAAACCTTTGAGAACATAACAATGCAACAATGGAAACCTTATTTTTATTTCTGTAAACTTTTCGGTGTAATCCTTTGAAGTGGAGAAAAGAAAAAAGGAAAACAAGCACTAAACTTTCTGCCAACAATGAATAAACAATAGTTTTATTCTACTGTAAATGTAACTGCGCAGTTGTGTATGATGATTCGAAATGTACAGAAAGTTCACAAGTACTCCACATGTGTACCGCTTGAACTTGAGCACTTTTGGTGGCATATATGCACCTCTAAGGGGCACACAGGCGATAAAAAGACTGACTCGAGTAAAGCATATCTCTTTATAAGTGCATTAAGTAGAAAGTTCATTAAATATGAAAGAAACTGGTTGCATAAAATATTAATAAATAAATCAAGATATTTAGAATATTTAATGTATAGTACATATTACACATTATACACGATTTATGTTAAACAATGATTGAAATTAACAATAAAGCATAATTTGGAAAAAAAAGTATAAAGCATAATTAAGCAAAAAATAAAGCATAATGTGGGTTGCTCTAGTGATCAATATTAAAACCGGAAATGATTGATTTCTACAACTTCCTGTTTGAATATCACCTCCATCAACGAATCAGATACCTAACTGTTGACATTCCACATGCTGATCAAAATTGATTGTGATCCATCAAAGTAGTTCTTGAAATATTTTTACAAGTTAAATATATTGTAAGGATCCCCACATCATAACATAAGCACATGTTTATGAACGACACCTGCTAACGTTTACAAATAAGCAGACGATACACAGAACAGGAAGACACGAAGGGAACCGAAAGAAGACGAGCCACCCGAAGAGGGCCTATAAAAGAGGAATCACAAAGGAACGAGGCATCAGTTGACCACTGATCGCCAACCCACTACAGCTCTGGAGGTCGCTTTGGACTAAGGGGCTATACCTATCCTAATATCTCTGGAAGCTGCTCTGAAGTTATGGGGATTCCTCAACACAATCATACCTCACGAGACTGCTATGAGCTGAGGTTTCGTAGGATTATGACCTTGAGTCACTATAAGACAACCTGGTGGCTGCTTTGAGCGAAGGGATTCCCATACGAAACTATACATCCTTCAACCTTGGTCATATAAGAGATTCTGTTATAAGAACTATGTAAACACAAAGACTATTTTGTATTTTTATAATAAATAGGTGAAAGGCTAGATTCCTGCTCCATTATTGACTCTACCTACAGAACATTTCAATATTGAAATGTTCTTTTGGTAGAGTCAATAATAGTCTGGGATTAGCCCTTCATCAATTTTATTATAAAAATAATTCTCTATTTGTAAAATATATGATAAAGTGTTTCCAAATAAGTTCTTAGCACACGTAAAAAGGCTTTGAATGACGGTTTAAATTAGGTATGTACAGGACCTCTTTGCTCAAAGAAGTCTCCATGGTGTGTTATTAAAAGTATCTCCTTAGTCCGTAGCGACTAAGTGAGACTGTTTGTAAGGAAGCTCCTTCGCCCAATGCGGTCGTTAGAGATAAGGTAGAATCAGGAAAACTCTTGTTCAATGCGACCTCAGGAGCAAGTGCTGTAGATTAGTTGATCAGTTGTGATTTGATAGTTTGGCCCTCTCTTGGTCCTCTTTTTATGAGTGACTTCTGGGCGGTTTGTCCATCTTTGGTCCATCTTCTTCCTTGCATCGTATGCGTGTAATCGTGTTTAAAGTTATAACATGTGCTCGAAGAAGTAACACACACTGAAAGGAGGAGATCCTTATAACATATAGAGAAGTTTTGGTGAACCAAACTACTTAAAAATTAAAACTCAAAATGAAGTCATAAGTAAGTGTCCTTAGATGGTTTTTAGTGAGATTAAAATCCAAGAAAAAGCAAGCCCCAGTAAAGTAAAACATCCGAAACCATTTCTGAAATAGTTACCCACAGTTTTCGTAGGAACAATTTATTCTCCTAAAGAAGCTTTCCCTTTCCACCCTTCCATTGCCTATCTCAGGGCAACCACAACTTTCCCTGAAAGGTTAGAATGCACCTCTTAATTAGTCTTTATTTATTTCATTGGTTTGTATTTCCCAAGTGTAGCGATATTTCTTTCGCTCCACATTACTTCATTTCCATGCAAACCTGAAGCTCGAATTATTAACGTCGTTTCCAAAATATTTTTCCAGGTTTTAAAATTCTTTTCATTGTTTTCGTGGTTTACAGCACGGATTCTCTGTGCCAACAGAAAAGAAGGACTTCCTCAAGATTCTATTTTATCTTATAATTTTCTCATATAACAATTTCCAAAAAACAGAGATTTCGATTTTAGTTATTTAAATTCAAATTCTGTTTAGACGATACTTTGATTTTTTTTCTCAATATTGTTGCTAAAGAATTTTGAAATTCCAGTTTCTTATTTCAATAAAAGTTCTCCTTATAGATGAAAATTAGAGTTGATTTGATTTTGAGTTTAACGTCCCGTTCAACAGTGAGGCTATATGAGACGTAAACCTAGTGACTAACAATGAATCCGAACCACATGAATTTCCGCCGGGAATCGAACCCGGGTTTCCCGTGCCAAAAACGCGCACGCTAACCGCTTAGCTACGAAGAAGCTCGGATGAAAATTAGAGACAAGAGCATTTATTACCTTACTTCTAATTCCTTCCAATGTTAATTCATATTCCTTGTAGTTTTTTTTCGCAAAATAATCATAAAAACCCCTCTCACACGAGGCAATATTGGAACAACAAATAGATGCTCCATTTACCAATGGCTTCCCGCCATGCAACTGTGTAACTGATGAGCTAAGATAAAGAGGAATTCCCAAAGTGTAAAATATTTGCTGAAGTAGAAATTTACAAATATTCAAAATGTTATTCTTCGTTTGATGTGGACCAAAGCTACCATATTGAACTGTTTCCCACGTCATCTATATAGATGTTGGATTACCCGTTTCAACAATTTGCTGTTTGCTGATCATCTTCGGTATGTATTTACACGAGACTTTGTCTGTTGGTAATTTGCACAACTTCACCATTAGTAAAGTTCCATGTCCAGCAGTAATTTAAAGGAACTGTGTGCCAGCCAACATCGTTTGTTTTCATCTGAATGGAACGATTGAGGATCATTCTTTCCTGGGACCCGTTAGATTATGAAATTACGTAGATTATGAAATATTTTGTTGGCAGAACTTCAATCAATCCAGAAGCTAGCTAAGTGTATTTACAAGATTGGAATCATCAGTTTAAGGCTGCACAGCGAATCTTTTTAAACTGTTTTTCTTTTAGTGTTTACAGTGTAAGCATATGGTATCTTACATCCACATCCTTTCTCGTGAATGATTAGAACTTTATTTTACTGCTCTCTGGTAAAGTAAACATTTTCCATTTAAATTTTGAACCGTGAAGATATGTTTAATTAGTGCGTCTAGAATGTGTCGGTTTTCTTATGGGTAATTATAAATGTAACACATCTAGTAAGTACGCCTAGGCTTGCTCCTACAGGAAAATCCTATCATACAAAGACGACTTAGAATTCTATCTCGTCTCTCAGCCCGTTCCTTGTCTTTATGTCTGGTTCGTTTTACAAAACTGTACTATGTGTTATGTTTCACTGTTATATTTCGGCACATCAAATTGCACTTAATTTAGCATCTTGTTTAGACTTTGTTAGTCCAGTTTTTTATTATTATTATTATTATTTTATTACACCAACATATTTTAAAATTGGTAGCGTTTAATTTAATATTTTGATTTTAGGATCAGGGAACAAGTATCGTCCTCTTCCAAGTTACAATGAACTACGTTCATACCTTTCTTAAGAGATACGAACTTAAAAATCTATCAAATACATAGCAACTCGATGCACTGTCTTAGCATTTATTATTGCATTACGAAAAAACTTAACATGTACATAAACATTTTGTGCATCTGATAAGGCATTGATTTTAAACGAGTGCTTTATAATGGATGATACTGTACACATTTTCTTTAAAGTGTGCCGTCCATAAATATACTTTGGTCTCTCCACGTTCATTTACGTGTGTTTACTAATTGCATTTAATAACTTTATATTGCATGTTTGGGAGAACTGGTAAAGTACTTTTTGATTTAGAGGGTTTCCAGTTTGATGTGTGTTATCGTACATATATGTAAAAGGGGACTGTATGCGTTTTCGGAATGCACGAGATTACTAACAGTCCCGTCCTTTACAGGTTGTTTATGTGTACACGCATAGATAGTAGTGATTTTTCAGTCTGTGATTTGCAGTAAATAATATTCTGGTGCCTATGTTTTGAAATGAACGCAAGAAGGTATGTACAAAATTTGTTTAATTACTCGTGTAACTATTTCTGTGGACGATACCTAATAGGAGTCATAAAAATTGTAGTTCGTATTTTTTTTTTTTTTTTAATTTCTAGAAATTGCATTGAATATCTATGTTAAACAGAGGCATTGTGTAGATTAAAGCCAAACATTAATTTAAGCTATTTGTGAAACTGGTGATTTAATTCAGTAAAGCGAGTACACAATTTGACAATTAAGATAATTCTATTACGATAATTCATTTTCTTAATGTCATGTCGCGTTAGCTGATTTTGTCATTACTTGCTAGAGCTTTCTTTCTCTTTTCTTTTCTAATATAAATAAAGAGTTTGTTTGTTTGTTTGTCTGTCTGTCGGTGTGCGGCCTGGGGACCAGACGAGTGGACAGAGGGTTACCAAATTTTGGTTACGGGTACCTTGGTTCAAGGCCCAGACCAACACGTAGCGTTTTCTTTTTCAAAATTCGAACCAGGGAGATCTCAGGGGGGAGGGGCATTTACCGTGAGATGTAAAAGTAGTAGAAAATGATCGATATTAGTGTTAAATTTATAGTTTTCGCTGTCGCTGAGACGAATGGTGATACTCCCACAGGCGTTGACTTAGAACTACTGTCCCCATCGGCTGGGGGACAGCAGCGTTTCTTCTTTAAATTCGAACTAGAGAGTCTCAGGGGACGTTTACCAGAATACGTAAAAGTAGTGGAAAATGACCAGTATTTTATTCCTTTCGTTGTTCAATTTGTTTACATAGATATTTTATCTGACCCATGCGAAGAATGGGTATTTCAGCTAGTTTTCAATATGGTAAACGCAATAAACACAATTTTTTCTAAGATATGAGATGCTTCATATGTGGTTTAAATATTTAATATTAAAATGCATGTGTATCACATTTTCCTACTGGTACAGTATTCATTAAGAACGAACTGTAACAGTGGTTAGTTTGGAAGAAGTCATATCCTTTCGTATTTTGTGTGCGAACTGGTTTCGAAGACAATTTCGAAGGTTCTTGTGTCAAAATCAAATGCATGTCATATTTTTGGTGATAATTAGCGTTATTCTAAATTTCCATTGCTTTTGTTAAATTTAAAATGATTCATTAATATCTAAGCTTCGTTTAAAAGTCACTTGGTTTATTTTCTGTACCATCTGTATATCAGCATCATTCTCGTGACTGTCTGTACGTTTGGTCTAGAACTACCTTTTTGTTTCAAACCAAACTTCAGTAATCGTATTACTACTTGTTTTTATTTGTTAATTGCTTGATATACTGCTGCTTTTATTTTTCGTAATTTACATCTGTTTAAAATTTGGTAATTTCACGACTGTAATTTTACAGACCATTTTTTTTCCTTTTCATTTATTAGTTCGCACTGGCGGTTAACTGTAGAGTTAACCCATTATTACTTGTCAGGCTTGCAGTGTAGGTTACGCTTAATATTTTCACTTTTTCATCATTTATTTTTTTATTTTTTATTTTTATTTTCTTTTTTTGCACATTTAATATTTTTTTCACATATGCACTGGTTACCACACATGTCGAAATTCACAATCTCAACAAGTGAGCACGATCTATTAAGTGTATCAGAGACTGAACAGAATTACGAAATGGCCTGTGACCCACTAGACTACGTATATAACCCATGACCCGATGATGAAACATCGTCCTATAAATGGGGAATACGTACGAAGCCACTAAATAAACATGACTCTTTCCACTCTCTCTTCTCATTAAATCGCTAATTTTGTTATGTGCGTCTGTATGTGCCAAAGCATTGCACTGGAAGTTAACTACGAGATCTATCAAGAGTGTAAACGCGTGAGTGTGACAGAAAAATTATGTGTGTTTTGTACTCTATTCAAACCTCAAAGATTTCATTTCATTTCATTTATGTATAGTGAGTCCCCTCGCCTTTCACTATGTCAGAACCTCATAGTCTATCCTCAAATGTTATAATTATGAATTTATTGAAAGTTTTGCAGTAATGATATTACGTAAAAACAAGTGTGTCATGCATAAACATTGTTTACACCACACACACCTTATTACGTTAATAACTGTGCCCAAATCGCAAAATGCTGCAAATCTTTGAAAAAAATGTTATGTGATTTTCAAATGTGTGTTTTTTTCTTAAAAAACACGCTTTTGTACCAGGAATACCTAATATATTTGCAAATCTGGGAGAAGAATACTGATTATCAATCAGTTATTGGATCTTAGTTATATTATTATGGAGATGTAAAGTCTGTTATAGTTGTAGAGAAGGACAACGTTAAAAAAGTGTCTCAAGAAGTTTTTCTATCGCCTAAAGAACAACACATCAAGAGGCTGAATCCTACTACTTATTCCCGCAGAAATGGTTTCTATTTTGAGGTCCTCTTTTGTTCTTAAAATAGGTTCAAAAGTTGATGAATTGTGTGACCACTCCACGCATCTAATAACAAAATCGACTTTGCATTAGACGCTGGAATAAGCATCCGGAATAGTAAGAGGAGAGGGGACTAACTTTGAATATGCATCCGAATAGTGAAAGGGGAGGGAAGTCACTTTCAATAAGCACCCCGAAAAGTGGTAGGCAAGGGGACTCACTTTAAATACGCACCCCCAATAGTGAAGGTGCAGAGACGCACATTAATCAAGCATCTTGTTAAAATAAGTACAGAAAGGCGTTTCAAATCGGTCTGCAACCTCTTCACAGTAATCCCTGCCAACTATGATTATTCTTGGTTAAAAATACAGCATTTCAAACTAGAAGACTTGTTGTAATTGTAATTGCCATATTGGATTCGCCATTTTGAATTTTGTAATTTTGACATCAGATTCTGAATCAGCTGTTCTAAAACTCCCTGGCATTATGTTTTCTTCTACATTAAATGAATGTTTTCTTTCTATGCTTCGATACCACCCCTAACGTTCAAAGGGTGGTTTCTATACCACCATTGCCGAAATAAAATAAAAAATATGTATCTATTATTTTTCGATGTTCTACAAATGTGCAAAGTTTCATTCAAATCGGTGAGTGACACTTCCGTAAGTCTCCTTGTCAGTGCTCATTCTTCTACTGAAACGAAAGTATTAACAACTTCCAATTGTTCTAATATTGGTTCTTACATAATACTGTTAAACGAGGTAACTTCGTCTTTGGGGATAACTTCGTCATTCCAAGCATAGATGACTCTATAGCATCGCATGTGTACTGAACGGAGGCTTGTGAGCCAGGCATACAATTTGAAGCGTGCTTCGATTGAGAGGGCGTGTTTTATTCACGCGCAAAGTGTTTTTAGCATTGTACGGTATAACGCCAAGAACATACAAAAATATAATAGGTGGTCATAATTATCAGAACTATTCTGACAGCTTTACGAAGTATTACGACTAGTTGAGAAAGGAAAACGAAAGCGTAAGCTTCCCGCATCAAAAAAGTTCCCCGAACCACGCTGGAGGACAAAGTTTGCAAACGCCACTCGGGACCTGTCGGCTGTCTTCGGTCCTTAGACTGATCTCTATTGTCAATGTCTACTTCTGTACTGTGTACTGAAACATTTACAACGAACAGTATTCACTCTGTAAATGTTTTCGCTTGTAAACTTATAACAGTACAGTACGTAGACCCTAATAGTAATTTGTAATAGTCTGTACAGTGCTTTTTTATTATTTTGCATGATAAAGTTACCTCATAAGCGGAGTAATTTCCTCTTTACGGGGTAATTTTGTCATCAAAAGGATGACGTATTTTACTTATAGAATATTATAAAACAGTTTTGATCTTTCTTCGGCAGATTTCTAAGAAGCAACATGTTACTTGCACCTAAAATTTGTGTTGTCAATCACCACAGACAGAAGTATACCGAAATTCGGAGGAAGTTACCCCTTTTGACGGTAATAATTGTTAAGACATACCGAGAAACTGTTTTTGATATGGATTCAGCGTCCAAAGAATAGGTTCTATGTTTGAGCTTCTCTCTCTATTACATCCGGAAGTTATACATCTCCCACATTTGGTTTCAATATTGAATTTGTATACTTTGAAAGTCGACGTAGTTTCACATTGTAAAAGGACCTTACATGTTAACATAACCATTTTGGGAGCAGAACGAGTTAATGAGATCTCCACTGTTTTATATGGGAAAATTCGATTCGGAATATAAAAATTTCATGATGCGAATAATTTTCAAGAATTAATTAATCTACTAAGTCGGGTACCACTGTATTTCCAATCATAACTTTTTCTCTTTCTATGGCCTATGGAACCCAGAAGTTCAATGCCGCGTTCACAAAAGTTCCCACTGACTTCTATCCGTAGCCAACTGGATCCAGTTTCTACTTTGAATTCCTATTTCTGTAGATCCACCTTAATATTATCCTCCCATCTGTGCCTAGGTCTTCCTAATGGTCGTTTTCCGATTGGTCTTCCATTCAAGACTTTGAAAGCGTTCCTACTTCCTTCCATCCTGGCTACATGACCTGCCCACCTGAGCCTCCTAGACTTGATGACCCTAACAATGTTTGGTAAACTGTATAAATTATGTAGTTCCTCGTTATGAAGTTTTCGCCATTCCCCATTCCCGTTTCTCTTGGGTCCGAATATTCGTCTCAGATCTTGTTCTCAAATACTTTGTTTACCTTCTCCCTTCAGAGTTGAGTAAGTGACCATGTTTCACAACCATACAGAACAACAAGCATGATTATCGTTTTATATATATATTTTTAAACTTCAAATTCCTCGACAGAATTCGCGACGACAAAACATTTTGAACTGAATAGTACCATGAATTTCCTGCTTTTAGTCGACATTTAATTTGTTCGTGAATATGGTTTTCGTCTGTTAATACTGATCCTGGATATTTGAAAGTATCCACTTTATCGAAAGTATTATTTGATATTTTAACGCATCCATAATTTGCAGTATTACAATCTCGACGAATTTAAATGTACGTCTATTTAGTTTTCTCTGCATTTATTCCTAAACCCAAGTCCCTGCAAGCGTTTAATAAGACCTCTGGATTTCTTCCCATTGTTCAATCGTAACAAATAAATAAATAAAGATTCAATCATAACTTGCACGCAAAACTAAACAAAAGTCAGAATTCATTACGAAAAGTATACAATGTAAAGTGTTGACATACTAATAGTTTTCTTCCACAGAAACTCATAACAAGAGAAGAATATAAATAAATTAAAAACCTGGCAAAAAAATCTCGCTTTTATCGCATACAAATAAAGTGATGCCGTCCTTGCTTGCAGCCATTCACACTTGGGTGGGACTCGAACGAGTGAAGTATCTGTAGGCAATGAAAAGAGCTTCCTAAGCCCCTATCATAACAGCGTATATCCCTCTGTCAGGGACACACGATGAGAACAAAAGACTGAAATTACACCGACGAATGTCGGCAGACATGCAAGTGACATACAACGAACAACTGCTCTTGCTCTCTCGAATAGATATGGAGGTCACCAACTCAAATGTCTGGCTGTTAATGAGGTTATTTTCTTTTAATGAACGATATCAACGTACGCCATCCATTTAATCAAGTAAGTTGTTAATTAGGTTATTATTAAATGTTTTTTTCCTGTTTTTTTCTTTTAAAAAAACACACACATACACACTTTCGAAAAAAAAGTAACATATAGTAAAACTGGCATGGAGACAGTTATACTTTTTAATGATAAATGAAAAACAAGGAAATTCAGTTTGGTCTATCGCTTAACTTGGCTTCATTTTAAAATGTCTAAAATTTGTAACAGAAGACTGTATGGTTCAAGGATACATTATATATATTCTCTTTACTCTTCTGCTCTAAGATTGGTTGATATTGTTATATCTACCTCTATGTCCACCCGTAGGATGGCGCAAAGGGGACCAATTGCCTACCCCTACATTTTCGAAGGGATTCAATTCTTTGAAACATTCCTCGAAGCATATTAGACTTGCTTGCTCACATTTTATACTATTTAATATACAGGGCGTTCCTAGAATAAACCGATAAACGTCGCTTACTTGTTCTACGACCTCAGTGCAAAAAAAAAAAAAAAAAAAAAAGAAAGAAAGAAAGAAAAAGAAAAGAAAAGATAGGAAAAGTCTAATTACGCAAATGGGATAAATTTAAGGCAAGTGGTGGAATTGGTCATAGAGTGGTCACACTGAACAAAACAACCGACAAATTTTGCATAAGTGTTAGGATATGAATATAAGAAGATAAGTTTATCTGTGACTTTGGTCGAAAACGTCTAATTACGCAATTTGGACTATTTTGTCAATTTAATGCAATGCTTGGCTCTATGATTAATTGCACTAATTGCCTTAAATTGGTCCCATCTCCTTAATTACGTGTTTCCGACCGAAGTCGCAGATAAACGTTTTTCTTGATTGAAGTCCTCAACACCTATGCAAAGTTTGTCGATTTATTCCCCGAATACCCTGAATTTATATTAAATACAATAGATTATCGGTTAACCGATCACCACTGGACGAGACCCTGGTCAGGTAACGGAAAGAAGTCTGTTGAAAAGAAAATCATTGCATAATAAGACCTAAACTGTATAGCATCTTTATAATTGTTACCAAAGGCTTACAATATTATAATTCAATAATTCTCAATTTCCAAAATAAAACGTTTCGACCAGAAGTGGCTCCAGTGACACTCAATTCAATGAAATAGTGCATATTAAATAAAACACACTAGACTATAACACAAATCACATACTTATTTACGGTGTATGCGTATTCACTGAAGAAAAATACAAAACTGAAAAAAAATACGATTGAGCCTACAATAACTTAATGATGCACAGTACTATATTCTATTATTGTTGTGTGTCTGTTTATTTTTGTGTGTGAAGAACCGAGTGCGGCTGATGATGAAAATGATTTGTTGCTGATAATGAAAATGAACTGTGAAAAGTTCTGACTCTTTGCAATTATAGGAAGACAATTTCTGTTGCCTGTTGCAGATGATACTGTGAAGTCTCTAGGCATTTGATACTATAGGAAGAGATTTTTGTTTCCTGTAGCAGATGGTACTATTAAAGTTCTGGCTCCTTGATACTACAGGAAGGAAATTTTTATTGCCTGCTGCAGATACTATGAAGTTTCTGGCTATCTGACCTGATAAGATGGACGATTAAGCCGAAGGGCGGTTAAGAAGAATCCATTATACTGCTATAGTATATTTACTGAAGTTAATAAAAGACATGTGCGTAAATATTTGTTGTTTTACACAAGGTATTATTTGGATGCACACAACAAGGTATGTATGTCTGTATTCGTAACAGTACGTGTCGGTTTGTTCTACCCCTTTAAAAAATCCTGCGACCCCGCCTCGCTTTCTGCTCTGTTCCATCACAGCAACTATATGTATGGATCTAGTGTTTCAGTCCATGATCTAACTAGTATATTATACACATACGTATGGATTCAGTGGTCGAGTACATAACAAACAAACCTGTACTTATGTGGCGTGACTTTGAAGCATACAATTCGATGTTCCCGATGGTACTGTGAAGGGTCTGGCTCCTTGATACTGTAGGATGACAATGTTTACTCTCTGTTGCAGATGATACTGTTAAGGTTCTGACTCTTTGCAACTACAGGAAGACAATTTCTGTTGCCTGTTGCAGATGATATTGTGAAGTCTCTAGGCATTTGATACTATAGGAAGAGATTTTTGTTCCCTATAGCAGATGGTACTATGAAAGTTCTGGCTCCTTGATACTACAGGAAGGAAATTTTTATTGCCTGCTGCAGATACTATGAAGTTTCTGGCTATCTGATACTATACGAAGAAGATTTTTATTCCCTGTAGCAGATGAAACTGTGAAGTTTCTGGCTATTTGATACCATAGGAAGATGGGTTTAATTCCCTATAATAGATGGTATTATGAAGATTCTGGCTACTTGATACTACAAGAAGTTTTATTGCCTGTTACAGATGATACTGTGAAGCTTCTGGCTCCTTGACATTATAAGAAGACAATTTTTACTCCCGGTACTATGAAGGTTCTGGCTGACGGTGCTAGATATTAAACTCAAAACAACCCAATACTTCTTATTACTAATCTGTTATAGTTTCGGGAATATACCATTACCTTTGTCAGACATATTACAAAAATGCAAACTGAGGATACAGCTTATATAAATTACAAAAATGAGAAACAGTCATCTCTAATAAACGATTTCTCATTTTCTGACATCTATAACCTTCAGCCATAGATTTAAGCCTCGCCAACATTATTTAGTATCTACCTAGGAGATATAGTGAAAAAGAGCCTACAAGATGAAGACGGCATTTCGATAGGAGGTAGAATGATTAGGTATATAAGATTTGAAGATGATATGGCGCTTGTTGCAAAATCTGAAAAGAAAACCAATAGGATGTTAGAAAATTTGAGGAAGGGCTTCGAAGAATGTGGGATGAAAATAAGTGTTAAAAAGACTAAAGCCATCATCACTACAACAAAGAAGTGTGTGTCAAATATAAAAGTGAGAGGGGAAAAAAATAGAACAAGTGAATAGTTTTTGATGCCTGGGTAGTATTCTTAGTAATGCCATGAAGTGCGAACGTGAAATAAAAGCAAGGATACGAATGGCGAAAGAAGCCTTTAGGAGGAAGAAAAGTCTGTTATGTGGGAACTTGAATAAAGAGATGAGAAAAAGACTAATAAAATGCTTCGCGTGGAGTGTTGTATTGTATGGAGCGGAAACACGGACACTATGCAAAAGTGATGAAAAAGGAGTGGAAGCTTTCGAAATGCAGGTGTGGAGACGAATGGAAAGAATTAGTTGGGTCGAGCGGAAAATGAATGAGAGAGTATTAGAAATGGTGAGTGAGAAAAGAGCACTTTTAGATATTACTGCGAGGAGGAAGAGAATCTGGTTGGCACATTGCCTAAGAAGAAATTGTAACAGGAAGGACGTGCTAGATGGTATAGTGGCAGGAAAGAAAGGGAGAGAACGAAGGAGGCTACAATTAATGGACGATATAAAAGCAGAAAGATCATACGTGAAGACGAAGAGATTAGCGGAAGACCGTGGAGCATGGAAGCTTCTCGCTGTGGCAAGTAACCTACCAATAAGGACAGAATAATAATAATAATAATAATAATAATAATAATAATAATAATAATAATAATAATAATAATAATAATAATAATAATAATAATAATAATACCACCTTAGATTTTCACCATGTGTCTGACGAATGTACTGATATATTGCCGAAACCAAGACACAAATTAATGATAACTAATAATAAGGATTTCCTTTTGGTATTATTATTATTTAAGATATATGCAAATCCAAAGCTGGAATGAGCGGCATTCAATATTTATTCTGAAAATACACTATTGAAACGTATTTGTCCAATATTCCCTTAGGAATATGTTAAATGTTCTCTTTATCATTTTTCTTCTTAATCTAACACGAAGTGTACCATTTTCAAGTTTGTGGTGGTTAAAACGAGAACTCCACGTATAAATAAATAAATAAATAATAGAAGAAACATTATAATTTACACAAAGCAAATACGAAATGAAAAAGATCCATCTGCAATATTTTCTAAAATAAACAAGTAATTTTCCGCATTGCTGACACAAACAACGAATTTAAAGTCGTTTTCAAAACAATTTGTTTCGTTCCTCGATCAATTATTCGAATTCTACACACACACATGTTGTTTCCCACAAATATATATATATTCATTGATTTTATACTCAGTAGGAAGAGAGGAAAAAATGTAATAACGAAGTTCAAAGATCAAGTATCAAATTACAAGTATAACATCGAATGCAATGCTAGTAATAAAATCAGCAAACAAAATCATATTTTTGTTTACTAAATATTAGTTTCTTTTAGGTTTTAGTATACTTTTAAAAAAACGACTGGTTGCCCAGACATAATTGTAATGTAGAAAACAGACACAAAATTTAATGGATCAATGCAATATCCAAAAGCAGCATACGAGAAAAACATATTCAAATAATCAGTAAAAATTAACGAAATATTATTTCCATTACTTATTATTACAGCCCGGATTTATATGCAAAATGCATCTTTATAGTAACATGCAGAAACTTATGGAAAGTAGTTTTTTTTTCTTTCTGACGAACTTGTAAGGATTCGTTTGTGCGCATATAAGTGCATTTCGATGTGCATGCATATTTTGTAAAGATAGTAGGATTCTGCAATTTCCGAATTTTATTGCTGCATACTGTCATATTTGAGAGTATACCACAAAAAAGTAAGTTATATTTAGAGTGAACTGAAATGAACCTAAAAACAGGAAAACATTTGGTGCTTTTCACATACACCAGTGACTTCTGCTTATTTAGAAAGGAACTTTTCGATCTACGAAACGTTTTTCACTGATAAACGCAAAGGGTTTACAGGAAAAAAAAAAAAGTAAGGAAGACTTTCATAGTTCATTGCAACAGTGGTCCTTAAGGTATTTTTGTAAGAAATTTAAATTCTATTTGCTTAGTGTATATTTCAGTGCATATGTTAAATTTTTAATGCATATTTTACTGCATATTTTTAATATTTTCCGTGCACATTTGCATACATATCTCGAGGTTTGTTTGTACATGTAAATCCGGGCTCTATACTTATTATCAAATTCGCTTTTCTTGAATGTTTTGTTTTGTTTAATCTTCTTTCTAGATCGAGGTTATATGCGACTCGCTTAAGGCTCTGTGGGTGGCTCAGTAGTAGGGCGCTTACCTTTGGTGTGTAGGATCCCTGGTTCGAGACCTGGCCAAATCAGTTTGTGGTGGACAACATCGTGTCCGTGGGTTTTCTCGGGTATTTCCGTTTCCTCCCACATTCTCATTCAATCCATTTTTTCCATCATCATTCACTTGTCTTAATCATCCGTCGCTCTCATCGGAGGCTGAAGTGAAAGATTCCATACCATTTCACTTCACTTCACTTCACTTAAGGTTCTTTGCTAATCTCACCTCTATTTTTTTTGAATCTTAGTGAATAAAATGGTAATGAAGAATATAAACTACTAAATCTGCGATAAAACAATTACTCACCTACAGCTGGCAACCCTGGAATACTCGTGGAAAGACAAGGACATTTTTACAGCAAATGCTCGAAGTGGCTGCCACGTTCTTGTAGACAAATTTACACGCTTCATCATGTTTCTTGACATATTTTTAAGTGTGTTCCAGTGATTGATTGAATTTCTGTTTCAATGTTCGTCTTCAGTTTCTCAATGGGCCTGGGGTCATTCTTTTACATCACATTTTTCAGGTAACCCGATAAGAAAAGGTCAGGTGATGTTAAGTTCGGAGAACGGGAGGGCCACAAAGTCCCCCTAACATATGCTATAATGCGTCCTTCTCTTTCTACGAGGAATCCAGGGTTACCAGCTGTAGGTAGGTAATTGTTTTTTCGCAAAATTTTGAATAAAAACTCAGGTTATCGTGTGCAAATTCTCATTGCTTATCATTAATTAACCTAAAATACACCTGATGCAGTAATTTTGCAACAACAGTGTTTGCAGGAGCCGCGTTTCTGTCAAAAAACGCCCATTTTACAGACTTGTATTAAATAACCTTTTTAGATGGCAACATTGCATCAACTTTGTCACATTTTCGCACCAATGGACAAATGATGCATACTGCACACATATACACAGAGATTCACCCGTAGAAAACCAGTTTTCTGCAACTCAATATTGATTTTCTTCATTTTGTACTTTTTTTATTATTATTATTTTACACTCTCGGCACTTTCTTTCGTTACTACACAAAAACGTTACAAATTCCAACTTCGGTCATGACCTCGAAAATATCTACATAGAACACGTTTACAGTTGTTTCAAGTCTCAGGTTTTTATCGTTCTTATTCAAAAGATATACGCATTAAACTTTGGGTTGCGCAACTTTACGGACATACTGTAAAATATGCGTTATTTCATCTATTTCCCTTTAAACCTACATATATACTGAATTTCATATGCATATTAGTTGTGAAGATCTAATTAGTTCACGACCTTTAACACACCAACACAGCCTGGGCATCTTTAGAAACAATGAGAAGAAATCTTCTACTAATTATCGTGAAAAAGTTGACGTTGTGTCGATGAAATGATATAAGACATTTCAATAAGTACACGATATAATTACGAGAAGCTGTATAGTCACACCAACGCTCGTCGTGGGACCCATCAAGTTTTTTTTTTTTCAATAAACTTATGAAGTTTTCAATTCTAACAAAAACATTTGAAAAAAGCAACTCCAATATTTACCTTATGAATGCAAGACAAACAGCGAAACATACAAAAAGAAATAAAATTAACCCTTAAAATTGCTACTACTAAAATGATTTTAAGCCGATTAAAACCATTTATACTGTCATCACAATAATTCTTCATAACTAAGTTTTCCTACTAGTTTCCGACAAAATCGCTATAATTGATCTCATGTAGACTCAGTTGTATTCAGAATTCTTTGAAAGAAGTTCACTTAAAAAAAAAAAAAAAAAAAGAATTGCGTGTGGTTGCGGCTAACAATAATTTTAGGATGAAAGAATACCATCGATTTGGGCAGGCCTTGGGAAGTAAAATAAGAGTACACACAGCGCACCGACCCAGAGAATAATGAATGCTTTTTATATTTGACAACTAGATACGTTTAGCTCAGCAAGTCATTTCATTATCTCTGCTATCTTGAGAAGCTTATTCAATTATGCATTCTAAATTAAATGAACGAACAGCGTGGCCACGGAATTTATTAAGGAGAAAACAGACAGGAATACAGAACGCGATGGGACTACATGTACAAATGAAACGAAAAGAAACGCCTCACAGATTTTGTTCTAAATAACGCAATTGTATAATTCGCTTTATTCCAATGCTATAAACACGGTTAGGATTTGCAAGTGCTAACTTCTTCCTTTTAGAGTAAAAGAAAATTTCCCGAAAGTACAGGATGTGTCAAATGTTGCTCACAGTTGGAAATAGAGATAATTTTCCAACATTTTGAAACATTAGATATAGTTTCAGTTGCAGTTTTTCTGTTATGCAATGTGCAAAACAATATTTGAGATCCACAATCTCAACGTGCAACTTAACCATAATAACCATCGGGAAATAGTTAAGTTGGAAACTTGTGCAGAACAAATGAAACATTGTAAATCAATTTGCAAACACGAAGTGTGTAAACAGATTTCAAATTGAAATTATTTGCGGAAACTTATGATATATCTATTATAGTTTAGGTTCTACATCATGTATACCGTTTTCCGAACATTGTTAGGGTCATCAAACCTAGGAGGCTCAGGCGGGCAGGCCATGTAGTCAGAATGTAAGAAAATAGCAACATTTTCAAAGTTTTAGCTGGAAGTCCAATCGGAAAACGACCATTAGGAAGACTTAGACGCAGATAGAAGGACAATATTAAGATGGATCTCGCAGAACTGGATCCAGTTGGCTAAGGATAGAAGTCACTGGAGAGCTTTTGTGAACGCGGCGTTGAACCTCGGGGTTCCATAGGCCCGTAGAGTTAGTTAGTTTTTTAGTTTGGGCTCTGACTGCCCTCTCTGTTTTTACTTTCTAGATCCGGCACTGTATAATAATGTAATTGGGAAATATTAGTTTATTAATTTAATGAGGGTATTATCTCAGTCTCACACAATCTCCAACTCAACCTATTGGACTCTCAACCTCAAAACTTCTAGACTAGTAATTTCCAACTTGCTCTATGACGTTACAGTTTGGTGCTCGTACTTTAGGAAAAAGATACAAAAAGAGCAAGGAATAGATATTAGATCTAGCATTGATAGAAGTGAGTGGTGACAGGCAAATAAGGAAAAGCCGATGGTTTTGCACATACACTATTCGTGTATTCATGACTAATCATACACTGCCCATACTTGTTTTATTCCATTCCATTTATCTCGTTCCCTCCCCTTCTTTGCTCAACCTGTTCTCTCTGTCCTGGATCTGATCATAAAAGTTCACTATTACGTCACTGATCGGTCAGTTGGAGATTACTATTATAGACACTCAATTTCACTTGACATATTCACACTTCTGAATCTTCTGTTTTATTCAAGGCGGATCTAAATAGTAATCATTAGAGCGAGAGGTTGATTGAGATGGAATCTATGAAATAATCACCGAAAATGAGAGCTCCCTCGTGCTAAGCGGTTAGCGTACACGCATTTGGCGTAGGGGATCCAGATTCGATTTCCGGCGGAATCTCATGTGGTTCGGATCCCACGCTACATTGTAGGTCCACGTCTCATATAGCCTCGCTGCTAAACAAGATACTAAAATCAAATCAAATAAATCACCGAAAATGAAATATTATGGTGATAAAAGTAAATAGATACGTAATAATGTTTGGAAATGCTTCTCTATACCTTGCTGTAAACCAGTAAAGTACCGTGCCGAGGAGGGGGCGAGCGGGACGTCGACCTCGGGCGCCGAAGTAAGAGGGCGCAAAATTCGGAAGGAAAAAGAAATATATATATATATATATATATATATATATATATATATATATATATATATGGAAGTAAAAGTAATAAAAAGTTGTCAAAATCAAGGAAAAGCGGGGTTTGGTTTTGAATTTTTATTCGCTTCGCAGCTGGTCTGTCGAGCTCATTCATATGTAAGGGGAGGGGACGCCGTATACTCTCGCCCCGGGCGCTGATTTTCCACGGCACGGCACTGTTGTAAACCTTAATTGTTTATAATTTACTATATGAGAGGGAGTTGAAATAGTTTATTGCCTGCATTATGTTCAAGAATAACTTAGAAACAAGTGATTAATAAATATAGAAGTTAATAAATAAATACAGCATGGTCCGGAAGTGGGCGTACCCCTAATTGGTATTTTCTGACGGTTGGGCCTTACTTCTTCCAAGACAATGTTAATGGACATTTTTACCTGGAGATACTTCATGAGTGGTTGGTGCCTCAACTGGAAGAAAATAGTATCAAATACACTGTTGTGATACAGCAGGATGGAGTACAAGCGCATTTCGCGATTCACGTGCGCAATTACCTGAATCAGACGTTTCCTCGCCGCTGGATTGGAAGAGGTTTTGCATCTTCACCAGCTCCCTTTAGCTGGCCTTCAAGAAGACCCGATCTGACGATACCAGACAATGCTCTCTGAGGTTTCATAAAGCAACAAGTAAGAAACACTTGATATCACACAACGCAGGAGTTACGAGCAGCTGTGGAACACGTCTTCACCCTCGTGACTCCGGAGTATATCCGCAAAACATCTGCGACAACTTGGCGCAGAATTCAGCTGTATTATGACATGGATAGTGATCATACCGATGTTTACGACTCTTAAGACTTCAGGGTAACTGTGTCCAGACATTGTACCATAACTACCACTATACGGTTGAAACTAAAGGTGGGGTACATCCACTTCCGGACTACCCTGTAGAATAAAATATTGTTGTGTGATTAGGAAAGAATATAAATAATAATATATTTGTATAATAAACAAGAAAGTAGCAGCGTATGAATATTATGAAACACAAGGTATGTAGAAAAGGTGAAACTGTTAAAAACAATATGAAGATAAATTGATGGCATTAAAGGATACTGCTGAATATGTATAATGCATTATAGAGGAAATTGCAGATACATAACTTTTAGGATGCAAACTAACTATTACATGGCATACTTATAATTATGAAGCGATTTTAAAATGTTATTGAATTTGAACTATATTTTATCAAGTTGTTATTCTACCAAATCTGCCTCCCATAATTTTGAAGCACTCTTTAAGATATTCAGCAACTACTTCAAGGAGTATGACTTGCCACATATTTTCATATTTTGGAATTTTTGAATTGAAACAATTTAGTAAATAAATCCAACAAAGATATTCAAAAAAACATTAGACCTATACACATGAACCGGAACACAACATTCAACAACCAAAACAAGGAACGAAGAAACTAAATCCACCTATAATGCGACGGCGGAGCACTACAATCTCCTGAATTATTAAAGAGATGAGTGAAACAATTAGTTCGATGATTGGGGCTGTAAATGCTTTCCTTTATGGTTTTATCGACCATTTATTCTTGGTCTTGTTCAACAGGTTAAGTGCCTCACATGGAGATCGTATCACCTTATAACCACTTTTGATCCAAGGGTTGTAAAACTGAAATAAGACGACTTAATAAACTGGTTGTTTATGTAGAAAAAATGTTTCCGGCGATTTATATATGAAAAAACTAAAGATTAAACAATTCCTCGGCGTATACAGGGTGTCCCGAAAGTCACCGAACTCGATGTTTAAGACCGTATAACTTAAAAAAAAAAAAATAGAATGAGAAAGAAAGCTCTTTGCAACAGAAAGCCCTATATATTGAGAATATTTTCAGGCACAAACATGTTTCTTGCCATGCATGATTTAATAATAAACATTAAAACTGTTGCCAGAGTCGGATTTTTTTTTTTTTTTTTTTTTTTTTTTTGCAAATTGATTATACTGAATCACAGAAGTCATACCCGTAATTTTTTCAACATTTCTCAATACTATCGATGTCCATATATTGAATTTGACAGAAAAAGTACGTGGATGAAGTCTTACAAACATTGCACACGTGTATTATTGAACTATTTACAAAATCCATGTTCTTAACAGTAATGTGAACCACGCTGGCAACACTGCTGTTGTCAAGTGTCACTGACAGATAGGTTTGACAACTAGCTACCATACTAAGGCACTTTTTATGAAAAAGGAGAAAGCTGACTTTGTTTTTAAGGGAAAAAATCTGATAACGTACATTGCAACCCTGAAATGTAGCGATTAGTTTTTCATTTGTTTCATGGACCTAGAATAGTTGCTATACAGTTAACTATTCGTTGCTCGATAAGTGATGGTGTCCACTTGGGCTGCAGTCCTTTGATTTTCAAAATGAGATTCTCTACGCAGGAAAGAGTGTATATTGTGGAACAATACTTCAGAACAGTGTCATATTCTGGTGTAAGACAAACATTTAGTGTAAAGTTTCCACTCTCCTTGGCCACAGAAGTCAACCATTTTTTCTCTAGTTCAAAGGTTTCGCGAAAATAGATCAGTAGCAGACAGGTTACGTTCAGGACGCCCCTCTGTTTTGGAGGCTGACGTTATGCACCGTGTTGAACAAAGAATTGTGACATCCCCAAAGAAGTCAGTCAGGAAGCTCGCCTTAGAATGTGATTCACGCAAGTCAAATGCTCACAGTGCTGTACGGAAATTGAAATTTTATCCATATAGAGTTCATGTTGTGCATAAATTGAAAGAGGTGGATTTTGCATCAGGGTTGCGATACTGTCGTTGGTTCACTCATTAATCAGAAGTGGTGTTAATGTTCTCAATATCGATTTTTTTTTCAACGAAGCTTGGTTTCAATTAGGTGGCTATGTAAACATTCAGAATTCGAGATTCTGTGCCACAAAGAACCTACACCAGTTGTATGAACAACCTTTGCACCCCCAAAAAATCGGGGTGTGGTGCGCAATATCGAGGCGTCATATTGACGTATCGTTATTCTTTGAGACAACAATGGATACTGCTGTGTATAGGGATCCCATAATGCAATTCGTTGCTCTCCTGGAAGAAGATGAACGTGATGCTTGGCTGCAACAAGATGGAGCAACCTGCCACACATCCAACGATTCACTTCGTCTGCTGCGCGATTTTTTTTTTTTTTCAATCGTCTGATTATGGCCCAGTCGCTATTTAGATTTGACATCTGCTGACTATTTCCTGTTGGGTTACTTAAAGGGGAAAGTATACCAAAATGAACACAGGATCTTGGAGGATCTGAAAAGAAACATTACAAAGGAAATTGGGAATATCGATGCTCTAACCCTCAGAAAGGTGTCCGAAAATATGATAAAACGTACAAACTTATGTATCCAAGAAAATGGTGGACATTTTGAACACTTACTTTGAACATTTCATGTGCTTTGTAGTCATTTGTCAATTTCAGGGTTGCAAGGTGTATGTAAGTTATCAGATTTCTCCTAAGAATCAACTTTCTCCTTTTCCATTAAAAGTGCCTTAGTGTGCTAGCTAGAAGTCAAACTCATCTGTCAGTGACACTTGACAGCAGCAGTCTTGTCAGCGTGGTTCATATTATTGTAAAAACATAGATTTTGTGAATAGCTCAATAATACATGTGTGCAATGTTTGTAAGACTTTAACAAAGTACTTTTCTGTCATATTCAATATATGGGCAACTAGATTGTTTGGTAGTATTGGGAAATGTTGAAAAAATTTACGGGTATGACTTCTGTGATTCAGTACATTCAATCTGCAATTTTTTCATGTTTATTATTAATTCATGCATGGCAAGAAACATGATTGTGTCTGAAAATTTTCTCAATATATAGGACTTTCTGTTGCAAAGAGCATTCCTTTTCATTCCATTTAGTTTTTTAGTCATACGGTCTTAAACATCGAGTTCGGTGACTTTTGGGACACCCTGTACTAATATAGGAGTCCCATAGGCACTAAAAATGTAAGTCTCTTTTAGGCATTATTTCTTCTTTTCTTGATGTAACTTACACATTAACTTTTAGATTTCTGTGCAAAAATTAAATTGTAATTAGTGTTATAAGAAATTATGAGGGTGATTCAAATGAAAACCTTAAAGTGCTGTAAATATTAACAATTAAGAAAAACATATCTATAATTTATCAACGTAATCTCCCAGACGTTAAATGGAAGTATTCCAATGCTTCGGAAGTGTACGGATACCACATTTAAAACAGTATTTTGCTCGTGACCGTGTTTTCATTTCTTCGTAACTTCTGAAAGCGGTCCAAACACATGAAAGTCACTACGGGTGAAGTCTAGTGAATGATGTGGGTGTAGAAGACATTCACATTTCAAATCCTCGATAGTCTCAAATTGTCAAACAGGCAGTATGCGATCGAGCGTTGTCATGTTGTAACAATACACCTGAAGTTAGAAGTTCTCGTCGTTTGCTCCGAATTGCCGGGCGAATTTGGTTTGTGAGCAGATATGAATACGAAGTACTGGATACTGTTGCCTCCCTCTCCATGAAATGTCGCAAAATGACTCCCTTTGCATCCCAGAAGAGACTGACCATTACCTTTCCCGCTAATGGTTTAGTGCGGAATTTTTTGAGTTTCGGTGATGAGCTATGGTGCAATTCCCTGCTTAATCTCTTTGTTTCTGGTTGGTGGTAGTGAACCCAGGTCTCATAACCTGTAACGATACTTTTCAGAAATGAATCACCTTCGACGTGGAAACGATGCAACAGTTGTTCACAAGTATCGACGTGATGGTCTTCCAACTCAGCTGTCAAGTAATGTGACACCCATCTTCCAGACACTTTATTGAACTGCAACACGTTACGAACAATATTGTGCGCTGAACCAACACTAATATTCAAAATAGTGGCTACTTTCTTCAGAGTAATGCACCTGTTATTTTTTATAGCTCCTCACTAAAGGACTGTTTTCGTCTTTCAACACGCGGTGAGCCTGCCCCGGTCGTAGGACATCCTCCACAGATGTTACGCCATTTTTAAACTTTCTATACCACTCGTGCACTTGCTGCGGGGACAAACACGAATCACCGATGTCATCTTGCGAGAATTTCAATAGGTTTGACATCCTCACTACTCAAAAAACGTATCACAGATTGCTGCTCTAACGTGGTGCATGTTGCTAGTGGCGTGGCCATCTTTGTACTAATGTTGTTGCTTCCGTCTCCTGTGCCGTAGGTCACTCTGTCACCTGTCGGTCATTTTGTGAAACTTAAGGAGCAGTACTGCTATATAAAAATTCCATCATACAATTTTTTATAGTACTTATAAGGTTTTCATTTGAATCACCCTCGTATTATATAACTATTATAATACACCGAAACTCAAATCCTTTGTCATTCAACGTTAATACGTTATGTATGATTGCTGAGCTGAACTACTGAAAACATTCTTATATCGAAATCTCATGAAATTCTCATCAAAAAATATTTGTCTAAAAATGTCAACGCATATTACAGAGATTTCTATCTGTATCCACTATCTGAAATGAAAAAAGAAACCTAAGAGAATGTAAAATAATTGATAATTACCCGGTTGTTAGCATTACAAGTCGAATGTGACGAAATCAAATTTAGTACTCGTTAAGCAGAAAGCAAACGAAGCGAGATAATCAGCGAACGAGACTGAGAAAAATTAAAGCTTACATAATTTGTCGATAATATTTCACGAAGACATTCTCGGAACTGGGGGAGAAAGAAGACTAATCAGCTCCGATTTTTTTTTTTTTTTTTTAAGCGAATAAAGTACTGATTTATTTTCCAATGTCACTTCGAAGCACAGTAAAAGTTTAACAGTCAGTAAAACAAATAGAGGTTTTCTATTAAATTTTAAATAAGACACAAAATTACCTGCAAATCCAATTTTATTTTCAAGTCGGAAAAAATCACCTACGTATCTGAGCTACAAGTCTAAAGACACTTCTCTCATGATACGGGTGATAATTCATCTGGGCACATGCCTGGATGTTGTCTTCACATCATTTTTCACCTTCTTCCATGTCCAGACCTTTTGTCGATAGTACATGATACAACTTTCAGGAAATTCCAATGGACAGCATACAACCGGGACGCATGTGAAGAGTCCATTATGGTTCACTAAAACCTAATCTGGCAAAACGACCATTCAAGACGCCGGAAGGATGGATCTCTTCCGATTCTCTTCAACGCCAAAACCAGCTTCCGGATGATGTGAATAGACCCGTATCTTACAATATATAATTCTTATCGTAATTATGATAGTATTTTCCCCCTCAAGTTATCACCTGGACTTAATGAAAGCAGATTAAAGTTAATACTTGAAAATGAAATGAAATCTTTGAGTTTTACGTCCCACGGTTATGCCGGTTAGGCTAAAGGAGACGGTGATTATGAGAAATGAATGAAATGGTGGAATGAAGAAAGTGGGAGGAAACGGGAGAACCCCGAGAATACCCACGCACACGGTGCTTGTCCACCACAAAGTTCACTTGGCGGGGGCTGGGATCGAACCCGGGACCCCAAGCACCAGAGGTGAACGCTCTACCACTGAGCCACCGCAGCCCAAGTTAATACTTGAATATTAATGGGATCAATCACTCAGAAATCACGTAAGCTGCGAACCGTGAAAATAATTTTCAAGTTTATATTGCAATATTTTGTTTATAAACGTCCTCTTGCAGGGGAGGTTGCCCATCTTCGGTTTTCTTCCGATTTTTCTTCGTATCCGCTTCCCATCGTCTGCTGGTGTTTATGTTTTGAACACAATAACGTGTTCGAAACTGAAGCATGTATTTATAGTAGTTGCTTACACGTGAGGTATGGAATCTTACAATACGCACTTGTAAGTAATAAATAATATTCGGCTAACGAAAATGACCGAGAAGCATAGGTTATGCTAACCAACTCCTCTGAATTTAATTCAAGGTAAAATATTGAACTAAAGGTCGGTAAAGCGAAAAGCACGAAATATGGAGAAAGTATGTGTTATGAATTTAAAATTGGCTAACAAAGTAACAGTAGCTAAATTCCTATGAAAATTCATATTTAGAAATTTGAAATCTTGTTCGATTTGTGTAGTTGTTTCGTTTCACAAATGGTACAAGGTTTTCGCACTTTGAAAATAGGTTCGTTGACATTTTAATAACTCTCTTACATATTTCAAAACTTTGTCTAACAAACAATTCCCGTAAACTTCTTAAAAAAAAAAAAAAAAAAAAAAAAAGCACATTATTCGGTGCAGTACCATACATCACTGAGATATCGCACACGCGGTGGAAGACTGTTTCAAGTCAAAAATACATATTTGTGGGAACAGACTTTTCAAGTTTGATATTCAGTCAAACCCGCTCACTGGAATACTCTTTTTTTTTTTTTCATCTAAGGTTTAATTTGTTTAGTTGTTTAGTTCTGTGAAAATACCACCAGGGAGAGAGAGCTCTCTCTATTCTGTTTTGAGAGATGATAACTTAAAATTTCCATGTTTTATCTTTCACCGGGTGTGCGATGTAACCCTACTTATTTATCTCTTGCATATAATAGTACATTTCTGCAAATGAATTAAACTGTTAACATTTTCAGGAACTTTTGTGATCAACAGTTTCTTACCTGATTGGTAATCCTCCTTGAAAGCCAGCCAATCTGCTGCAATTCGGATCCTTCCAATGCAGAAGAAAGCGCCTGATTGGCAGAAACCAATGCTTGATTGGTGAGAATATTGAGCGCTGAGTGTAACGTGTTAAACCAAGCCGCAGCTTCCGTAGGATCACCTGCTCTGAGGACACAGCTATGAACACCATCTGGCGAATGAAGCTCAAAAGTCCGGTTCTCTAAAACAAAAGATAAAAGCACACATTTAGTCACAAAAAGTAACAGGTAGAACTTTCGTTGAAGAGATTAAAAGTAGATTGAACAACTTTGAAACGAGATAAAAACAGGCATACTGTGTTCGGATATTATTCGGTCTCGAGTTTGGGAGAGAGAGAGAGAGAAAAAAACTCATTCAGAATTTACTTTAGTGGTTCGACAAACATTCAGTTCATATACTATAAGCACACAAACAATTGAACTATCACCAAACGTAACAGACTGAGAAGTATTTGCCATCAAAATATTACACATTAAGCAAGGCGACTTAAGAGAAATGCCATATCGGAGAGATCCGCCCAACGCCCTTCATTAAATGAAGTGAATTTATCGTTCACGGTACGAAAATGCGAGTTGGTTAGGTCTTGATTCTGGCAAAAGGATAACTTGATACTATTGGAGAAACTTGCTCAACTTCATACTGACATACAACCAATATTTTAAAGACAATGCGATTCAATACAGCTAACTTGTAACTAATATTTGTTAGGATAGAAAGCAAAAAATCTTCATTAGTTATTATAGTTCAGTTCATATAAACCATATTTATGTGGTGGGTGAAAGTTGGTAAGCCAATACATAGTTTTACACACAAGTCTAAATATTACCGATATTATGTAACGTTAAGATCCTTCAATTTATGAAATGCTGGTGGTGAATTTCGATTATTAACTTTCAGGACACCAAGTCTCAATATAACGCTAACGCAAAGAATGTGGTCGCGGTGTCGGCAAGACGTTTACCTGTCAACCGAACGATCTGCATCTAATTCCCGGTGGAGACTGGATTCGTCTTTCGTTCTATTCTCGCTCAAACGCAGCGTTGGGGTTCACTCAGCCTTTGTCATACAGATTGTGGGGAAACAAATCAGACCGTGGTCTACATCACTTCCTAAGAAGAAGCCCATGATACTCATTGTCTTATTCCGAATAGGAGGCGTACGTTCATCTTTATTAGCTAACGCAAAAGATCTAGTGTGTTCGTCTATCCAATCGATCACCGTTTCTGAAACTACGGTATTCTTGAATACAACAATAGTCCAGAAAGGATTAGGAATTGGAGTTTTGGGCTTTCGACAGCTAAGGCCATTTAGCCCATCACGTTTGAGGGATGACGTCTCTCGTCGAGCACACTACCCGGGGAAAGGGAAGGAAGGAAGCAGCCTGGGATCTATAAGTTAGGTACTACCCCGGCATTTGCCTGGTGTGAATGAGGAAAACCCAGGAAAATCTCATTCAGGGTGGCTGGCCTGAAAAAGCTTTTTACACTTTATCGACCGAGTGGCCCCACCGGAAATCGAACCCGGGACCGCTCGAATAGTCCAGAAAGATAGAAAAAATAAACTTTGTTAACAATTATAACAAGAATCAAGCAAAATGTAATTTATTTCTATTTCAAGAAGTTTCAATCCCATCCGACAGATGTCAATCGCTGAAAGATATTTGCTGTCATCCAACGCCGCTATGTGTAACTTCTAGAATTCTACCATTATACACATCTTTGTTTCAAAAGTAGAAAATGGGATAACCACCATTAAAAGTCACCGTTACCCTTAAAAAGGTAAACGGACTGACTCCATTAACGAACACGGTCGAGATTATAAATCTACCTTTCTACTGCAAAAAACAGAATTCAAATATTCGGTTTAGTTTAAAAGATAACGTATGCAGTATCCGCCGGATGTAGTACTAACATTAGAATCTTATAACGCCCTGTTGTATATATAATTCTAATAATAATAAAACTGAGGATTCGACGCTAATATCGGTCATTTTTGATCATTTATATATATATATATATATATATATATATATATATATATATATATATATATATATATATATATATATATATATATATATATATATATATATATCATCTTCTCCCCCTCCCCCAAGTTGAGAGACTGAATTTGGATTTACACGGCATCGGAAGTGTCACTCTTTATCTCAGCGACCCCGAAAACTATGGATTCGACACTAATATAGATCATTTTCGATCATTTTTATGTATTTTCTCCTTCTCCTTTCCTAAGTTGCACCATCAAAGCGCAATGATAAAAAAACATCCTAGGCCTGAACCTCATCAGGCAGAAACATAGTTACTTTCATTGTTATATATATAGATTGTGATAGACTTCAATAACTGAAACTAATATACGACAAGCGGAATACAGTAGGTGAATCGAACCCAGTAGCTCCCAGCGTACAAATGTATGGAACACAGCCTCTCTTCTCCTATCGAGCTGAACCTGTTTCTGGCCAAGTCCGACCACCAAACTATAGCAATCTTTATTCTTTAGACGACAGCCTACTTGCACACCAAATTTTGTTTAGGTCCGGTCAGTAGTTGCCAAGAAATAAAGTACACCTAGAGTGAACCTATAAACTCCAGTCTACTTACGGCAGGTGCTGAGAAAATTATTTATTTATTTCAATATAAAGTATAAGGTATTAACACGTGCTACAAAAATGCTAAATTTCCTCTAGAAGAAGACAAGAGCAGAGTAGCCCGCGGATTATTTTATAGAGTTCTTACTGATCTAGAAAAATTATTTCCCTGACTTTTCTTGACCTTTGGCAGGAAATTCCCTGACTTTCATGACAGGTATCGGCTGACGTTGACATATAAATAACGGTGTATATTTATACCTAGGTATATTAGAACATTTACTCTATAAGAGACAAATAGTAATCAATTGCTCATACGTTCCACTTACCTCCCATACAAATCTCAGCAACGTCCCACATAATGATTGGCTTAGCTGAAACTGGTGTACAATTAATGTGAGAAAAAATATATTTTATAAAATTTCCCTGACTTTCTCTGATTTCCAGTCTTTTTCTCTGATCTTCCCTGACCCGTACCATTTTCCCTGAGCTTTCCCTGATTTCTCTGACCAGTAGGAACCCTGTTTTAGCAAATAAGTGGTCCTAATTAAAAAAAAAAGTCCCAGAACCGCTGTTGTAGGTGTTTTATAATGTAGCAGAAAGTATGGAAACTGTAATTGGGTCTTGGAATGCAAAAATATGGAAAAATTAAGAGAAAACATACTATATAATAGATATAATTATTAAGCAAGCACCAATACTTCTAGAGTAAAACTACTTTTCAAAGAACTTCAAAACACAACGCAGTGAAAATTGAAAATCTGGTTTAAAACTTTTATTTTGATAACTTGAGGATGATGTCAATCCAGATACTGAACATTTTAACATTTAAACATTATCTCTGCTCCAGAAGTTTTCACATTCAGTTCATCTGACGCACATAAACGGTTCTTCTAGATTATGTGTTTAATGGTATATAAATTATGGGTGACAGAATGTCTCATGTGTAACAGATCCGTGAAACAAATCGATTGAAATTCGCTTTACTTCTTACAGTCCCGTATTTATCTTCCCTTTCTCTCAATCTCACACTCTCTCTCTATATATATATATATATATATATATCTCGGCTCTTCCGCAAAAGGCGGTGATGAGAAATTTACGAACTAATTAATATTAATAGTATCGGCTTGTGAGCTGGAATGAAAACATAGGTTGCTAAAAAGACCGTCTTTTTTATTTTATTTTCCTTGTATAGGAAAAAAGAAGGCAACCAATGAAAAAGAACGAATAGAAGAAAATTAATTTGATTCTCATTTACGTTGCCTAATATATGAAAAGTGGTTTTAAAACGCTGTAATGAATTTTAACTACCATCTGAGCTCTTCCTCATCCCTAGTACTGAAGCTGGCTTGCCTCATTAAAATACAATGAAAGAATGGCTTTTAACTGCTGTGGTTATGAACGTTCACATGGTAGGTTTTCAGCAAGAACAGAATTCCACTCCAAGTTCAAATTGATGCCGTACCATTATTGATTTTTGTTTCTGTCTGTTAAATAGCAACTAAGATATTTGAGTATTGCACACACACACACACATACACACCAAAAAAAAAAAACCTCCAATATAAAGAATGCAAACGTAGGGAAACGAAGTGCTTATCACAGTATAGTATAAAGAAACAATATTCATCGACTCTGCAACAACATCGACTTTTACATTATTTTCCATATGTAATTGCCGATCTAGTTTTGCATGGGTCGTAACTACAGACGTGTAACCACCATGTTAAGATTCTACTGCCTGTCGAGTGGTCAGTTTCAGATATTAGCAGTAGTCTGTCAACTGTATCAGAATCAGTCTTGGGAAGTAACGTAACGCAAGTAACGCGTTACTTTTTAAAGTAACGTTTCCTAGTAACGCGTTACATTTTTCCAAAGTAACTCTAACGGTAACGCGTTACAAATTTTTAACTAACGTACCTAGTTGGCGTTACATTTCGCATAAGTAACTACAATATATGTATATTTTTTTTTCGGAAACAAATGTTTCTCTCCTGTAGGTGAATTTCCCAGAATGGAACAATGGAGCATGAAGTACGTATGTCAGTGACCGACAGTCAGTCACTGACACACAAAGAAACAGGTAAGATCATAGTGCCACTTGCTGTTTTTGGAAGATGAGGACAGCCTCAAGTAAATCACGTGTACTGATTGCAAACACCTGGAAGATTTTGTCATAGATTTTGACAGCAAACTGGAGTCCCGGCGGGAAATATTTATCAACAACTAGGGTGCCATAATTAACTATGTACATTAAGGAGTTAATATGAATAAACTGTGTTCTAATAATCAGGCTTACTTTATTGATGTAATGTTGATGGTATGTAATATTACAGTTCTTTGAGATCAGTTTGCATATCCTAAAGTCCCGTTGATTATAGAGTTTGGAACAACTAGCTTTAAAGAGCATGTTTCAATTTTAGAGTTACTGGCAAGTTTTTCACCCCAGTTCATCTGTTCGCATTTTATTAGTTGTAGTGTAATGTTTCTCTATATTCTGAATTTTTGATTTTACATAACAACATTGTTATCATTATATAATTAGTTTAGCAGAATAATCATAAGCAGCCATTTTTCTAACACATAGGGATGGGCACGAGTCAAGCTAAAACTCGACTCGAATTCAAGTCGAGTTTCCAGCCGAGTCAAAGATAATATTCTCGAGTCGAGTTCCGAGCCGATTCACTGTTTTTGACGTCGAGTTTCGAGTCGAGTCGAGTTTGATATATGACTCTCTCGTTTTAACTCGTTTTGAAATCATGGCTTGATTACACTGGAAAGCGAAAGCCACGAAAAATGTAAGCTAAGCAGTAATATGGAATACTTTTAGTATTGCTCACGAGAGGGAGCACTGCTTGCATCTCGTCTCGTCTTGATATGGAGATCGCAAATTATTTTTTATAACAAGCTCAACTCGGATCGGCTCAACTGAGACGACGGCTCGAGCTGGCTCGCTTGGGGTGAACCATCGGCTCGAGCTGGCTTTGTTGGAATGAGCCATCTATTCAGTTCGGCTCAACTGAGCCGAGGGCTCTAGCCGACTCTGTTAGGTGAGCTGTTGGCTCGGCTCACTTCTCGGTTCGCGTCGGTAGTGAATGAGCTGTGAGCCGAACTGCTCGAGTCGTTGACAATTCTAATCCCGGGATGAGCAGTTTTGAAGCTATTTGGCCAGTGCCCTCAACATAGACCCCCAACCCAAATTCAGAAGCATGTGAACAATGTCCTTGACTCCTAGACTTTACGACTACCCAGGTAGGCAATCAATTGCTTTTTTAGTATTCAAATACAAACCGCCTATCTTTCATGTTTATACACAGTCTATACACACTACTATTATTATTATTATTATAGTAATAATAATAATAATAATAATAATAATAGTAAGTTGTAGTAGTAGTAGTATCATTGATAATACTTATATTGTTTATGTAAGATACTTGAAGAAAGTACTCGAAACTACACACCGGATTTAGCTCAACTCGACTTGAAAATCGACCCGAATTCGAGCCGAGTTGGAGGAAATTTTTCAAGCCGAGTTCTCGGGTAGAGCTCAAAGATGTCTGTTTCTAGTCGAATCGAGCTTCAAAGAAAACTCGCTCGAACTCGCTCGTGCCCATCCCTACGAGTAACGCAGTATGACATTTTAGTCAATGTTACATTATATGAAAATGTTCATATAGCTGTCAAGTAAGAATTTGTTCTTGCATCTATGTAAAGCGATTTAGAAAATAATAATAATAATAGCTGTAGTAATAGTAGTACGGAAAATAGGATTTTTTCACATTCAAGGTTTCGGACCTAAAAGTAACGCGTTACTTTCGAAGTAAAGTAACAGTTACTTTTGGGGGGGACCCTATGTGTTAGAAAAATGGCTGCTTATTATTATTCTGCTAAACTAACTGTTACTAACGCGTTACATTTTAAGAGAAAGTAAAGTAACTTGTAACGCGTTACATTTTTACAAGTAACTTACCCAACACTGATCAGAATGAAATACGAGGGTTGTTCAATAGATTTTCCTTTGAATCCTCTGCTTTAAAAACGTGTTGTACGTCCATAACTGTACCCTCAAACAAAAGCTTTAACCTTCTGCTTTACAAATGTGTTTTATTTTTCAGGCCCTGCACTGACAACAAAGCAGTCACAGTGCCATGATGGACTACATCAGTGTTTCTCAACCTTCTGGAGCCTAGCACCCCCTTGGGTGAATGCTATTTTCTTGAGCGACTTCCGTCATCTTAATCCAAGCCACCCATGAACAAGGCTGAACATATTCTAATACTTAAGCGAAGCAGTTTAAGAACCAGAAAAACGCTTCAATTTTTAACATCAACCTTGAAGAATCGGGGACGCGGCCCAAGACCTAAAAATCTTTTGTGGCACCACTATCGCGTCCGTGCGAAGAATACTATCAATCTGTTAGTCAAAGTTTTAGATATTCTGTTCCATATTACAGATCCAGATTCTACCTTAGTTCTTACAAGTAATTTGCATAAGTACATATTCTATCGTTCTGAAATAATACATAAATAAATAAAGGCTATTGTCCTTTCTTGCTCTTTGCATGATAGCATTTGTATGGTCACAAAATTTTAAATTTTATCAAATGTGATTCCCAGATCTTTCATAATGTCTGTTTCTTTCTATTTCCACACCATCGACCTCGTATTAGTAAAATAACGTTGTGTTTTAGTTATATACGTCATAAATTTAGTTTTTTTTTTTTTTTGTGCTGATTTGAAGTAAATTATTTTTACACATATATTTATTGCATTGAACTCTTTCTGTAGCAAATAGTTGTCATACTCGTACTAACTACTCGTCAATTAACTTACTCTTTACTCGTTACCATTATTAATAATAGTTTTAGTATTACTAACATAGCTGTTACCGTTGGAATTTATTATTATTATTAATATAGTTCAGATATGCTACATTTTTGAGACCCGACCCTTGATTGTACGTGAAGTTAAAATCAAAGGTTATGTCACGGACGGCAAATGATGGCTTAACACCCAAAACAAATTCATGGCCCCCAAATAGGGGTAGTCTGTTTTATGTTTATTAAACGTGTTTAATAATTACAGCAAATTAAGAATGTTTATAATACTACTACAGTCAATAAGTTCGTGGACTGGACGCAGCGTGACACTAGTGGTATACTACAGCTGATAAATGATATCTTGGAGGAAGCAGTGGAAGTTCATCTCTCGACCCAGCAAGAGGCAGATCTGTGCATAGAGTGTAAACAGACGTACCGTTTTTGTTGTGAAAGGAGTTGATGGCGACACGGCGGACTTGGAGAATGTTATAGTTGAGCAACGGACAAATATGAAGTTCTGTCAAAAACTAAGCAAATCCGCTGCAGGAAAGTTGCAGATGATCAGCCAAATGACTTCTGATCGCCCTGGGCTGCAGTGCAGTATTCAAGCGGCATCAACAGTTTACGGAGGTGAGAAACAGTTTAGAAGCTTATGAATAAGTAGGTCGGCCAACAACAGTCCAAACAGAACGCAAAATCGAAGAGGTTGCAATGGTTGTGCACCCTAACCGTTCCACAACGCTCGGTAGATGATATCGTAGCGGCAGTACGGATCAACCATAGTACGTGTCACAACATTCTAACGGATAACTTGAACATGTCGCATGTCATCCAGCACCATGTCCAAAGCATTCTATCGCAAGACCAACGATCGCAAAAGCTGACGCTGATGGAATGTTTCTGAACGGAATAATAACAGGAGATGAAACACGGTGTCTCCTCTACGACCCACAACTAACGAGGCAAGCAGCCACCTGGAAATCGCCATCTCCTAAACGCAAAAACTCGAGACAAGACAGGTCAAAAGAGAAAAATGATGCTTGAACTATGTTGAAGGGCAGTGTGCACCTGTGTAATTGTCTGTGTGTGTAGACGTTCACATCGAGCACTGCGCCCATGGGTTCTATTGGTTGCCTATATTCTGGATACCAGTCCACGAATTTATTGACTGTACTAGTAGAATGTGAGAAAACACATTTAAAAAAAATAAACTACCTTAACATCTTAAAATAATTACAAAAACGTAATTAATCATCCACTTTGTACTCTCATTTGCTTAACCCATTACTGCCCCTTGGCAACTTAAGTTGCCACGGCAATTTTTCGTTATGGCGCAGAAATTCATGGATTGACGTTGCAGGTTTTAACCATGAAGTTACTTTGGAGTCTGTTTCGTCATAGCATCGTTGCATTTTCTTTGTATGATATATTGACGTAAGGTTAGCATTGTTTTTGGCTACAATGTGTTTTGAGGAGAAAAACTCAACTGGATTGATTTCAAAGACTATAGAAGGAAGGATTGAAGGTCTGTAAAGGAAGGATTAACTTGATTTTAATAGTTATGTTTTCGCAGTGTATTTTCTCCCTCAAAATTGTAACTATCCAAAATTTTCCCTTTTTTGAATATGTATGTGCCATTTGGCAACTTAAGTTGCCGGCCTAAAAAACAAGAAAAAATAAATATTTTTCAAAAATATTCTAATTTCTATTTTAGAGTACTATTAAGACCAAATAGGCGAAAAGAAACTTTTCAAAATACCACTGGGGAATTCTGGGCACTAATGGGTTAACTGGACGAACCGAGACCTAGAGGAAAAGAGTTTTCTGGCCAAATCTCATAAGTAGTGGGAAATTTTAATATTATATTTGGTCTAGGAATTAATTCGTGCGGTTGGTACGCACACATTGAAGCTGTAGTACAAACACAAAATACATAAATACCTTAAGAAAAATACTGTCCATCGCTAGCCACCACTTTCGCCCATCTGTCAGGCAATGTACGGATTCCGTGGCGAAAGAAGTCCTCATCCTTGGAAGCGATCCAGTCAGAGACCCATGTTTCGATATCTTCTGAAGAAGTAAACCGCTGTCCAATCAAATCGTTGTTCATGCAATCGAACAAGTAGTAGTCCGAAGGAGCAACGTCTGGTGAATACGGCGGGTGGGGTAAAACTTCCCATCCGACATTTTCTAAATAGGTTTTGATAGGTTTTGCGACATGTGGGCGAGCGTTATCATGTTGAACAATAAGTTTATCATGTCTGTTCTCCCATTCTGGTCGTGTTCTGGCCAGAGCTTGCTTCAAACGCATTAATTGTCGTCGATAACGTTCTCCATTCATAGTTTCACCCGGTTGCAGCAGCTCATAGTACACCACACCTTTCATATCCCACCATATGCACAGCATAACCTTTGCACAGTGAATATCTCGTTTTGGTTGTGATGGACCTGGTTCACCTGGTTTCACCCAGGCCTTTTTTCGTTTAGGGTTCTCGTAATGGATCCACTTCTCATCACCCGTAATAATTCGATGCAGAAACCCCTTTCTGCTCTGTCGTTGAAGCAGCAATTCGCAAATGGTTTTTCGTCTTTCAACGTCTCTGTCTTTCAATTCATGTGGAACCCAATGTGACATCTTTTGAATCATTCCCATGGCTTTCAAGCGTTTGGAGACTGTTGTTTGATCAACGCCTAATGCTGCTGCAAGTTGTTCCTGCGTTTGACACGAATCCTGCTCGAGCAATGCTGTCAATTCTTCGTCTTGAAATTTTTTTGGCTGTCCAGCTCGCTCTTGGTCTTCCAAGCCGAAATCACCACTTCTAATCCGTGCAAACCACTTCTGACACGTTCGCTCAGCTAGAGCATGGTCACCATACACTTCCACCAAAATACGATGACTTTCAGTCGCACTTTTCTGCATGTTAAAGTAATGCAGCAGGACACCCCGCAAAAACACTTTATCAGGCACAAATTGCGCCATGTTCACTTAACTACAAACTGGTGTTGTTGACGCTTTAATCCACTGCCCTATACTACGAACGATACGCGATGACAGGGGTTTGCAACACATGTGTGGATACACGGAACTGTGGGACGCTCCGTTCGTTGCGCCATCTCTTGTCCACCCGCACGAATTAATTCCTAGACCAAATAGAAATTGACCCTCCTTCCCTCTTAGAAGTGTAATTTTGAAGACGCTGAAATATATATTTTATTACTTTTATATAAAAGTTCAAATAGCAAGATTTACGTATCCAGCTTAAGCAAATCCTTCCTTACTTTATAAGTATTTTCTGAATAAGTAATGGGGAATTCGAACATTAAAGAAAGTGTCCCCTTTGTTCTTTCCCTTTTATATGTTGAATTTTCATTTTTTTTTTTTTTTTTTTTTTAGTGGAAAGTTTATATGCCAAGTTTCATTTTACTAGCTTCAGAGATTAGCGAGATACACTACTCATTTTAAAAACATCTTACCCCACCCTTTTAACGACAAGTATTTCCAAAAATTCTTTCTCATATCCTGCTTTCGTAAGAAAATTATTTTTTAAATAAAAATTTAACTACTCTATTTGTAGTAGTATACATAGCAAGTCACTCATCTTAACTCTTTTATATAAGAGTACAGAAGATAAACACAGTCAAACAAATAGATTTCCATGAACAGTTTCCAATTTCTTATGACTAACTTATTCGTACATTTCCCACAAGCTGTGGTTTTAAATTCACGCACTGTCAAGATCCAGGTTTCAAAAAGGTAACAAACTGGAAATATAATAATAATAATAATAATAATAAATGTATTTATGGACGCATGTAATATGTATATATTTATTTTTTATTGAAGCTTTCGTAATTTGGAAATTCACTTTGGTTTGCTTTTAATATATATATATATATATATATATATATATATATATATATATATATATATATATAAATCTGCTCTCCTAGAAAAGTTTCAGGCTACACCCCTAAATGGCTATGTATTGGTTTCTTCAAACGTATTGTGTTGCATATTACATTAGTAATTTAGCGTTATTTGTTGATTTTTTTCTTACTTATACATATCAACTCTATCAAAACAACTGTAAAATATAGTAACTGTATTGCATAATAAACGTTCTTTGTTCAGTTTTAAATTTACTACGTTCTTAATGTATGCAGTCGGTATTTATTGTTCACTTGTGAAATATCTAGTGGGCTTTTGTTCTAATTAAGTAAACTTTGGTGGGCTTTTGACCTACTCTTAATAAAATACATTCCACAGAGTATATATTGCAATTCTGAATGCTTACTTGGTTTCAGAAAAGTCTGGTAAAATGTGCTTTTTAAACATTTTTATTTAATTCTTTTTTTTTTAAGGAATTTGTCATGGAATTCTCTTATCTCCATTTGAAAGAAACGAATTTCTTAACCAAGTATATATATAATTCTTAGAATGAAATAGGTTACATAATGTAATTCATGTATAACTGCAAACAAATAATGATATTAATAATTTTAGTAGCACAAATATAGCTGTTACCGTTGGAATTAGCTACGTTCGTAACATTATTAACAACTAGTTACTGCATCGTCGCAATTTCGTGTGATGGTGGCGAATTGCAGAAGTAAGGCAAGTGAATGAAAAAGGCACAAAACCTAAAAATTATTTCGCGGCACAAGTCCTAAATGGCATAGACCTAAACGGCACAAGATCTAAAAAAAAATATTTCGCGGTACTAGTCCTAAACGGCACAAAACCTAAAATTTAGGTCTAGTGCCTATATTTTTAGGTTTTATGCCGTTTAGGTCTTGTCCCGTTTAGGACTTATAAACGTAACATAAAGAATCTACTTTATTTGTATTTTAAAAAATCTAAACTTTCGATAGTTTGAGAAGTGCACAATGGCTTTCGTCCAATAACAAGATAATACATAGTCTATCATCCCCATTACCCTTTGGAAACGAGAACGTCCCTTGGGGGCATTAACTCTCACGTTGAGAACCACTAGATTACATGGACATCCGGTTAAAACAGTGGAATCATCAAATTTCCGACTGTGGAAGGTGTGATACCAACCAATATCCATCATCGCATGAGCGCAGTGTTTGGGGGTATGGAGTAAGGAGCTCCCTGAATGGTGTTATGTTAGTTTCAAAGGAGGTCTGGAAATCTTTTTTTTTTAATTTTTTATTTATTTATTTATTTTTAACCCAAAAACCAGTGAAGTTCTATTGCGAAGGAATTATTGTGTTGCAGGAAAAATGGCAGGTCATCGAACACAATTGTGAATAAATGGTTTCAATGTGTTATTTTCAAGTCACAATAAATTTATTCTCCATTTTGGTCTCCAAAGCCAATATTTATTAAACAATATGATAGTTTGTATTTTGTTGTTTTTGTCTTTTTCCACCCTCGGGGTTTAATTTTTATCATTCTTTTTAATTTTATTTATTTATTTTTTTTTTAGTTTCTTACTTCACAGTACTTTTTTTATGTGAATTTGAACTACTCTTTATAAAGAGATATTATTTTGAATTTTTAATGCACAATACATGTCAATCATTGCCCGTATCCTGACGAAGACAAATAGCCTCGTTGCTTATGCCCGCATTAAACCATTATTATTCATTTTAACTTGAAGAGTAAAATACTTTCACGTAGGAATTTTGTACTTCCAAATACAGACTCTTTTTCAGTGTAGCAGTAAAGTTACATAAAATTAGGCCTACAGTTTAAAATGGGATTTGAACCACTGTAGTACGATCGATGTTGTCGCGTCGGGATATTCAAACCCAGGACCTCGTGCAGTAGACTCACGTGCTCGCTACTAGACCACCGAGGAGCACTATGTTGGTTACTAGAGTGACTCAGAAAGTAATGCCTCCAAGCACACTACTTGCCCAATAGTACTGCGAACATTCTGAATTGTTTGTCATTAATGCACTGATGTTTAAGCTATAGAAAGTCACTTGTTTCACCTTCCTATCTCTTCTCGTTCCAGAGTAATGGAGCAATCAATGGCATCTAGTGGTGTCGTCCAGTTGAAACAGCGGGCTGTCACTGAATTTCTGACTTCGGAAGGCTGTGCGCCGAGAAACATTCATCGCCGGCGACGAGCTGTGAATACACCATTACGATCCAGAAACGAAGTGTCAATCGATGGAGTACCGCCACACGTCCTCTCCTCCGCCAAAAAATTCAAAGTTGTCCCATATGTTGGCAAAATGTTGACATTCTGCCTCATCCTGCCTGTAGACCAGATCTTGCGCCCTGCGACTTTTGACTCTTCCCCAAACGTAAGGATCACCTTAAGGGCCACCGCTACAGTTGTGACGCGGAGGTAGAAGCAGCAGTTCGACAATGGTGTTGCCAGCAGTAATCACAATTCTTCGCCGACGGAATGAAAACGCTTGTAACGTGTTGGCGAAAGTGTATTGCCCGTAATGAGAACTATGTTCAAAAATGATGTCACCATTTGTAGCTGACATTGCAATCTTTCCAGTGATACCTATATCAATGCTATTTGCCAAACACAAATAAAGGTACCATCTTGGAGTGCATTACTTTCTGAATCACCCTCGTACCAACAAGGGAAAATTTTTGCAATCAGTAATTATTTTATTGCACTGTACTAGTAGAATACAAATCAACAGTGCAGAAATTTCAAAGATAATTAATGCCTGTTACGATTATAGAAACTTTACAAAAAAAAAATCTAACTACGAGGAACCGAAAAAATTGCCTTTACATTACTAATTACGATCTTTATATAAGTTCTTACGTCTCACAAATTCAAACTGCCAAAACTTGTTGTGCACTAAGCTCAGTGATGACCCATTTCAATTTGTGGACAACTTCCCAAGAATATTAAATCAATACTGTTGGTTCTACTTATTTCCTAAGTTAAAGGCAACGTACTTTTATATATATATATTTCTTCCTCGACTCTTCATCTTGTAGTTTCTGAACTTTGTTGAATGTTGCTCACGAAAGTTGTTTTTCACTGCACGAATAAGACTGGAGGTCTTTCTGATTAAATAACTTCAGAGGAGGGACACCTTATTGATTTACATAGAGGACTACGTATATAGTGGGAATTCTGCATCACTACTAGATGCGTCGTCCCTCGAGAAACTTCTCTGCTGCACTAGAACATAATTAAATACCATCATGTGTATCGTTCAATACGGAAAACTTAAATTGGAAGTTCAGCTAAATTAAATGATTTCTTAGTAACGACACAATCATATATAACATTATAAAGAGATCCTAGTCTAATTAATTAAAATTTAACTAGGTATGTAACGATGTTACCTATCTTTTATTTGGTTATACAACTCGAATATCTCAACATGTAAAGAGAATTAATTTAATTAATAATTCAGTGTTAACTTATTAATTTCTAGCATTCTTTACTCCAAAGTATACTCACATACCTACCGACGCACAGTACCTGGCGCCAAGCAAATGAGACGAGGCAAGCGTAAATGTCTTTAGCATGCATTCGAAAAATACTGACCACATTATGCAATAAGGAAAATAGTAAAGGGTAACTCTATCCTCTAAATGACTGGTATTCAACTTGGAGTAGCGTATCTCCAGGGGGTAGGTAAAATTTAACACGTTAATGCATATACGCTTCGTGAAAGACAATAGAAATCATTTCTGCTACAAAGGATTTATACTGTCATCTATTTCCAAGAATCACTGTATCCTGTATCGCCAGAACAGAAAACAGGCTCAGATATCTCACTATCATATCAGAAATATCTAACAAGGTACATTCGCGAAGTGTCCCCTCGAGATTCATGTAAAATTGATTCAAATGCAACGTTCTCTGCGACCCAATGTGTATTGTACTAATTTTAGCGCCCCATACCGGTAATTTGTATATTTACGGGCCTTCATATATCCGGAATTCAATCATACCCTACTATAACGCTTGTACACAAAATTGTTTTTAGTTTCTTTAGATGTAACTGGACATGATTGTGGGCATATGCAAATCAAATAATCAAGTACTGCTTCTCTGACACATCTTACCCACCCCGGCCACCATTTTGGATCCGCCATATTGGACTCAACTTTCAGTTTTTCAAATGGGAATATGTGCATGTGATACATCAAATTCATGTACAATTTTCTTGGAAATTCACTGGTGTCAGAGAAGCAGTACTTGATCCAATTTGTTTTGCATATGCCTACATTTATGTCCAGTTACACCTAAAGAAACTAAAAGCAATTTTGTGTCCAAGCGTTATAGTAGTGTATGATTGAATTCCGGATATATGAAGCCCATAAACATTCAAATTAATTGTATGGACCGCTAAAAAATATCACAATACACATCAATCTTTGCATCAGAACTTTGCATCAATTAATTGTTTGTGAGATAAAAGATTGAATCCACTTTTATGAAACATCCTAAATATGTAGGTGAGATGTAATGACCTTATTTCAGGTAATAACCAGCGATTGCGGGCAATTTCCCTGTAGTGGACTAGAATGAATTTTCAAGAAGTACTGGAAAAGGACGAATGCAGCGACCGTATGATTAAGGTGGCAAGAAGCATTCAACTAACATCCGTTAACTAATGTTACTCCGTTCACAGTACCCTCAGAACTGGTTATCCAGCCGGTGTGCACAACAGAAAACGAAAGGTTACTCGTTCACATACTTGTAGTAATCTTCAAGAAAGACTACAAGGAGACAGGGATTTCAAACAGATTTTGGTATCGGATATTGAGGTTAATGTACATGAAGTCATATCAGTTACAAGTTCGATGATCTGCCGGAAGACAATTCTTGACAGGCGTATCCAGTACGTGAAGTAATGCTTAATAAATTACAACACAGACTTTATCTATAAGATCATTTGATCTATTGAAGAAAGCTTCAATCTGTCGAGACATGCTACCGAACACAATTATTCGTTTTAGAATCGAAGTAATCTGTATATGGTGCTGGGGACTGCACTGAACAAGCCTGGTATCCCTGTTTGGGACGACAGTATACAGGGTGTCTACTAAAATTCCAAAATGAAATTTCGTGCCTTTTTCGTGACCTTTTCTTTACCAAATCATAAAATTTCCTAACATTTTCAATAGCGATTTCGGGTGCGAATCAGGCCGAATTTTCATCCATGCGATAGAAACGTACTTTGCTTGCGATTTGGTAGCGTCTAAAGCCGACCATAGACATTTTAGGTGGTGAATTTTGACGTTTTATAGAACAAAATTTTCCAATCTGTACTTACATTTGCACAGTTTTAAAAAAAATCGTGACTCAAATGCTAAATTTCGTGACTTTTTCGTGACTTTTATGACCGTTTTCTGATTTCGTGACTTTTTCGTGACATTCGTACTTTCGTGACCGATAGACACCCTGGCATATCACGTAGAATTGTTACAAGGTCACATTTAAATTAACTGAAGTCATCAGTATTAACTAACTGAAGAAGTTGCAACTATTATCACTGCACAGATTCAGTAGCAATCTACAGCACAGGGCTGGTGCACACCACATTTTTCATTGGTTGTCTGTGAAGACCAATCAGGGATTCGCCAAGCAGTAGGTTTGTAGGTGCGGCCTCTCGGTCCACAGATTTGAACCCAACTGGAATTTTCTTTTGAAATACAGTAAAAGAGAAAATATTCAGAACAGAACCAGCTACCGTATGTCTCACGTTCCAGTACATTAAACACACATTCCAAAACGTAAATTCGAACAAATAACTGTAAGAAGCTGTGTTTGTACTGTGGGTTGTTCACAGATCCGTGTCAATGCTGCAGGAGGACATTTTGAACACCAAACAGTAAATATGCATAAACGAAAGAGCATACTTTAACATTCTGTATAATGAATAGAATTTCTAGGTGTGAGAGAGCATTGCAAACATGTTAAAATGTTAATATCTGCAAATTTAAGGTAGCTATGTGACCAGAATCAAAATAAAAAGTAGGCCTATAAATCTCTATTTTAACTTTGCCACGCCCTGTATAATTTCCCATATTCGAATAATAAATCTTCGCGTGTAAATAGTACATGTCAACCCTTAAACTTTTACCGTATCCGACAGATTCACTATTGTCTACCTAATTAGTTCCATGTTATTGAACAAATGAACATTGTCGCGACACTATCTATCTATATTATATATATATTCAGGGATACAAATAAGCACTCGCCCGGGGTGAGTGGTTCATCGGTGCGGACGAGTATTTAATATCATACCGAAGTAAATCATTTAAATTGTGGGATATGGGATAGTAGCTTTTTTCTTGGGCTAGTAAAATTGTGTACCTTATTTACATCCCTGATCTACATATATATATATATATATATATATATATATATATATATATATATATATATATATATAGGGTGTTTCAAAACAACACCGACAACGTTTGAGAGGTGATTCCTGACACCAAGATAAGACAAAAAGTATAGACCAACCTGGATGCACAAATGCTTCCTTTCGGAGTTATAGGCTCCCGACAATATGAAAAAATGAACTTTAAAGGTCCATAGCTCAAATACAGGGTGCGGCACGTAAAACCGGCCCGTCGTAATATTCTGGTATATTGTGTTTTTGGCAACACTTAAATAATCTACCTTCCTACCAAGAGATGGTGTGTCGAGGTCGGGTCGACTTACGTGACCTGCAGCAGTCACGTGCAGCCGCAACCAGTGAAACTTGTCGAAACCAGTTGAGAAAAAGGCCTCGTTGTGTTAAGCCCTGTGAGTGTCAGTGTGTGATAATGCAGTATTCGATACCCGAGCGTGTTACCATTGTTGAAGGGTTCATTCTCACTTGATCTTTTGTGAAAACAAAGAATTTGTTTCGGGAGAAATTTCCAGGACGTTCTGTGCCAGCAAAAAGCACCATTCAGGAATTAATTGAAAAATGGCGGCGTACAGGATCGGTTCAAAATGCTCCCAGGAACAGACAACCATCTGTCTGCACACCTGAATTAAGATGCAGGTGGAGGAGATAATGACAAGAAGTCCTCGAAAGTCAACCAGGAGATTGAGTCAACAGGTTCATGCGAGTGAGAGAAGTTGCAGACGTGTTTTAAGGGGACTGAAGTTAAAACCGTACCGGATAAGTGTTGTGCAAGAACTGAAGGAGCCTGACCTGCAGGAGAGGGTGCATTTCTGTTCATGGCTGTTGAGCAATGTTGCCAGTGGTTTCTTGGATCCACTAATGCTCATCATGAGTGACGAGGCGTGGTTCCACCTGTCTGGGTACGTAAATTCCCAAAACAACCGGTATTGGTCGACAGAAAATCCACACGCAATCCACCAGGTACCCTTGCATGATGAGAAGATTGGTGTTTGGTGTGCCATTTCCGCCACACGCGTTATTGGGCCCATATTCTTTGAGACGACAGTGAACAGTGACGTGTATATGGGAATCCTGGAGGAGTTTTATACACACTTGACCGAAGAGGAGCGTCAGTTATGTTACTTTCAGCAGGATGGTGCAACATGCTACATATCAGCTGCATCATTGTCCCTTGTGCATGAGATGTTTACACCAGAGAGGACAATCAGCAAAGGCTTGTGGCCTCCTCGGTCACCAGACTTGTCCACGTGTGACTTTTACTTATGGGGACTGTTAAAGGGAAGAGTATACGAAACAAATCCACACACAATTGAAGAACTCAAGACCAGGATCCAGGATGTCACCAATAGCATTACAACACAAGAACTGACAAGGGTATATATGAATCTCCTCAATCGTGCTCACATGTGTGTTGAAGTGGGCGGAGGACACTTTCAGCACCTGCTGTGAAGGCTGCTGTGAAGGTGAGTAGTCATATTCAATACATTACATTTCATTTATGTGTTGTAGTTAATCATATTCAATACATTACATTTCATTTTATGTGTTCACTTTACGGGCCGGTTTTACGTGCCGCACCCTGTACTATGGGACCTACCGTAGTCGGGTCAAGACTTTACTTAGGAACTAGTATGTATCCTAACCAAAAATACATGTTTCAGATTCCTGAGGTACTCGCGCAAGAATTTCTTTTAGAGGTAGTTGGTGAGTACTTCAAATTATATACCCATAGCCAAACTCACTCTATAAAAAATGTTATGTGAATACCTTAAGATTCTGAAACATGGGTTTTTGGATAAGGGCACATAATAGTTCCTAAGTGAAGTCTTCACCCGACTACGGTAGGTTCCATTGTTTTGGAGGTATGAACCTTTAAAGTTCATTTTTTCATGTTTTCGGCAGCCTATAACTCCGAAAGGAAACATTTGTGCACCCAGGTTGGTCTATACTTTTTTTGTCTTACCTTGGTGTCAGTAATCACCTCCCAAACGTTGTTGTTGTTGTTTAGAAACATCCTGTATAATTGTTAGTACTAACATATATATAATAGTTAGTTTATGTAACAAAATTGCTGTATAAACTTTACATTAAATAAGTAGGAATAATTGTTTGCTCTGACGATCAGGCATCTCTTAATTGGTGTCTACTGAATAATAAAATTGAAAGCAACGTGACTTTTGAAGGTCGGATGAAAACTGGAATGATGATTTTTGCGTACAAGAAAAACAACCTGCAACAGGTTAGTTTCGAAAAACAAAAAAAAAAAAGTATAAGATGCTGAACGTAACTATGCATCAAACAACTTCCTTGTTTAGACCTTGCCTAGGAACCAAAACGGAGTGTGCGGGGAAAGCGCAGATAGGCATCAACTGTAGTAAAGAAAAAGTGAATAGATTCGTTCAGTCAAGAGCGAATAACAAAAAAGAAAGAAAGAAAGAAAGAAAGAAAGAAAGAAAAGAAAAAGAAAGAAAAATCCACTAAACAATTACTCATCATTTATTGCTGAGTAAACTTTCTTATATGCATAAGTGTGACATCAACTGTTAAAATTACTTCCTTTTCGCCTTTCTGTACTAACTATGACGGCAATATTACATCATTTTTGCAACTAGTGAATGTATGAAATTCCTACTTATGTAAACAGCTTGAGTGGGTTAGGGCGCCTACGATCTAGTTCGGAAATTTTCCTTTATAAGATACAGGAAAAATAAATTAGATATTACAAAGACCTTAACATTGCTGAATATTTGCGCCATCTTTGCTTTTTAGCCCACTGATTTACATGGATAGTTCTACTTCTTTGAAATGAGCTAGAATTTTAGTTGTTTCATTTTAATTAATTCTTCAAAATTATTTAAACCTTTTACTTCGTAAAAATTACAGGGCAGCCCATAATTATGTATATGAAGTCTGACTGACTGTAGTTTTTGTAATTCTAGACCAAAAGTTTCGATATGGCAACACTGTGTATTCTGAGAGTAGGGATAACTGTCACTGGATTTAGAACTAGTGATGTCAACCGGCTCAGCTCGGTTGCAATGAGCCATCGGCTAGGCTCGGCTCGGTCGGGTGAGCTGTTTTCTCGGCTCACTTCTCCGCTCGGATCGGTGGGGACTAAGCTGTGAGCCGAGGCGTTGACAACACTATTTTCTATTGAATATGATCTAATCTCGGCCAGTAAAGAGTTCGATATTTCTTTACCGGAGTTACAATAAGAATTCCTAGATATTACTAATACCTTTATAAACAGACGAAAAATACATCATTTTTTAAACTATGTTTAAGCTATGAGGATAGACGGGAGGTTAGGAGAATGCAAGTTCTCCTTCTTAAACAAGAAGCGATAATCGCAATCTTTTGAAATTATCCAACTGACGAAAGAATGATGGCTTTCGTATTGCATTCCCTATTATTGTTAAGGTTGTGTAACAGCATCTACGTAATTTTCTACAAGCATTCTTCGTGTTTATTTAGAGACTTGTTTTATTACTTCCATCTATTTATCAATAACTGAAAAAATATTTCTAAGCAAACTTGTATTATTTCTTTGTTGTTAATCAGGACAATGTTGCGCCCAACCGGCTCGGCTCGAGCCCTGAGCCACTGGCTCAGCTTGGTTTAGCTCGGCTCAGGTGAGCCACGTGAGGGAACTACCACCTTTTTACAAAAAACTCTTACATTTGTTTATTTCCTATAAACATACGTTTCTAGATATGAAATCAAACTATTCAAGTTAGTAAATGTCTAACATATACAAGAAAAACAATGTACACAACTCCACACGTATACAATCAACTGTGAGCTGCGGCTAACAATGGCAGTTGCACGGGAGAAACAAGCAGTTGTTGCTGTAAGCACACCCTGTCGTTAGCGTCAGCTCAGTGAAGGAATCAAGGTTAGCCAACCAGAGCGTTAAACGTGATCTACCGAAAATGTTCCGATCGACAGTTTAACGATCACTGGCCTACACGAGTGGAACAGGAATAAGAATACACAGCATACAATATTCAGAAAATGTACATATGACCTAAGTAAACCTTCGCCTGAAGGGAGAAGGAACATAGCCCCAAGTATTTTTTCCTCTATAGCCCACACTGCATTATAAATTGGACACCATTGGGCTACAACATGCCTTCCAGCAGAAAACATTTAGACAAAACAAACCATGGTTCAATAGTTGAGTAGAAGTTAACGGAACGATGTAAACTGATCAATAAAGACATCATCAGTGTTCATGAGGTGAATACAACAGCAAGGCACAGAAAACGAAACACGTGTGTGTAATGAGAGAAGTACCGAACAGATCGAGCAAACTTGAAGGCCATAACGTCAGGAATGTGACCTTGGCAGCCGTTCAAGCACAGGTAGTTTCAGTTTCGTATAAGGCAACATGGAACGCGCGAAGAACAGTACAGAAATACTGTTGACTATCTTGCAAAGAGCAACGTTCCGTGTGTACCCCATCCTCCATACACCCCTGATTTAACCCCTCGTGATTTCTTTCGTTTTCCAACTTTGAAGAAACACTTCCGGAGACGGCGTTTCGTATCCTCAGGGACAGTGGTGAAAGCTGCGGAGGAGATTTTGAAGGAACTGTCCAACACATCTGGCTTCCAGCATGTCTTTGATGACGCAAAACATTGGGACAAGAGCATTGCATGTAATGGGGACTATTCTGAAAAAGACCATCAACATTTGGAGGATCAGTACAGATAATTATGTTTTATTCATTTCTGATTATTCTTTATTGATCAGCCCTCGTATTAATCATTTTTGCACTAGATACAATGAGAATTACCTATCACGTGAAAAAATCAAGTTATTTCCACTGCGCAACAATTGGAACGACGAATTACCACACAGATAGCAAAAACTAATCAATGCCACATAAAGATACCTTTCCGTCTGTAGTATCACATAGGATGATGAATTTCCTTTTACCTGTCAAATCCCCATATTCACTGACAAATTATGACAGATGGAAAATAAATAATAGAGAATATACTATAAAGCAATAGTTGTGTTAAATTACCTCGAAACAAGTGACAGAGAAAAGTTCTGAATATAAACTGGACATTTTAGAACACAAACTTTATAAAGCATTATATTTTTAAAATACAATTCCTATACACTTCTTTTTTTAAATTTTACTTTCGAGTAATAATACACAATCCACTCCTGAAAATACATTTATTCTGTACAATATTATTAGCACAGAGTCAAAAGATCGGGAATATATAAAACAATAGATTTCGTCAATCTGAAAAAGATGATATATATGTGACAGTAAATCCTTATCTGCAGTTTTTGAGAAACTCCGCAAAAACCTGAAATTTGATTATATCCACTTATTAAAGTGAATCGCCTATCAAGCCTTTCATTATGACACTAGCAGAAGGACAGTACATACTATGGTTAATGAGATATAACAACAAAAATGTTATGGCACGAGATTGGATCCTTGTGGTATACCAGAATAAACACATTATGGAGTTTTAATCCTGAGATCATTTAAGACTACTTGTAATAAAATTCGCAAGGTAGAAACAGCTAAATTTACGCACTTCCAGTATTTCCACAACCATCACGGTATAGTTTTACATCAGGTAATCTAAAAAATAGTAACCCATTTGCGCCATCCCAAATCTCACGGTATATGACTCACAACGGGTTTGATCTAATGTAATTTGACAGCTGACAGTTGAAGCTAGCAGATGTATGGAAAATGTTGGAAATCTTATAATCAGAGGTAATATATTGCGTCGTGAACGTGAGCGGAGTTTCTGCAAAGCTGTGCTACGTTTCATAATTCTATTGCAATAAAGACAAAAATGCCGCGCAAGTCCGTGAAGAAATTTGTGCAGTTTATGGGCAAAATACTTTATAAAAATTGAGCTCCTTCGTGGCTAATCGGTTAGCATGTACGCCTTTGGCGTGGGAGACCCCGGCTTCGATTCCCGGCAGGAAGCTCGTGTGGTTCGAATTCCATGTTAATCAGTAGGTCCCATCTCATATAGTCTCGCTACTGAAAAGGACGTTAACTCAAAATCAACTCAACTCAACTTTTGTCAAAAGCAATAGCCAAAAGATGGTTCTGACCTTTTTGTACTGGAAATCTCAATGTCGAAGATGCTACTTGCAGTAGGTAACCATTTAAAGAAAAACTCGACAATATTCTGACAAAAGTCGAGCAGGACCGACATGGAAGTAGCCATAACATCGCCAGTAACCTAAATATTAATCACCGAACAGTGTTAAATCATATGGAGAAAGCTGAGTATAAAAAGAAGCTCGACCTTAAGGGGCCATTTTACCTGACTCAAAAATTCGATCTAGTTTGTAATTGGAAATTTCTACTGAAACGTAACGAACTCAGTCATTTCTAAAGCGCTTGACGACGAGTAATGAACAGTGGATAGCCTGTGACAACATATATGCGAAAAAGTTCGGATCGAAGCGAGAAGTTTCACAGTCTGTGGCAAAGTCCATACTGACACCCAGGTAGGTTATGCTGTGCGTTTGGTGGGATTGGAAGGTCATCGTTCATTACAACCTGCTGCTGCCGGGCAGAACAATATCTCGGACCTGTACTGTCGACCATTAGCGCGAGTGCACCCAGCAATTCAAAAGAAACAGCCGGAACTAGTCAACAGAAAGGGTGTCGAATAACACGCTGACAACGAAAGACCTCATATATATTTAACAAATCATAAATTGGGAGAACATAGCTAGAAGGTTTTGATGGATCCACCGTGCATCCCGAACCTGGCACCGTCAGATTATCATTTATTTTGATCTCTGTAGAAGTCTTTGAATGGTGTTAAGTTAGTTTCAAAAGAGGCCTGCGAAAATTGTGTCCATTTTTTGACCACACACCACAGTAGGCCTATAGCGACAGGATTATGACATTGCCCGGGAAAATTGCAGGTCATGGAACAAATTGTGCAATGGGTTCCATAATGTTATTTTAACATCACAACAAATTATTTTCAATTTTGACATGCAAAGACTCAATAGTTTACAGACCACCTGATAGCGTGTTTGTTAATGAATATAACTTTTTCTATGGTCAAACTATTCATCATAATTGTAAACATTCTGCCATCATTGTAGGTTATTTGCAGGAAGTTGAAAAGGTTTCATACACTATGGTTCTCCGCAGTTTTCATCTCTTGCCGCTTTAAATACCGTCTATCAATCGTAATCGTCTCTTCTGACTTCCTCGTTCTCCCACCACCATATTTATCACGCCACCCAGAACACAATTTATTCTTAATGCCCGGACCAATTTCTTTTCCTCTTCATCTCATACGTTGTTATTTTCTCTCTACAGTTTCTAACACTTTATTGCTTTTCCTTTCTACCCAGCTAATCTTCTCCATTCTTCTTAACTTACAATTCGAGGGTCTATCTTTTCGTTGCTTGTCCGCACCGACCATGTGTCTGTTCCGTACACTTTACCACTCCACACAAAACAATTGATGAGTCTTTGGCGTAATTCTTTCAATCATCAGCTCGTAATTTTTTTCTCTTTCTTTGTTTCTTTGTTCCTAAAGGCTTATTTCGTCATTCCCATCACTCATTTTATTTGTCGTTTATATTTAAGATCTTCAGTAACAGTGGATGCCTTCGGAAACGCCAGTAACTAAAATATTCTACTCTTTTCTCTTCAAGTTCTCTAACTGACACAATTTCCAACGTTTCCATCGCTCACTGCCTCCGTCTTTTTTAGTATTTTTCATTCCTTATCCCTCACAGCTTTTTCTCAAATGTTCTAATGAAACTGCAGTCGAAAGAAAGAGAAAAGAATTCATAGTGTTAGTGTTTTATAAAAATATTGAACAAAGTGTATCAAGCTGAAAGGGATTGTTCTGAAAAAATCTACAATACTATTAGCGCTTGACGATACACAATCGATAGATCTCGAGAACTTGAATCAGATCTCGAAATTATGAATAACTAGCTGAACCTGCGTTCTCTACGCAGCTCATCATTCACATATAAGCATGAATCTTCTTTTCATTCCTCACAATATCTGTACATGTCCCTTTACAGACACAAGTGAAGGAAGTCTTGATATTAAAAAAAAAAAAAAAAAAAAAAAGCAAGGCGTACATAAGGGGGAGATTTTTTTATCTTTTTTTTTAATATCGCAAATTTTGCAAAATTTGAGCCTTTTCCGGTTGGAGTTTCTAATTCATGTATGATCAATGTTTTCCTTCTTCTTGCATGCAGTATGTAATAAGAAAATACATTACACACACAATTAATTATGTCAGTGATATATGATGTTCATTGAGCAAAACACTCCAAACAATAAAGATTCACCTTTGATTGGAAAATGGTTATCTTTCGATTTTCATTATCATTTGGTAATGAAACAAATGCCAGAGAGATTTACTAACCCCGTATACAAATGTATGGTATTGGAGTGCACCCCGTAGGATATGATACTTTACTTTTTTCAAAATTTCAACACTTCCATTGTACCCCTAAAAATGTAATAAAGAAATTATGGCCATGACTTTTTTTTTTAAAATGTTCAATTAGAACTGAACAATCTACACAAAATTTGCAATCGATCAGTGAAAACAGCATCTTTCTTGAGCTTTTTGGTTTCCGAAATGTCACTGTCGAAAGAACTGGCCACAAACATATAAATCTGTCATTTTAATACGTAGATTCTTGAACTTTATTTTTTTGGTTAATTAAAATAATGTCCAAATTCATACATATATTTTTTGACAGATGAGACTGAGGTGTAGGCCTACAAAATGACGTGCTTCTAATTTCTCTTGCATAGGTTTTGAGAAAATAAATTAAATTTTATGGCTCAAAAATGTGTGTCTTTCTTTGTCAGTAATAACTGTTACTGTTAACTAACAAATGAAATCTATTGTTATTTTGTCTTTTTTTCTACAGTGACACAATACTAGCATATATAGAAAATGAGGACGCTGAGGAAGGTCCATATAATTAAATTAATAACAAAAAATATTATTTCTGATGGTAGTAAGCAGGGCCGCCCACAGGGGGGATGTATGGCGCAAGCTGCGCCATTGAGAAAAATTTTGGGGGGGATTTTACTCTACTTTCGAACTAGCAATTTTACTGTCGGAATAGCATTAAAACATGATTTTGAGAAGCTAATTTTCAAAAATTTTCCGGGGTGAACCCCCGTACCCCCTGCTTCGATACTCGATGAATGAAGTACCGCGCAAGTAGCCGTATGAAAGGAAAGGTTGGTTCGTTTTAAGAGAGAAGGGCCGCCCACAGGAGGGATGAATGGCGCAAGTTGTGCCATCGAGAAAAAATTGGGGGGAATAAAAAAATTGGGGAAGAATTTTACTCTAATGTCGAATAAGTAATTTTGCTGTCGTCAGAATAACATTGGAACACGATGCGATTTTTTTTTTTTTTAATCTCGAGAATGAATCCCCCTACCCCCTGCTTAGAAACTCTATGAATGAAGTAACGCGCAAGTTGCTATATGAAAGGATGGGCTAGTCGGTTTATCGCTTTGTGTAGGTAATTTACCCATTTTCTGCTGGGAGCATTTATTTATTTCTTATTTATACCATGTACGACACTTAATAAGTAATGCTGTTCAATTGCTACATGATGTATAATAAATGAATTAATGATAATATTTTGTATAATTTTCTGTTTGTGCGATTACATTTTCCAGGGCCTGCGGTAAACTGAAAACCAGCTCAAAAGTGGAATCACTTTGGGGGGGAGTGCGCTATCAGCTTGGGGGGGGGGGCACCGCTGGTAGTGAGGAATATCCATGATATACGTTAATGGGATAAGGTTGATAATGAAAGAATTCGCAGCGACAAATTATGGTTATTATAGCAACCAGAGATGGAGTGGGTTAGTGAATAGATTTGTGAGTCGGTCAGTTTGTCAACAGGACGTGACTCACTGCGACCCACCATTCACCGTGAACCACTCTGACGCACCGACCCACACTGCTCATTGCATTGTAGACATCTTCTGAACACTGGTGAATCTGTGTACGATTTACTTTCAAGGCCTCCATTTTTCGTCTTTTTTCATTTGCATCTATTTACTTACTTGAGATGAGTACATCTAATTAAAAAAAAAAAAAAACAGGTACTTTTGGATATTGATATTTGTAATTGTAATAGTAGCAATAGGAGTTACTACTTGGCTTTCGAGAGACAGTCGAATTTCACACTGCTTTTTTCCCCTTTACGTTGATCTACTTTACCTTGATTTGAGACTTTCAATTTTCATCCTATTTTCCACTGAAAAGTATCTGTAACTCAACAAGAAAATAATTATATATGATAATTAAATAGTAATTCATCGTAAAATGGCCAATACCAAACACTACCAATTTACATCGTGAAGGTCAGATCCACCAGTATTGTAATAGAGCGGTGTTTGAGCGACTGACCGTAGAAATTCAAATTCCGGGGTTAGTGATAATTTCACAGCCTTGATTTATTACAAGTGTAAACTATTTATTCATTTGAGGGGAGGGCATGGATGAGTCAGAGTTGATGACGAAAGGTTTTGATGGATGGCGCGTTATGGTGGGGGTGAGTCGCAATGGGTCAGAGTGGGTCATGGTGGGTTGTGGGACAGAGTGAGTAACGGTGAGTGGTGGGCAAGGGCGCCCATCAGGGTAAGGCAAGGTGGAGCGCTCGCCCCCCAGAGGAAACTGTACTCCGGAATATCGAAAACCCAATAGAATTTTTAGAATAGTTACAGCAAAACTTGAAACTATATTTGAAATGTCCCTTTTTCTTGCCCCCCCAAAGGAAACCACAACATGGGCGCCCTTGGTGGTGGGTTATGGGTCAAGTTTTCATTGACTCGCGCCATCTCTCATAGCAACTAGGACTTGTTGATTTTCACAAAACTCACTTGCGGCTATATGGCTAGCATACGTGCCTTCGGTGTCGGAACCAGAGTTCGATTTCCGGTGGAAGCTCATGTGGTTCGGATCCCACGTTAAGTTGTAGTTCACGTCTTATATAGCCTCGCTGCGGGAAGTTAGTCCACACTTTAAGCAACCAGAAATATGGAGTTAATTTTACTGACTTTTACTTTACTACTTGTTTAGTGAGGAATCTTATGCTTCACTTACCGTAATAGTGTATACAAGGTGGTTCAGAAAATATTCCTGTACCCTTTGTTTCATATATTACATTCAAATTTTGTGCTGGGGGCCGCGGTGGCTCAGTGGTACAGCGTTCACCTCTGGTGGAAGGGATCCCTGGTTCGATCCCAGCTCGTGCCAAGTGAAATTTGTGGTGGACAGACACTGTGTGTGTGTGTTTCCTCAGGGTTTAGAATGGGCGTATACAATGTAATGATTGCTGGTTGATTTTCTAATTCTTCATATTCTTTGTTAGGAGGCTTACGAGGAATCTCGTTTCCTCCCACTTTCTTCATTCAACCATTTCATTCCTTTCTCATCATCACGTGTCTCCTTTAGCCTATCCGGCACAACCGTGGGACGTAAAACGCGAAGACTTAATTTCATTATTTAAAAAAATGGAGTGATGTGGCAGTCACAGTAATGGCACAGCGATAGTAGAGAAGTATATCTAGATACGCAACACTAGCTATAAAAGAATTCTCGCGAACTTGATGTGTACATGTACGGTTACTCATCAGAAGCAGAACTTTCACAGAAATTATGTAATTGCGGATAGCTCCGAGGATAGCTCTCACAGAAGAGGCTAAAACTGCTGCTTGTAAAAGTACGAAGAAATCCTTGACGGTAATATCGACGGAATCTGGAAAAACGTACACCAGAAATTCATGTGATTTGAACACATTGGTTGCCGCTATCAGGGATTAATGCGCGAGCATGCCAGCGAAATACTGCAACGAGCCGTCTAGAACGTTCGAATCCGCTTGCAAAATTGTGTGCTCAAATACTAGTGCTTTCGTTGAAATCAAATATGCCAAAACACATATTACATTTTTAGCAGGGAGGTCAACAATTGTATGTATTATAAGTTAAGACATAATTATATTAAAATACGGATATCATTTGGATCACCCTGTACTTAACTACGTATAACATAACTTGAATCCTAGCTAACACCCAGAATCAACGCAAATGCTTTGTTAAGTTTTGTCTCCAAAGATGTTTGTGAACGTTGACTAAACCACATTAATTAGGTTAATGTCTGAAAACAACAGCAGAAAATGAGATGCTATCAAGCGTAGCCCGAAGAATGGGCGAATAATAAATAGAGTTAGGAGCAAATGCGATGGTCAAGCAAGGTAACGGGATGAAGCAGGGACATGTAATACAAAGGGAAATAAGAGCCTCAATTCTATTCACGAAATCTCATAAAATGAACCACAAAACGATGCTGTATTCAAAGTAGCACCTCACGGCAACTCTCGATCAGACACCCAGGGGAAAACAATGGATAGATAGTTCTAACACGAAATGACGCAACACAAAGGCAAATGCAAAACCTCTTGCTAAGCAGATTACACAGAAAACGGTCGCTTCTGATGCAATCGATTAACAAACCAATCATGTGAAGATACAGAACCTTGAGTTTTACATGTTCACTAAAGTGGAAAACCAACCAACATCTAGTGAGCCCATCTCGCAACAACTAATGAAATGTTCGTTCAACTGGACCGTGGAAGACGAAACAGTTCGACAAGGGAAAATTTGCATCGAATTACTTTGGTTTTGTCACGGTTCGTGGGTCAACTGCATTACAAAATGTCCAGTTAACACGCTTTGCGATTCTGGCTTACACTAAAGTAACACCCATATATTGCGCACAAAAATCAACATTCAAATACGTACACGCTTTCCTATTTGTGAATGCTTTTCTTTATTTTCCTTTTTTTTTGTAAAAAAAAAATATAGTTTTGTTTGATTTGAGATTAATGTCTACTTTCACCTATGAGGGTAAATGACAAGGACTTACACTTTAGTCTAAAATCCGAACCACAAGAGAGTTTTGACATTATTACATACCTTGAAACCCATCTGAACTCCCAGAGTGGCTAGTGAGGACGCATGCTTCCTGTGTGGATACGGGTTTCATGTCCGGTGCTACCAGATGCTGAAGCCACTGTTCATTCACCCAGTAGCAGGCACGACTTTATTAATTTTAATTTGAAGCAAATCTATATACAAAAATAGTGAGTCCATTAACTCAATCACTGATCCAATCATCACCTGATCTCCGAAATTACTCTGTAGTATTGTACAAACTAGAGATGACCAATCTCGGAATTTTTACTTTCCGAAAGTAAAATCGGACAATTCCGGAATTCAGAAAAAGTCCGGATTTCGGAAAAATTCCGATCTCGGACAAAATCGGAAATTTCCGATTCCGGAAAATAAATTTTCCGAATCGGATTACGAAGATTTTGGCCATCCCTAGTAGAAACATAATTTTGCAAAATACGATTTCTATGTGGGCAAAGGCGGAGGACTTGATTTCTTTTCTCCACATCTCCGAAGTTATTACGTGTAGAACTTAAAAAAATTTGTAAAAAAAAAAAAATCTATCCTAAGATGCAGATAAAGTATGATGATTTCTTCGAGGTTCTTCTATTCCCTCACACTTTCTACACTTTACAATTAGTGGGAGTCCTTAGCCTTGAAGCACTAGACTTTAAAAAATGGAAGTTTACGAGATGCTTCCCTAAAGGAAAGTGGAGGTCGAAGAAGGGGCTTTTAATTTATTTTTTTTTTCGTTCTCCAGATCAACGAAAACATTAAGAATAGAAGTTTGACTTTTTTTTACATACAACAATAGGGGGTGGGCGTTTGTACGAGTCCTTTAAAATCGATACAAAGGAGGCATGAACAGGCATGGAATCCAATAGCGACATACGCTATGATAGCCGGTGCCACACCGACGCACAGTAGTCAGAAACTGGGAAAAAGCCGTCAAAAATAGATTTTGTCAACTTCACCGCCTATGAAATCGGTATTGATATTTGATTATAAGTATCTCTCCTGCTTCCAAACCCGGAGTTTCAGGATATAGGAATATTTTCGCTGTCCATAAAATGCATATAAACATGAACAAATAAAAATGCCGACAAATCAGTAAAAAAGTAACCAAACAATATGATGTTTTAACCATTTATATCGTTTCTGAAGTCGATGAAAGCGGTTGAATAGTATATTGGACTCAAATACTGTGTTCAGTGAAAAGTTTTATTCGTTATCCATAGTCATATCATTTATATGATGGTTTTGTTAGTGTTACCGAAAAATTACATATACGCTGATGTTATTAGCTCTGCAGTCTAAGCTTATCCTTGCTTATCTGCAAAATAAGGCTTATTGAGTTGACCATGAGTAGTACAAATTGTGCATTGGAAATATCTGCACCCAAGTGCACCTGAAGGACTCAGTCCCATCTAAACATTGTTCGGCGTAAGCTCTAAACTGTGATAAACAAAGCCACGTGAAACTAAATCTCGCTGATTTGCTGTTGTCCTACCGACGCTTGTACTCCTTCGCAAAATAGTTCATGTGATTGGATTATTACTTTTACTATGAAGCTTCATATAAAACTGCTATATTATTATAAATGACAAAAATATAATACGGATTATCTAACAGGGTGGATTGATTTAAATCAGTCTGATTTAAATCACGATTTAAATCAAGATTTAAATCACTTGATTTTTTTTAATAAAAATCGTTGATTTAAATCGAATTCCTAAATAAATTAATTTAAAATGAAAATAAGTAAAATCCCGTTTCTGTTCTGTTATTTCGATTATGGAAGTTAATAATCATAATACAATGAGACTCAAATGTACAGTATAGTATGAAAACAAGTGTCATGCAGAGGATGATTACGGAAAATCCCGTTTTGAACAGGTAACGGAGCAATCCTTCTTTCTTCTTTTCGTAAAATTGGGTTTGGGCTTTAAAATCGTTAACTATTCCAACGGGGAAATCACCATTGACATTTAAGACGAAAATTCTTTTTTGTGCGTGTCTGTTTGTTTGTCCTCAGATAATAGGGCGTATTTAGAAGGGTCCTATCCCCCCTTTTTTTTGTTAATTTTATAACTTTAGGCGAAATTTATGTATTTCATGCCACAAGCTGGTTCTGAGTTTTTAAAAATAGACCCCTGCCAAATATCAGTAACTTTTGTGAAAAAAAAAGTGTCTTTTTGATAAACGTTGCTGTACTTTTTCCTTAATGCTTAACCTTTTAAATTATATCACCTATTTTTAGGTGATATGGTAGAATCTTCATTATTCAATTTAAAAAGTACCAATAAGGCATTTTACTTCGTTTTCTGTAAGGCTGGAGGCATTTTAGAACACGTTACATATGCTTTCACGCAGAGTTGGCTGGTTTAAACCATGCAAAAAACGAAAAATGTTTGTAAAAGTGTAAGTTTTCGTAAAATCTTCAACACACACATTAGTGGGTTATCGCATGTCACTCCCGCATATTATTCCTATTATATTCAAATTTAAATTCCCCATTCATTACTCAAAGAAATTAGCCCTATACTACAAAAGCAACTTTTTTGTAAGGCTATGAATGTTTCTTTTGTCATTTTTTTAATAGTTTGTTATTATTGTTATGCAATTGCAATCAAAGGAAAATTCTAAATATTGTATCGTTTTAGTAATGTTTACTATTGATAATATACATCAAAATATCGTACTTTGGGGAAGGGGGGTCATACAAACCCCCCGAGAGGCATTTACTGAAATCAGAAATATCTTTGGTATCTATTTATGTATAAATGGGTCAGAGCCAAAGTCGACTCAAATAATTCTTATTTTTATTAACTTTTCTTACTGATATGAAAATTACGTCGTTGTATTTCTTTAACTTGGACTAATCAAAGTCGTAGTGAACTAATTTGGAATAAATTAGTTCTGTACTCTGCAGTATTTTGAAACTGTCCATATGTAATTCTGTATAATGGTTTCAATTGTGCAACTGTTTATCTTTTTGTCCTTCTGAAATGACTTTTGACAATTAGACAATTATATTAAAAGTATGTAAAGATCAGTACAACGTATCAGGAGTCCTTCGTGAGTGAGTCGACAGACGTATCGCATTTGTGGCCAATTAGTCAAGTTTTCAAGTTCAAATGGAGGACAATTTGTTTCGGGTGTAAGAGACGAGAAACGGTTTGGACTCCGCTTTAAGCTTATGTGATCCGTTCCAGCACAACCCGGTTGTTGCATAATAACACCAAAGTGAAACAAACTTATTTCTGTTCATATGTGATATAAATACATAGAGTAAATTATTTAATTAAAAAAAAACTGGTTTAAACCAAAAAAACAGGTTTAAACAAAAAAAACCTATTTTTTTTTCAATAAAAACCATGGTTTTTACCTACCCTGCCACGCCTTTCTGCGTTGAGGCATAGTGTGTGATGATGTCATAAATTTAAAAAGATATTTTTTGTTATGGGTATTATTATTATTATTATTATTTGGCGGGTTATATTTTGCATTCAGAAGACTGAAATTTTGCACACTCGTTCAGTGCACCCCTTAATAATTTTCAGATGTTTTCAGATCTCTGCGTGGAAACAGCGGGGTCCAGAGGGGGAAAAATGTTTAAAAAAGGATATTTTTAACAAAAAATAGCTTTTTTCGTGATTTTCCCGTCTCAGATGAAGACATATGAATGGTACCGTTTGAAAGGCTGTTCTATTCTGAAGAAAATGATGTACGTACTATGCTCCTAGGATAAATAGGGATGTCTCAGGAAACTGTTACCTGAGATCCTGTTTTATACGGAAATCTGGGGTATTTGGGGAATATTATTTTTCACGGGCTTACTTTTGCACCTGTAAGATTGAAATTTTGCACATTTACTCAGTGCACCCCTCAGTATTTTTCAGATTTGTTTCAGATCTCTGCCTTAAAACAGGGGAAGGGGGCCACAGAGGTATTTTTTTAAAGACATTTTTAACAGAAAATTCCTTTTTTCGTGATTTCCCCGCCCCAGATACATGATGGAGACATTTGAAGGGTACTGTTTGAAAATTTGTTTTATTCTGAAGAGAATAATGTACAAATCATGATCTTAGAATAAATAGAGATGTCTGAGGAAATTTTTATATTAAATCCGGGTCATCTGGGGAATGTTCTTAGCTCATCTGGGGGTCATTGTGGGAATGTTCTTAGCTCATTGTTAAATAGTTTCCTCACTCTTACTACTCAAAAGAGAAGCTTGAAATTTTGTACACACATTTAGTACACCCCTTAGCATTTCCCAGTTGATTTTGAGATCCGTGCTGTAACACAGGGGTATCCAGAGAGGACCAAATTTAAAAAAAAAAAAAAAAAGTTTAAAAAAATGCCGATTACTCTCAAAATTTCCCGCTTCAGGGACATGACAAGGAAATGTGAATGCTACCGTTTAGAAAGCTGTTCTATTCTAAAGAGAGTGATGCATGTACCATGATCCCAGGATAAATAGGGATGGTGATGTAGCTGCTTGACTGAAAGTCTATAATTTACCTTTAAAAAGAGCCATAATTTAAAAGAGTTAAGAACCATTGTTTGGGATTGATATAGGTTAACGATTGGGGATAATTCAAAATTCAACCCCAATACTTTCACTTAAATGGCATAATTAGCATTTAATACTAATTCCTAATGCTTTATCTTCAATTCGCGACTTGTATTATACCAGGAGAAAGATTTGATTTAAATAAAAAAAATCGATTTAAATCAAAAAAATCAACAAAAATGATTTTTATTAAAAAAATCATGATTTTTTTCCACCCTGTTATCTAATAATACTGCAATCGAGTATGGTTTATGAAACAATAGAAATAAACACTAAGCATGCGCAGTAATTATGGCGCCAATTCAACTGTGGACGCGTGTTCTGCTTTTAAGTCTGAAAGATGGCTGGCATGAATCCCGGTTCCGCGAGTGTCGTGCTGAAACATCAACAAGGTAAACCTTTACTCACTAAGCAACAATTGTTTACGAGCGAAATTCAAATACTTTTTTTTTAATCTTTCGAGTTTTTTTTTCTTTTCTTTTCTGCTGCTGCTGTAAGTATCTGGGCAACACGAGACAGTATTGTCAAAATGCACGTGTATAATTTGCTCCTTCCCATAGGGAGTGGGAGTGATACATCACTAGCCAATCGAATTTGTGACAAGCGGAAGGGTACAAATATTTTGTTTATCGGAGTTTAGAGCTTACGCTGAACAGGGAATAGTGTTGCCCACGAGATGTAAGAACTTTCTCGTCTCTCTTAAAATTTGAAAATACACTTATCGCCACTAAGTGTTAAAATAGGAGAGCAAAGGACAGAGGAGAATTTAACTGGAAGCGGTGTTCAACAGGAATGCTGTCTCTCGCCAACATTACTTAATATCTATCTAGAAGAGAGAGTGAAAAAGAGGCTTCAAAATGAAGACGGAATTTTGGTTGGAAGTAGAATGATTAGATGTATACAGTTTGCAGATGATATGATGCTTGTTGCAGAATCTTAACAGAAAATTAATAAGACGTCAGAAAACTTGGGAAGGGCTGTGAAGAATATCGGATGAAAGCAAATATTAGAAAGACAAAAGCCATGGTGATTGGAACGAAATGGTCGGTTCCATATATAGAAGTAGGACGGGGAAAATAGAACAGGTGACTAGTTTCCGATACCTGGATATTATTATTAGTGATGATATATTAGTGAAGTATGAACGTGAAATAAAAGCAAGGATAGGAATGGCGAAAGAAGCCTTCAGAAAGAAGAAAATCCTATTTTATAGGTCTTTGAATAAAGAGTTGAGAAAAAGACTCATAAAATGCTTCGTGTAGAGTATCGTGGTATATGAATCAGAAACACGGACATTACGTAAAAATGATTAAAAATGACTAAAAGTTTTCGAAATGTGGGTGTGGGGAGGAACAGAGAATTATCTGGGTAGACCGGAAAACGAATGAGAGAAGTGTTAGAAATGGTGGGGGAAGAACAGAACAATTTCAAACATTATTAACAAGAGGAAGAGAAACTGGTTGAAACATTGGCTAAGAAGGAACTATCTCATGAAAAACGTGCTAGAGGTATGGTGGTAGGAAATAGAAGGAGAGTACAACTAATGGACGATATCAAAACAGAAAATCGTACGTAAAGACAAAGAGGTTGGCGAAAGACCGTGAAGCATGGAAGCTTCTCAGCTGCGGTAAATGACTTGCCAATAGTGGCAGAGAGCTCCTTCGTGGCTAAGCGGTTAGCGTACGTGCATATGGCGTGGGAGACCCGGGTTCGATTCCCGGTGGGAGCTCATGTGGTTCGGATTCCACGTTAATCAGTAGGTCGACGTTAAACTCAAAAACAAACAAACAATAGTGGCAGAATACTTATGATGATAATGAAGTTGAATATTGGCTTCAACGACGATATTGATATAACGATATCAACTACAATTGAAGAATAGGGATACGGTAGCTCCATTGTAGAGCACAAAGTGCAAGGGACCTCCGTTACGATTCCAGGCACTGTTTGTGGTAATTTTGTGATAACATTGTACACGTAGGTTTTCTCGGGGTTCTCCCGTTTCTACTCTCATTCTTATTCAATCAATTCCTTTCATAATAACTTAGTTTCATTGACTGGCCTCCTTCAAACCATAATTGTGGTACGTAAAACTTAATTTTTAAGATAGAATTTTATGAAGAACGCATTTTCTTTCTATATGTTCTATTTCTAAAAGGATTTCTTATATTATTTAATTTTATGCATATGTACACACACACATTTTATCTCTATCTCCATATCTATATCTATCATATATATATATCGATCCAAGTGCCATTTTCTGAAGTTTTGAGTTATAACCAGAATGATGGTCTATGGGCCAAGCCAGTTTAAGTATATTCGGATCTAAGCGCCAAACCTGTGCGTAGTAGTCTAGATCATTGCCAATAGAATGCGTGAGGTGTATGTGCACGGCACAAACTCTCGAGGAAAAACATTATCTCAAAACTTTTCAAATGGCACTTAGATCTTACAGGTCTTCATATATATATATATATATATATATATATATATATATATATATATATGTGTGTGTGTGTGTGTGTGTGAATGTACGTAATGTTCCAACATAGCTCTGGAACGCCTGAAGCAATTTCAGCAAAACTGCCATACATATGGCCTGCAATCTGGAAAATACACTGGGGAACAAGAGACCTCTAATAAGGATTGAAGGGGCCCACATATAAAAATAATTCAAAACGATCGATATTAGTTAGAAATTCATAGTTTTCGGGGTCGCTGAGACAGATAGTGACATCCCCGATGCCGTTGGAGGTCAAGTTCTCCATTGTCATTAACGGTCAGAAGGAGTGAAAAATAAGTGTCCAAATCCAGTTTTTGGGGTTGTCAAGCTCGATCCCGATTACACTTAAACCCGATGACCAAGTGCTCCATCGTCTTCGAAAATTTAACCTCTTGGTCGTATGGGAGTTATTTTCTAATTTTTCCACATAGTTATCGTATCAAATTTTTCGCAAATAATAATTCTATAAACATATTTTCCGTACGTGAAGAACGGGCATTTCAGCTCTATATACATTAATTCTAAAACTGTTTTATTATCTTAAAAGCAAAGATTTAATTTTAAACATACTGTGTTAGACATCGAAGAACGTGGTTTTACATACCACAGACATCCCTTAGAACCAAATAACGGCATTATGCAAGGTATTTCTGTATATTGAAATGTTTAAGAATAATTATTTATGTTCTATTCTTTCTTGCATGATTCTACTTCATAACTTAGATAGAAGACAAATTGTTATGAAACTATTTCATAAAGTAAAATTAGATTTTTCTCTCTATTACGCAGACCCTACTTAAATCATTCCAAGATATCTGTGATGCTGTCCCATGCTTCAGTAGATACTAACGGTTTCTTTTTTCTTTATTTTCTTTCAGAGATTCTTAAAGAAAAAGGAAAGAAAAATTCCATTTCTATCAATGTAAAAACATAGACTACCTCTGTTATATATATATATATATTTCCTGGAAATCATAATTTACGCTCCGAAGAGAGATAAAGTTTGGTAGAAGTAGCGTGCTCCTGAAAGTTAAGAGAGATAATGTCCGCACACAGAAAGAAACACGTTGAGGGGGAAAAAAAAGTAAACCCGCAATGTCAGCACAAAAAACCCTCGGACGGTTTCCCTTGTGCCTTTCGGCATGCAAATGCCACAGGGTAGTAAATTTCTGGTATTTCATTAAGAGCCTTTGTTTTTCATCATTGAGCAGAACAATGTCAGTTGGGATTTTGGTCTTTTTTTTTTTTTAAGAAAAACTGAAAAAGGAATCCGGAAAAGAAATGAACGGAGACGCGAGGAAAATAAAAAAGAAAAGACGTCCGGAAAAAACCTCTCGTGACTTCTTCGTTTTTCTGGAGTCTCAACAGTTGGGATCGATTTCCTCTCTCCTTTACTCTACTCTTGACCTGGGCCTCAGAGACCAAGAAAGGAAAGAAAATCTTCGATTTTTTTTTTTTTTAAAGAATGTGCTGAAAGAAACTAAGATTCCACATAAGGTTCACACCTCTTAAAATACCAATTTTACTATACTAAAACCTCGTGAATTACATGTATCCAACACTAGATCATAAATCTCCTCAAAGAAAGGTATAAACTGTTGTCAGATATAACGAAGAAAATACACAGTGTAGTCACAGGAAGGTGAATGGAGGCTCGTCCCTAAAATTGAATTGGTCATTTCGAAAAGGCCACCAACCGTATCCACCAACGTAAATTGTTGAGAAGAAAAATCTTCGGATTGCAAACTCGACGTGTACAAAGGCATCGATGATATTGAGGCAATAGTGTAGGATATGTAACATAATGTGACCATACAATTTGTATTTTCAAAGGGCATGAACGTTTCTTAGCGTACGTCTCGACTTTACACTAAAATGAAAATTGTGGTGGGGATGGACATATGGCCTTTTCGCAATGACTGAGTCAATTGTATTATGGCACCCTAAATGGATTTTATAATGTTTATAACAGAATACGAAAGAATTTTTTTGCATATATATATATATATATATATATATATATATATATATATATATATATATATATATATATATATATATATATATATATATATATACACTACCGGCCAAAAGTATTGCATCGCCACCGATATCAGTAGAAAACGAAATGAATGCACATAATTATGAACGCAAATAGAACAATTTTATATTTGCGAAACAAAACAACAAAGGGTAACACAAAACCAAAACAGAAGAGTCAGAATGTGAAACGAAATCATTCAAATTTGGGATTTATCAAAATATCCACCAATAGATCTCAATACAGCAGCACACAACCTAGGCATCTTCGCGAGTAATTTCCGTAATGTTTGGGTTTTAAGTCCATTCCAACACGTTTGTAAATGTACCCACAACTGTGTTTTATTAACTGGTCGACGTTTTCGAACGTTTCTGTCTAACTCATCCCACAATAACTCTATCAGATTTAAGTCTGGGCTTTCCGGTGGCCATCGCATGTTTATCAATCCTTTTCGTCTTTCTTTTTCTTTCTTTCCTAAGTACGACTTACACAAATGAAATGTGTGTTTGGGATCATTGTTTTGTTGAAAAATAAATCCTTGACCGACAAGACTTTTGCCACTGTCTCTCCATAATCGATGATAATCTTTTTTCATTGTTCTCTCAATTTTCACTAAATCACCAACATTTTCACCCGCGATACAACCCATACCATGACAGACCCACCACCATATTTGACACTTGGATTAATGCATTGTTCGAGCATGCGTTCTCCACGAAGTCGACGAATAAACTTTCGGTGTTTAGTTCCAAAAATTTCGAATTTACTTTTGTCACTAAAGAGTACTTTATACTACTGTTGTACTGACCAGTTCTTATATTCTTTAGTCCATTGCAATCGTTTATGTTTGTTTTGTTTACTCAAAAGATTTTTTGTTGTTGTTGTTGCAATGCATCCCCTTGATGAACTGTGTTTTCGAAGTTGGCGTTTCAATTTTTTAACAGATACGACTGTTTCTCGGGTAGCATTAAGTTTTTCTCGAATTTCTGGGACAGTTAGTGTTCGTTAACGTTTGCTTGTGACCACAATAAACTGATCTTCATTCTTTGACGTTATTCGCGGTCTTTCAGGTCATCGACGATTAACATTTGACAGAGTTTCGTTGAAACGTTGAATAGTGCGAACAACTGTAGATTGATGTATGTTCACTCTTCTAGCGATCTGTCACGTAGAAAACTTTAACGTGTACAATTCCACAATAACAGCACCTTGTTCTTTACTAAGTTCACGAACTTGAGCCATACTGTTCATATGTGTCGAACAAACAATCACTTATTTAGTATATTTTAGCTGACAACTCTTGATGACCCTGAAAGGCGAACAGAAAAGAAAACTAGGCACAATTGCAGCTGGTTTCATACTTACAATGACATTTTATGTTGTATGTAAACAAATATTCATGTTAATAATTACACTAACTAAAAGCATATTATCTTCCTACTTGTCAAGAACTTTTCTTTTTGCTGTGAGGGTGAGGTCTCGCCATATTTTGAACTAATTTTTGATCGCGAGAAGTTATTTTACTGGTGACAAATTTAGAAACGTTTCAGAATGACTTAACGATAATTTATGTATAACATTCCAACATATTTTCATGAAAATCGGTACACCTTGTACGTATTTACAGCATTTCCATGGGTGATGCAATACTTTTGGCCGGTAGTATATATATATATATATATATATATATATATATAAACCACGTAACAGGTTCCCAATTGTTAAAAAAAACTGTCATAAGGACAAAAATGTAGCTCAATCTTTGTAAAACTCAGAACATTGGGGATTTCGAGATCACTGATTTCGAATTTGATGTTTTGTGAAAAATAAATACTAAATGGAAACTGTCTTTAATTCTGGAACTAAATATAATAGTAATAATAATAATAATAATAATAATAATAATAATAATAATAATAATAATAATAATAATAATAATAAGTAGTAGTAGTAGTAGTAGTAGTAGTAGTAGTAGTAGTAGTAGTAGTAGTAGTAGTAGCAGTAGCATAGTAAATACAGGGAACATAGTTCAAAATGTCACTATGCCATTACATTCATAAATAGATTGAAAAACTGAATACACTTATACTTGAAAAGGTTGAAGGTAATGTCACAAGCATTATGAACAATTCTTACAGAATTGATAAATTAAGCAATAGTTTGTATTAAAGTAAACTACCACGAAGTGCAAGGTACTGGAACTTACAAGAGTAAAAATATTCTTCCTTATAATGTTGAAATACAAGTTTCGTGAATAGATATATGGCATTTCACCTTGAAATATAAATTTTGAATACATTTCTCAACAGAATCTGAAATGTGTTAAGTTTGACGTCCCGTGGCTATAATATTGATGTTGCAAACTGACAAGAGTAGCTATAAATCCAGGGAATGGCTCACTAAACCACCACCTGTTTCTTCATTTGTTTGTAAACAAACATAAAACTCCTGTTTCTCTACTTGTTTATAACTAAACATACACCTCCTGTTTCTTCCTTTGTTTATAAATAAACATAACTAATTACATGATTATTATATGTCCGATTTCAGGTGATTTTTTTTCGCATATATTTCTCAAAGAACAAGTAATATCAACACACTGTTAGCAAATGTAGCAACTGATCAAATTTAATAATCCCTAAAATAATCTACTTTGTTAGAACCTGTTTTTGGTGGAAGTCCCTACATCAGACTTTTTTTTAAAGGTTTCTGAATATTTTTAAAGGCTTTACAGATTTTTTTTCGGTATACGTAGACGCGTGTGGTTTGATACGAATAAATTTTCATTATGAAGCAAATGATCTGCAGACCCTCTTCTACAATATACGTTTTTAGTTGTTATTGTAGTTGACATGAATTTAGCGTCCCGTTCAGGAGGTTACCGGAGACGCTGACCTGCAGCTCAGCGTGGAATCCGAATCACATGAGCTCCTATCGGAAATTGAAATTGAACGCCGTTCTTAGGGGGGGGGGGAGTATCTGACAGCACTTAGTTCTTACTCACTGGATTTGGAACCAACTTCGTATTATAGTTGCTATTTGGGTCCCTGCAGACGTCCTTAGTGGATATCATTAATGCTATAAAATGCTGTGGAGCTGATATTTCGGTACTTTCGGGTCGCTACGTTTATCTATATCATCGGGTCTGCAGGTAATGTGGCTGAAAGTCGTGACCAAAGTGACCCAAGTTGCAGGAGCAAGAAATAACTGACCAAGAAATAAGAGCGTACAATACCGGTAGCAAAGAAACTTTTGCAAGATGAGGAACTTAAACATGTTATTGTGTGTATTCAGTTTAACTTTCCTTTTCATCAGAAGCAAATGGTAAAGTTACAATTTTCAATTCTGAAAAGGTGCTGAGGAAAATATTCAACTGAACTTGAGAAAGTTGGAAAACGTGTGGGAATAGATTTTAAAAGACAATGCATCCAAGAAGCCTGGTTTCAGTGTTTTGTACGTTATTGAAAAAATAATGACTATAGAGGAAAGAAAATTTCTTGAGAAAGCAACTGAACAATGTTTCAGCATTCTCGGTTAAGTTGCTACCATTGTGATAGAATATCTTTAACGTAAGATAAATCGTATAGACAAAATTGACAGTTTGACTATTGATAACATGAAAAATGGTTCACCACATTAAACATAATTCATTTTTATACCAAGAAATAACTTATGCATACAGAACAGTATCAACACTATTAACCTATATCTGTATTTTCTACTATAAGAATGTAAAAAGACGTTATCATAACGAAAAAATTGCTGAACCGTTTGAAATGAAATTTCGACTGAACTTAGTATCTATCTCGAACTGGGTTGTGGTCGCGCTATCGTTATTAAAATACATATCATAAGGAAGGTGAGGAACTTTAAAATGTTTGCCAAAAATAGAGTATCTCACGTTAGAGAGACGAAACTTGGTATATACATTTCTTATTAAGAGAGAGTGGGCACGTGTCAAAACATTTTTAGAAATTCCGCTTTTGAAAGGGGAAGAGGAGTAATTTCTATAGCTTTTTCTCAATATTTAAGAATGAAATCGAGGTTGTATGTCTCGTCATCACATCAAAACGGATAAACCGTTTGAAATGTTTTTTTTTTTTAACACAGTATATTTAGCATTTGCCTCAAGTTTGATTTTTATCATATTACATTCATTAACATCCGTATCATGAAGGGGGCCGCGGTGGCTCAGTGGTAGAGCGTTCACCTCTGGTGCATGGGGTTCCGGGTTCAAACTTTGCTTCCGCCAAGTGAACTTTGTGGTAGACAAACACCGTGTGCGTGGGTTCCCCGGGGATCTCCGGTTTCCTTCCACCTTCTTCATTCCACCATTTCACTTATTTCTCATTATCACTGTCTCTTTTAGCTTAGCCGGCATAACCGTGAAAGGTAAAACTCAAAATTTTATTTTTTCATGCGTATCATGAGGAAAAGAGGTATGCCAAAAAGAGAGATCTCACGAGCCAAGGTAAAACTTCATTTCAGATAAAGAAGGCGGGTGATTTCTACGACGTAGGCATACATAAACTTGTCGACGTAGTCATACGTAAACGTATTTTTGTGATGCTGTTAAGAAAACTTTTTTTTTTTTCTCTCTAATAGCTGTTGATAGGCGAACATAGCCGTTCTGTAAGACTACCCACACATATGCATAGCATAGCATAGTTTAGAAGTCTAATAAAGCGAACTTCGTTTTAGCTTCCAATATTTCAATAGCATGCAGAGAGACTTCAAAACATGCAATTCTCGTGACACTGCATACCTTAAATTTGAATAAATTAGCACAATATGTAGGTCACAAGACGCGTGTCTTAAAAGAATTTCAAATCTTTAAAAATAAAAGAAAAATATTTCTCCAGCAAACAAACTGAAAAGGAAATATCAAAACAGCAACCCGTTTTCAATGTATTTTTTAGCGAATAGCAACGTGCTTCAAAGTGATCTGAAGACAAGGAAGTGTTGTATTAGTCAGGAGACTTATTATTTAGAAATGGAAGATTGACTCTCGTTGATGATATTTCTTGGGCTAAACGAAAACTAACCTCCTGCTGCAGAGCAGTGGAAATGAAATACGCAGAAAAGCCAGCAAAGAAATAACTCGTCGTCTTGATGAAAACTGATTTTTCACAGAAGATGAGAAATTAGGAGAGCCGTGCTTGCTTTGCTTTTTTTTTTTTCTTTCATTTCTTGCTATCTCCGTCTCCAATCCTTTTACGTGCTTCACTTTTATAAAGCTCCAAGAAGAGCAGAAGAGGCCATAGAGAGACTCCAAAAGATGAAAATGTCAAGGATTTATAACACTACCTAGGGACTAATACAAGAAATTCAAAGCTAAATGGAATTTATCATTTAGTTAAAATAACTTTTATACACTTCCCTTCTCTGTTCATTTTTTCTTTATCAACTTCTACATATCATAATAAATGACTACAAAAGTGATTTTTACAGGTACAGACAATCTTTAACTTACGCAAGTCGAATTTTTACCATAATCTAACAAGGACAGTAGATGAGTGCGTCAGGAAAGAGAGTGGAACTAACATAAGTCCATTCGATAGACTTAATGGAGGTAATACTACACAACGTACTATAAAAAGATAAACTGATCTTAATCGGGTTTTTGACCAGAATCACTCTCAGTCATTATTCGCAGCTGCACTGAGAAAAATCAGTTATCCGGACAGTGGTATATTGTATAAATATACGGAATCCATACCATTGCTGAAGATGTGATACCTCGTATGTTCAATTCTAGTAAACCTTCGTATGTCACAAGAAATCGATTGCTGAGAAACCGATTATAGAGTCGACCTGCATGTCAAATGGTGACAACTTCAGGTGATATCTCGTATAGAAATGAGTTCAACATATTATAGTCATTTGCAAGGGCGCCCATCAGGGGGGAAAGGTGGGGCTCTCGCCCCCCTTTAGGAAATTGTACTTGGGAATATCGAAAACCCAATAGAATTTTTACATTAGTTACAGCAAAATTTGAAATTATATTTGAAATATTGTTTATACTTGCCCCCCCTTGGAAACCACAACATGGGCGCCCTTGGTCATTTGTGTTGTAATCAGAGCAACTGTGTCAGCGTTTTTTAAAAGGATAGCGCACTTTTTTAGAAGGTCTGAAATATTAATATTGTAAATAGATATAGTGAAGTTTTTTCGTCTGCTGAAAAAGTAAGAAATTGGACGTACGAGTTATCACAACTTCAAGAACGATATGTTTACTACGGAAATCTGTACGGAGCTTACATTATCCCATATGCTACATATGTGCTGCCTTCCTCCCGCTTAGATGTTACATCACACAGCTGCAGGGTGCCTGGCACTTAATAGTATTTCGTATATTACATACATATACGTATGTTACATACGCCATCTGTATGTTATATACGTCCATCTGTATATGAGATCCTTACTACTTATATACAGCCATAACGAAAGTACGTATAGATGGAACAATTATACGGACAGCATTATAAAAAATATGTTATTAGTTATACGTTTGCTTCAGGATGTTATATATAATCGTACAAATCTGTAGGATTTACGCATGTAACCTACGTTTCTTTTCTTTGTTTGTGACGAGCAGGGTTGGCTGGTTTAAACCCGCTGTTTTTTTTTTTTTCAAAAAAACCAACTGGTTTAAGCAAATAAACAAAAAAAAAAACGAAAAATCCTTTAAATCGTGTGAACTTCATGGTGACGTTTCCACCTATCAAACCATCCGCATTACGTGTATCTACTTTTCACCTTGTAATCAAGGGGGTCCCGTGTTCAATTCTCGGTCGAACCACAACCGATCTTTCAAGTGTAAACCAAGTAGCGATTCGAGGTGTCCCTTTAAGCGAAAGTCTCCTCCGTGATAACCTTGGTATTTCATAAGGATGTTAAGCCTAAACATACGAAATGAAATCAAATTATATATTTCTACTTGAATGAATGCCTGTTGTTTTATAAAGAAGCCAAGGTTGCTTAAATATGTTGATAGAAATTGGCAAAATTTATCAACTGCCTACATAGCTTCCAACATCAGCTTGGATTTGACTTTGTTTTTATTTTATTGAATGATATCTACATACCAAGTTTGTAATTTAATACCTCAGTTTTAGCGTAGGGATTATGATACGTTGACCTCAAAATTTTACATACAAATACATTTAAAGTAATAATAGGATTTTCCCAGTGACTAAGGCGGGAGTTTCGAGATTTGTATATAATTCTGTATAACGTTTTTACTTGTGTAACTGTTTATCTTTTTGTCCTTCTGAAATGACTCTTGACAATTATATTAACAAGTACGCCTATGTAAAGATCAGTACAACGTATTTTTATCAGGAGTCCTTCGTGAATAAGTCGGCAATCGCATTTGTGACCAATTAGTCCCGGTTTTGTGTTCAAATGGACAATTTCTCTTGGATGTAAGCCGAGAAACGGTTTGGATTTCGCTTTCACCTTACGTGACCCCTTCCAGCATAATCTTGTTGCATAATAACACCAAGGCGAAACAAGCTAATTTCTGTCCATATCTAATATAAATATATAGAGTAAATTATTTAAACCAAAAAAACCTGGTTTAAACCCCAAAAAACCGGGTTTAAACAAAAAATGTTTTTTTTTTTTTCAATAAAAACCATGATTTTTGCCAACCCTGCTGACGAGACATATGACTATATTCTGTTCGAATCACCTGTTAGCTTCGGATTTAATTTTCGATCTAAAAACTGTATTAGCTGCAATATCATTGCATTGGTGCAAAGACATATTTTGTTTCCTTTATACATAACACGGTTTTCATTACTGCAAAAATTACGTTGAAGAAGATAATTTGAGAATCGGATAATAAATCAACTGTTTGTTTCGAAACAAAATCTACATACATCTTAAGCTAATTTATTACGTTAACCGTCGGATACATATCAATGAAATTTGTATATAATTAGAAACACCTACAAGCGCTTCATTATGCAGTTTTTGAAATCTGTCTACAAAATGTACATTTCGAGATTTGCGGAAATTTTTTCAAGGTTTGTCTTTATAATATGAACATTGAATTAATGCAATGGCATTGCAGTTAATACAGTTTCCACAACCAAAATTAAATCAAAAGTTAACAGGTGAATTTGAAGGCAATATAACCAAGTGTATAAATTTGACTGTAATTTTACAAAGGTTTACTCATGTTTAGATAGATTTTGTAAGTAATTTAGCTATTTTCTAAAGGTACCTGTTGCCAGCACTTATCGATACGGCCAGTGCTTAGCCAATTTTAAAGAATACTAGCTGAATCTGCACTCTCTAAACAGCGCATCATTCACATATAGCATGAATCTTCTTTTCATTCCTCATAACATCTGTACATGCCCTTTTACAGACGCAAGTGAAGGACATCTTGATAAAAATCGGGAAGAGAGACATAAAGGGGAGATTTTTTCAATTATTATTTCAATATCTCGCACAGTTTGCAAGATTTGACCCTACTTCCGATTGAAGTTTATAATTTATGTGTGATCAGTGTTTTCTTTCTTCTTGCATGCGGTATGTAATAAGCAAATACATTACACGCACAATGAATTATGTCAGTGATGGCATGTCTGGCAGCTGTTCTCTCCGGATCCGATATCTACAATAAAAAACAAGTAAAAAAACTTCGTTCTTCTTTTTTTTTATCAAAGAATATATTAGGCTTTTATTGTAATCATAAAAGTTTGCCTTCTATTGCCGCCATTTTAAAATATGGCCGCTCAAACTAGAGAAATTATAATTTTCACATTATTTTTAAAACTTTTACAGCAAATAACTTTGAAACGGCTATGTTTAAGGGAAAACATCCTGAAACAAATGTTATGGGGCATTTCAATAGCTTTCAAACGCGACCAGAATCATTGATGCATCTCAATTAATAACGGAGATATTCAATTTTATGCTAGGTTAAGTGTAAAAAATTTTCAGTAAGTTCGAACTATTACAATTGTGTCCATCGACGTTTTCGTCGTAAACTTTCGGTGCCAGAGCTGAAAATGCGGAGAAGTAAAGTTTGAAGAAGTGTTTAGAAATAGATTTGCCTTGAAAACGAGAAGTAAGGTTGTATAGGTTAGGTTGAGGATAGCTTTAATCGACTAAGCCGCAAAACTCGAAAATCAAAATTAGGTTGGGTTAGAGACGCCTAAAATACTACTCATTTCGAACCTTTTTAAATGACTTTTCACTTTAATTGCCTTAGAATTTCGGCTGTAATTCCTTTTTAGAGCTTGTGGTTTCCGAGATATCATTGTAAAAAGAATCGGCCACAAACATATAAACATCCACAAACATAAACTTTTCTTGACCATAAACATATAAACCTACCATTTCAATATATAGATAAGGCTTGATTTTTAGCGTTTTGCTTTGTTTAGAAAATGGAATATACTACGAATAATTGATTATCGACTATTAAAAGCATTAGCAGAGCTCAACTACTGAAACTATATTTTCTAGTTGCTATGAACTACCAGCATGTTATACCACACAAGACATAACTGGATGAGCTATCTTGTGAAAGGAATTAATGTGTAATTTTGTTCAAAGATGGAACGAATAATCAGAAAATAATACGTTCATTTTTAGATTTATATTTTGTTTCGTTAATTACTGAGAGAGTTTAATTATTGAAGCATGTTGCTGAGCGCTCTCAACAGTGAATGAACAAAATACAGTAATTGAAAGTGAACGGATCAAGCTCTGATTATTGATTTAACTTGTCTTTGAGCAAAGTTTAAACATCCATCACTTGAGTTTGGCTGAATTAATGTGAAATAATGTTAATCCGTAAACAGATTTACTGAAAAGAGAGAAAACGTGCTGCTATTAGCCACTAATGCGTCTTTAAAAACTCAATACTTTTCTTTTGGATCAAAAGATCAAATATATTTCAGGCAAAAATTTTCTTGTTTTAAATATTTCCCGAATTGAAAGAACTAAGAATAACTTCAAATTGGACTTCTTATCACACATATTATTATTATTATTATTATTATTATTATTATTATTATTATTATTATTATTATTATTATTAGAATAATAATAATACTCTATTTTTGTGTACTGCCCCACAAATCTCGCAGCACCCGATCCTGGACACAGATTTCTATCTATTCCGTAGGTACCTCATGCACTAAATTTGTCTACTAGGAACATGCAAAGTCATAATATGTCAGTTCATGGCTCCTAGCACTCGCGAGAAGCTATCTACCAGGGTTCTGGAAGAAAGACAGAGAGAGAGAGAAACAAAATGACGACTAACAGCGTAAATAAGTTTGGAAAAGTATAGACGGATAAAACTCAGCAAGACGAGATCATCATCTCACGTCCAGATTCTAACATCAGGAAAAACTGGGATGCCCAGCTTAAGGCCGAACAATGAAGAACAGAAAACCAGATGCTGTACTGCTGGTAATTCGGAATTGGGCCCACTACTGGACAAGAATAGGAATTGTTTACCAAGCACTGAGAGCGGGTTAGAGCCAGTGCTGGTAGTCTGAATAATTTCTCTACTAAGAGTGGTCAGTGTTGACAGGTGAGTGCTTGTTAGTTGAAAAGTTGACTCCGTTCATGGTTAGGCTTTTTTTTTTTTTTTAACGCTTACGCACAAATATTCATTCATCAAATCCACAAACCGATCCAATCCGATCTGGTCGAATCAATGAAACAAGCTGATCCGGTTTATATATCGTTGATTGATTTGAAACAATGAAATGAAATCTTTAAGTTTTACGTCCCACGGTTATGCCAGTTAGGCTGACGGTGACGGTGATGATGAGAGATGAGTGAAATGGTGGAATGAAAAAAAGTGGGAGGAAACGGAAGAACCCCGAGAAACCCCACGAGCACGGTGTTTGTCCACCACAAAGTCCACACGGCGAGAGCGAAAATCGAACCAGGGACCCCAAACACCGGAGGTGAACTTGATTGATTTGAAGTTTAGCATCCTGTTCAGCAGCGGGGCTATGAGACGTAAATCTACATCTTAACGTGGGATCCGAACCACACGAACTGCCGGAAATCGAACCCGCGTATCCATTTACATATCGTGTTACCATACCAATTATAATCAACATATATGTGTTGTTGATTGCTTTTCTTCACTTCCTTGATAACTCTTCAAATCATACGATGATAAACCTTTACATTCGAATAACATCGTCACCACTTCTGTAAATCATAATCATTATTCATCCAAAACGCTATAGGTCTACACATACATTTTAGTTGTCTCTTCTTCTAACTGTGGAATCTCTAAACTTCCAATACCGTCTTCTGTGCTAATCTAATAAGTCACTTCTCCACATTATTTAGCAACCTAAGTGATAGCTATTTTCTAAGATTTCCTCGAAAACAAATACTATTTTCTAATACTTGTTGATTCACTATTCACAACCTCTTTCTCTTCTTGGGCTTCCAAACTATGCTATGCATAAATGTCGGAAGTTTTAGTGAACGGCTTTATTCACCCATCTGTCCACAGGTATCGGAGCAGAAACGGTAAGATATATCAATAAGTTTTTTTTTTTTTTAATCGACTCAGTTTCCTATGAATAGGTTCCATTTCCTCTGTTAATTCTCTATTCAAACCGAAAGTGGTTCAAACTACCTATTTCCAGTTTCAACGTTTATGGAAAGAACAAAAACGGTAACAGATAGCGAGAAACTGTGTTTTGAAAGCAATTCAGCGCCTCAAGATAACATACCATGACTATTCGCAAGACTATCAGAACTGGAAGTGGCTTACATTTACTGTTATTTCCGATTTCAATACTGGTTTCCACAGCGCAAAATCTGGAAGAGATATTGAAATGCGATAGTAGAGTATATCATCACAACCCGCAACACTATATCAAAATCGAAAGTGGCTGAAATTTACCACTATTTCCGGTATCAACACTAATTTCCATAGAACAAAAATAGTAAGAGATATCAAGATACATTTTTCCAATCTATTCAGTCTTAAGAATATGTTTGTCTTTTCCATTAACCATGTATTCAAACCGGAAGTAGTTGAAATTAGTCATTTCCGGTTTCAACGTTTGTGGTAATAGACCGAAAATGATAACAGATAGTGTGAAGCTATGTTTTTGCGAACGACTCAGTTCCCAAGGCAACATACTATGACCTCCGCAATACTGTATTAAAACCGAAAGTGGTTCAAATTTACTACTAAGTCTGGTTTCAATACTGATTTCCATACAGAGATCGAGATGCTTCTCTTTTTTCAATCTATTTAGCTTCCTGAGAACAGGTTCCGTCTCATCTGTTACCCTCAATATAAACCGAAAGTATTTCAAATTAACCATTTCCGGCTTCTACTGTTATCACTATAGAATAAAAATATGTTGTATTAGATAGCGACAAGCAATTTTCTGTAATCGAACCAGGGTATTAAGAAAACATACAATTACAACTTGTAATACACTACCAAAACCGAAGTGGTTAAAATTTACTACTTCCGGTTTCAATACTGATTTTCCATAGAACAAAAACATTAAGAGATATTGAGATGTGGTTTCTTGTAATCGATCCAGCGCCTCAGAAATAGGTTGCATCTCTTCCGTTAACTCTCTATTCAAACCCGAAGTAGCAGAAGTTAATCATTTCTGGATTCAAGATTTTATCATCATAGAACAGAAACGGTGATAGATAGCGACAAATGGTTTTCTGCACCTATACCGTCAGTGTCTCAAAAGTATATATTATCAAAACCCGCAATACACTACCAAAACCGGGAATGTTTTAATTTTATGATTGCAAATCTGATTTTCATAGAAGAAAAACTAAGATATATCGAGGAAAAGCTTTCCGCAACTGATTCAGAGTCCCAAGAGTAAGTTCTATCTCCTCGGTTATCCCTCTATTCAAATCGGATATGGTTCAAATTAACGATTTCCGGTTATAGCCATAGAAAAAAAAACAGTTGATATACATTCAGCGTTCCGGAATAGGTTCTATCTTTCATCTTCTTACTCTATTGCAACCAGTAGTTATACGTAGATGTACTACTTAAATCTGAGTATTGAATTTGCATAGTTTGAAAGTCTGCCGTAGTATCATACTGTGAAACGAAACTCACTTGTTTCATTATTAATGCTTGTAATTCTAAATGATTTACCAGATTTATTGATACTCTAATTTAATGCAAATTACTCAATTTAATGAGAAAAGTTAATGTAATGTAAATAATATGATGGTACATAGTTTCCTCGTACTCTGTACTAAAATGAACAAATGGTACACAAAACATAAAAAATCTAGTTTAAATGAAAAGAATGAATAAAATGGAACTAATTAAACACGCAACATTAATTTTGTATTAGCTATGTTTTGCAAACATTGACGTTATAGCAAACAACATTTTTTCTTTTATTCTGCACTGATGCAGAAAACCAAATGTTACATTTAAAAATATATATTCGCATTGATATTTCAATGATAAAAAAGATGGATTTTTTTTTTTTTAAAAAAAGAGGAAATTTCAGCATCTTCCATCCGTATGAAAATATCAGCGATGCGCTGACCACGAGTGCAGAAAGACTAAATGGTTTGTGGATGATAAATGAATATGATGATTCTTCAACCGAAAAGTGATTACTAAAACACTGTCCACAGCGTTTCAATTGATTACAGACAGTAAACTGTGTATAAATCACTCGACTTTATTCCGAGTTACGTCAGATTAATATTTTTAGTTTGTGTTTATTTCATCATTTAATAATTACTAGGAAATTCTTCATAATTAAAAAAAAAAAACTTTAAAATCGAACACAACAGACATAGTTGGTTAAGTTTCACCGAACTTCACTTAACCACAACCCCACAAACTTGCAGACTTTCAGCCTCAGTACCAACAATGAGGATCAGTAATATCGAAGCCCGACCTCAGTTTGGTTTGGTACTAACCAGTGGTCGAAGTGAGGCGGTATGCGGTGGTATGCCATACCACCTCTGGTTTTTTTAATGACGAAGGCATACCGTCTCTAGTTTTTCAATATATGAAACATACCGTCACTGGAAAGTAGATGCTAAATACCTTTAATAAATCCACTTTTATATGCAGTAATTGACCAATAGCTTTGCACGTAAAAAAAAATTATATTTCTTATGTAGAAATAATTTCTAACTTGTCAACACCGACATTTTTGTTAACTTTTTCCTACCTTTTATTTTTAAAATGAGATATTTTCAAAGAAGTTCACCTAGTTTATATTTTAATGTGTCATATTGAATTGTTTCTTTGTTATGTATGTGTGCATGTCTTCTGGCCTTAATGCATATAAATGTCGTGCTTCGAGCATGTGGGATTTAGAGGTTGTCTGCTGTGGGGGCAGACCTTCCGAGGGTTTGGAATATTTCATCATTCGGTTTTTGAACATTTTCGTGTATAATTCTCTACAACAATGCATGGGGATATCTTTTAATTTTTCAGAAAGTTGTTGGCGGGGTATCAAAATCTCTCCATATCCCCCCCTCCCTTACTACAGAGAAGCTCTCCAATGGTTTTCAGTCATTAAGTAAATAGAAATGCAATCTTTTAGGCAACATACCCTCCTGGATTTCAACATTTAGATGGTCCCGGTATGTCGAGACAAAATCGTACAAAAACATACCGCTTCTGCTTTTTTTCCACTTCGAACACTGGTACTAACCATTTATAATTGCTTACGTAGATTAATAGTTAAATCAGGCAGTAGGAGAGTAGATTAAAGTCTCTCTCTCTTGAGCTAGTGCAGAACTTTTCAACTTGCGTGTCGCGACATCCTTGTGTGTCGCATGGTACATCAGGGGTGTCGGGAGATGTACAAATTCAAAGTCTTAAACAAAAGAACTCCTGGTAAAATAATCCTCCCTTCATCTCATTCAGCGCATTAACTATGTGACCGAGATGTTAATTTCTACAATTTTATGCGACTAATAATACTCAATGATAATTCCAAAATGTCTCTATTTTCGACCTTGTGAGAAAACTAAAGTGAGTCTGCGTAATGAAGACCCTTGTTCTAAGTAGGGTTGAGTTGAGGTGATTTTGAGTTTAACGTCCCGATCAACAGCGAGACTATGTGAGACGGGACCTACTGATTAATGCGGAATCTGAACCACATGAGCTCCCGCCGGGAATCGAACCCGAGTCTCCCACGCCAAAGGCGCCTACACTAACCGCTTAGCCACGAAGGAGCTCTGCTCTATCTAAAAGTAGATTTCACGTAGTGCAGCGATGAAGAACCTATCCTATACCCGAGTGTCTGACATATGCAGAAAAACCAGTGAATGGATATCGTATGAAACTGTCTGTATTAACGGAGTATCGCTATAAGGGAAATGTTGGAAAGCACTCGTCTATTGTCTGGTATGCGTGACATTGGTATGATTCCCAGTATAAGACTTCCATTACGATGGAAATCTTTCAGTTTACGTCCCACGGTTATGCTAAATGAAACGGTGATAATGAGAAATGAATGGAATCAATAAAATGGGAGAAAACGGGAGAACCCCGAGGAAACTTGCACACATGGCCTTTGTGCACCACAAAGTACACTTGGCGCAAGCTGGGACCGAACCAGAGATCAAACACACCAGAGACGAACGCTCTACCACTGACCCACCGCCGTCCCTCCACTACGATGGTTCGAATTCCACCTTAAATTGTAGCTTTACGTCTCATATAGCCTCGGAGATCAAAAGCGACGCTGAATTTCACTACGTAAACAAACGATACGTACGAAATAAGGTTAATATCTAACAGATTAGATTTAAAATTCTTCCAAAGCACGATTATCAAAAAGTGAAGTGATGCCCCATTCCGTCATAAATTGTTTCGAAGCAATCTTCTCAAATTTATCATTATCTCTGTCCCCAAAAGAAAATGTAGAGGGGGCCGGAGTTTGTTATAATACAACCAAGATGATCTTAAAAGCATCATTATGGTATAATTACAGTCGAATTGTGTCATTTGCAATGAAAAATTATATTCATTCCTCCAAAAAAGTTCATTGGAGCAACCTGCGCTTTAAACCTCGCCAGTGGGTACCCCTGCCAACGTGTTATGCTAATTTATACGGATGAGAGATATGAATCATCAAAAAATTATCCGTTTCTATATGCTTTTCAAATATTTTCTTTATTAGATGTGTGGTTGATTGGTTAGGAATTTTATAATCAATTTTCAACAATGAGGTTATATAAGACGTGGACTTACAGCTCAATATGGGATTCGAACCCCATGAACTCCCACCGGGAATCGAAAATGGATCTCCTATACCAAAGGCGTGTACGCTAAATACATAATCACAAGGGAGCTCTTACATTAAACATGTCATGGAAGCGAGTAAAGAAGAAGAAATATTAATGCCAGTAGATGTATTTATTTAAAATACAATATATGGGCCATTGGGAAAGTTAAAATATATGGTTCACTCAAAATTATTATATAACTGTGCAATAAAATCAAATGAAATAAGGAAGAGAACTTCATCCAACTTGACTCTGAGTTGAGGTGATAGTTAATATTTTCAATAATTGTTGGGAAGGGTAATTAATATTTCTGACCAGATTCTAATTAATATTTTTCAATAATTAATATTTTTCTGACCAGAGTATCTTGGGAAGGGGTAGAAGGTTTAGAAAAAGAGAACAGGACATAACATCAGAAGAAGCGCGAAGGATTGAGAGAGAAAAAACAGAAAGATTAATGAATTAGACAAATGAACTTAAAGTACATAAATTATGGGATAGGTTGATAGAACGAATTGAAGAATAAAAATTAATGAATAAGAAAAAATACATTATACAACATAGAATGGAGAAGAAACGTAAAAGTAACCGATATTTAGGAAGAAGAAGAAGAAAAGAGAAAAATTACAATAATAGTGATTTTATATATAAAACTAGCCTTTGGCTGGCTGGGGGCTCGCCACCAGACCCTCGAACTTCCTCAGCCTACGTCCTCGCATTTCTTATCTATCGCCCTTTGCATCAACAGTGAATTTCGTGAACTTGCTCTTCATATTTCCTGATTCTGCCCATCCGGAAGCTTCTCCCCGCACACTGTCTTTGCTCGGCCTACGACCTTGCACCTATTGGACTCACAATTCTATCGTTTCTTTTCCCATTTCAACTATCTAAAGATAAGATTTTATATCCCCCCAAAAAAGCCCACGTAAATAACATGGGAATTTCTTCATCCTCCTTTAGACCCCTAAAATATTAAAAATATTCACTTTTGGTAATTTTCCTGTCGGTTAGTCTTGGAAGGCTACAATCATGCCAAATTTCATCATTCTAATCATGCCGAAAGTGCCTAAACATTTTGGGGTGTAGAAGACGGCCCATATAAATAACATGGGAAAGATTTTTCAATTCCCCATAAAACCATTGTAAGGTTCGAATTTTTTTATTTCTGATGATTCACTTAAGTAATGCTATCAAAAACGTACAAGCATACCGAATTTCAAGTTTTTATTCCAATTCTAAGTACCTAAAACATGAGGTTATAGGTTAAAAAAAAAGCCTATTTAAATAACATGGGGAAATTTTGCATCCAATCTTTAGACCGCCTAAAAATTAAAAATATTCACTTTTGGCAATTGGTGGGTTTGTCCCAAAAAGCTTTAATCATGTCAAATTTAATCATTATAGCCCTACAGGAAGTGTTCAATAATCTGGGGGTGTAAAAGGTGCCCCATATAAATAACATGAGAAAGATTTTTCAGTTCCCCATAGAACCACTCTAAAGTTGGAATTTTTCATTTTTACTGATTTACCTAGGTGGCGCTAACGAAAATGTACAAGCATACCGAATTTCAAGTTTTTATTCCAATTCTAAGTACCTAAAACATGAGATTATAAGTCCAAAAAAAGGCCCATTTAAATAACATGGGGAAATTCTTCATCCCCTTTTTAGACCCCCTAAAAATTAAAAAATATTCACTTTTGGCAATTTTCCTGTAGTTTGGTTTCGGAAAGCTACAATCTGCCAAAGTTAATCATTGTAGCCCTACAGAAAATGCTCAATAATTTATGTCAGCTCATGTAATTTCATATATAGTTAAGATTTTAAAATGAAACAATAGGTTATGACAATATATTACTGTTACATATTTAAAATTATATAAAAAGCAACAATTAAAATTCAAGCATCCTTATCTGTGAGATTAGGGGTTGTTGGTATTCGACGATCCGGGGATACGGCGATTCCTTCCTTTTTAGCGTCCTACCAAGGATCTCTTCGTTTGGTCGAGGCTTTTCTTCCGCAAGTAACCACCTGGACCCAGATGACACTGTTCTCAAGAAGGCTCTAGGAAGTGGGAAAATTTAACAGGTACAAGTCTTCCAGGAATTAACAGAAGAGGTTCTTAGGCATCTTGGTATATACCAATTCCAGTGCATTTCTATGAACTTCTCTTACAGTCAGTTATTGCTCCAGAGGATAAAGTCAGGATTCTTCCTGCCTCATCCCTACATGCCGGGGCATGGTTGATGCAATACCCTCCCCACCATTAGGTCTTCATACGACTAATGAAACATTTTGAATCGCTATCGCCTTAAGATTAGGTTCAGCTGTTTGTGAGCCACATCGCTGTCCAGCGTGTAGGGATCAAGTTAACCAACGTGGCCTGCATGGCCTTTCATGTATGAAGAGCATGAGCAGACACGCTAGACACTCCTCTGTTAATTTTACGAGTCCTTACGCAGCTCATAAAATGGTATTACTTAAGCAGTTCAAACAAGAAAATGGTAAGAAACAGATATCAGAGGAAAGCAGTTTCTCTCCTTTTTCAAAAAAAAAAATCTCGTAAAGAAAAAGATTACCTAACGTAAAGGGTTAGTATAAAAGCCTTATATCACAAAAATAAATATCCACACTAAACGGAAAGAGAGAGAAACACTGAATAAGGGATACAAGTGCTGTAGCAGACTTGCGGCCCTCACATGCAAGATAAGCAGATGGGACCCTAGCTGTAAATCCAATTCTAATAATAATAATAATAATAATAATAATAATAATAATAATAATAATTATTATTATTATTATTATTATTATTATTATTATTATTATTATTATTATTATTATTATTAACTTGTTTTCTTTTCAAAATTTCTGACCGCCTACGAGCGAGTGTCCATATAACGGTCATGTCTGCACTTTTGTCAATGAGCGATCCCAAAGGCCAAAACGTATGAATATCTCTGAGACAAAGGAACAAAAAAACATTCTTAACATAAATTCTAGGTCATAGTTCGAAGCACTTGCTTTCGACAGATGCTTTTTTGTTTCTCTTTTTTCGGAAACAAAAAAGCTCCGACGGCTAAGTTACAGTATATAATATTGCAAATTTGCAAGTGGATTAATTTACATTGCAATTTGTGGTCATAAGGAAATCATCGTTAGAAGATATTATTGTAAAAATTAAGTTTTATTTCTGCATCTTACGGTCCCCTATATCTCGCCCCCCGAATATCGATATCGAAAATTTAGGATGTTGATATATTCTCGATATCGAATGTTGATATATGTCGATATCAATATCGACGATACCGATATATCGACATATCCCACAGGCCTAGATCCGAGAAATGATGCAATAATAATAATACGAACATATAAAGGATGCTTGAAACCTTCATTAAGTCACTTTCAAAATTAATAAGAAACTTGGTGGTCAAATAAAATACTCAACTTAAGTAGAACTGTAGATCTTCGAGACACACCTAGGGTAATGTGAAACTTTTAACACATGCTTTGTTTCCGCGTGGTTTGGTTGCAAATTCGGTAGTGTTCACTGGACGTACTGATCCGAAATACATTCCAATAAGTCCAGTAGGTAGCGTAGGTCATACCTTCCATTCCAGACTACTAATTCAAACTGAATAAAAAGAAAGAAAGAAAGAACGAACGAAAAGAAATGAATAAGAAAGAGAAAATGAATGATTGTACTTTACTGCTAAATTTCTATCAGAAACACTATATTAAAAAGTCCAAACTGTATCATAATGAAAACTTACAAATGTTCAAAAGGAAAATTGGATGTTTCTTATAGATGTAGCAGACCTTGCATGTTTCAAATTTCAAATGTGAATAAAACACATTGAATTATAGGATGGAAACAAATTTTGTGTCAACTAAGAAATAAAATCTTGTTTTGAAATAACCAAAGAGGGAAACATTTTCTAGTCATCTCGGAAGATTTATCTGTTCCAAACATCCAGTGGCCATTTCATCTATCACGGATATAACGTTGTAATTCGCACAGTTGCAGCCATTATTTTATGCGAAAAAACGTTATTGCCTGCGGGGAATCGAACCGAGATTTCTCACGTGGAAGTCTTGCACGATAGTCTCCACCGATTGCTCTACCCAATCTTTGCTTAATAAATAGTGTGGGGTTTCTTTCTGAGAACGATAACGCGAAAAGTGCTGCAGATCAATGAAGTGTTTCGGATATCCTGGTAATTTCCTTGCCCTTTCTCAACCAACATTCGTAAATCGTCAGGTGTTTGCTTCCACATTTTTAAGAATTGCTCGTCTAGTATAAGAAGTCGATTCTTTACGATCACTTTGTTAAAAAAAAAATAATAATTTGGGCATGAACATGATTTGAATCTAGGTTAGATAACTGTACTGCTTTTAAGTCCGCTACGCTACCCTTACACTATCATGCTACATAAAACTAAACCCCGAATGGGAGTTCAGGTTTGGAGTTAGTAACCAGCTTGAAGACGGCTTCTTCATGTAAGGTTATTTACACCAAAATGTACAACAAAATTAATTTATTCGACGACCTAGAGACAAATTAGTGCCCACTAATAAGCGAAATAACATAAAATCTAGGGAAAATTACAGAAATAATAACTTATTCTACAGTAATTTTGCCGTGCAAGTTCAATAATAATAATAAGAAGAAGAAGAAGAAGAAGAAGAATATAGAAGAAACATACCGTATGAGGACATATTGCATTAAAATCTGTAAAATCGTTCCCAACATTAGGTAAAAGTTACAACATAGTCGGAATTCGAGAGAAGTGTCTGGACCACAGAACAAACCCCCTGGGTACGTCCCTACAATTAGTTAAATGTTAAACGAAAGCTTTCCAGGCAAATTTCATGTAGAAAGTAGGGCTACTAACCTCACAAGAAATTTTTAAGTTTTACGTTCCATGGTTATGCCGGCTAAGCTAAAGGAGACGTCAATGATGAAAATGAAAATAGTGGAATAAAAAAGAGGGAGGAAACAGAACCTCGAGGAAACCTACACACATGCGTTTGTTCAGCCCAATGTCCATTGGGATGGAGCTGGGTAGAAAAGGCTGAACTATTAAATTCACAAAATCTCAATAATAATAAATATTAATAATAATTATAATAATAGTATTAACATTTTTAAAGATGTCCTAAAATTGGGCAAAACTTCAAGAAAAGTCGGGATTTCTGGGAGGGAGATCCGTACCTCCAAGGTATACCCCCGGAACTACCCACATTTTAAACCAAAGCGTTCCATTAAGTTTCATGTAGAAAATGTTCTACTGCACGTTTTAAGGAAAGTAACTGTAATAAAAATAACTAACAACTATCAGGATATGCGAAGTTAATTATAAAAGCGTTGCTACAAAAATATCTACAGAGACCATACTTCGGTGAGCTCCGAAATACGAAGTAACAAAATACAGTCTACAGAGCAATTGTAACTTAAGGAATGACCATACATTATTTCGAGAATCGAGATAAGACGAGAAATGTTTACGATAGTTTTCTTTTCGTCTCCATTCTCATCTCGAAAGTGAGACGATAATCTGAGTTAGGCTTGTCCCGTCTCGAATGTAAAATGTTAATTCTCGTCTCGATTTTGCTTATTTTGTTTTAGAAACGAAACGAGAAATTACTCTTCTCGCTGGCAACATTAATCAAAACAAAAATATTCTTGCCAAAAGTCACGTTCCTGCTTATAATGGTATGGTTTGAGCGATAATAAACTTCTTTTAATCTTCTACGAGATAATTAGTATTATTATTATTAGTTTATTATTATTCCTGAAGATTTGATAGTTCAAGTATTAAAACGTCCGAGTATTCAAATATCTGAAGATAATCAAACGTGTGTCGTCGCCATTCAATCAATCAATTCCAAAAATGGATATTCGAAACAGATAAATCTTCCGAGATGACTAGAAAATGTCCCCCTCTTTGGTTATTTCAAAACAAGATTTTATTTCTTAGTTGACACAAAATTTGTTTCCATCCTATAATTCAATGTGTTTTATTCACATTTGAAATTTGAAACATGTAAGGTCTGCTACATCTATAAGAAACATCCAATTTTCCTTTTGAACATTTGTAAGTTTTCATTGTGATACAGTTTGGACTTTTTAGTATAGAGTGTTTCTGATAGAAATTTAGCAGTAAAGTACAATCATTCATTTTCTCTTTCTTATTCATTTCTTTTCTTTCTTTTTCTTTTTATTCAGTTTGAATTAGTAGTCTGGAATGGAAGGTATGACCTACGCTACCTACTGGACTTATTGGAATGTATTTCGGATCAGTACGTCCAGTGAACACTACCGAATTTGCAACCAAACCACGCGGAAACAAAGCATGTGTTAAACGTTTCACATTATCTTAGATGTGTCTCGGAGATCTACAGTTCTACTTGAAGTTGAGTATTTTATTTGACCACCAAGTTTCTTATTAATTTTGAAAGTGACTTAATGAAGGTTTCAAGCATCCTTTATATGTTCGTATTATTATTATTGCATCATTTCTCGGATCTAGGCCTGTGGGATATGTCGATATATCGGTATCGTCGATATTGATATCGACATATATCAACATTCGAGTTGAGTTGATTTTGAGTTTAACGTCCCGTTCAGCAGCGAGGCTATATGAGACGTGGACCTACTGATTAACGTGGAATCCGAACCACATGAGCTCCCGCCGGGAATCGAAACCGGGACTCCCGCGCCAAAGGCGCGAACGTTAACCGCTTAGACACGAAGGAGCTATATATCAACATTCAATATCGAGAATATATCGACATCTTAAATTTTCGATATCGATGGATGAAGAAATAAAACTTAATTTTTACAATAATGCCTTCTAATGACAATTTCTTTATGACCAAAATTTGCAATGTAAATAAATCCATTTGCAAATTTGCAATAGTATATACTGAAACTTCTTAGCCTCCAGAATTTTTCTGTTCCAGAAAGAGAAACAAAAAAGCATCTGTCGAAAGCAAGTGCTTCGAACTTTGACCTAGAGTTTATGTTAAGAAATGTTTTTGTTCCTCTCTCTCTCTCGAAGATATTCATCCCTTTTGGCCTTTGGGGGCGCTCATTGACAAAAAGTCGACCCATGGCCACTATATGCGGAAATGCTCTGAGCCAGAATCAGAGATTTGGAAAAGCGTTTTTAGAATAATAATAATAATAATAATAATAATAATTATTATTATTATTATTATTATTATTATTATTATTATTATTATTACTATTATTATTATTATAACAATTGGGTTTACAACTAGGGTCCCACCTGTTTATCTTGCATGTGAGGGCCGTAAGTCTGCTACGCCACTAGTGTCCCTTATTCTGTGATTCTCTCTCTTTCCACTTAATATGGATGTGTACTTTTGTGCTGTTAGGCTTTTATATTAAGCCTTTACATTATGTAACCTTTTTTTCTTTTTTTACGAGATTTGTTTGGAAAATTTAGAGAAAATGCTTTCCTCTGATATCTATTTCTTACCCTTCGTCTTGTTTGAACTGCTTAAGTAAGAACATTTTGTAACTTTTTATGTCATTTATTGCCCTCACGATAATAAAATCGCCATTCTCAACAATTTACTTTTTCTCTTATTTGCAGTTTGTCACACTGCTATATTTGTAACAAAATTGAGGATTTGTCCAACGCTTTTGTAATTCTTAACCATCCCAAAGACCGTGTTTCTTGGGTTGCCTATTATTGTAGGAAAGGGAGAATTGCAGGTGGTAATGCACTTTTGGAGTTGTCCATACAATAATAATAATAATAATAATAATAATAATAATAATAATAATAATAATAATAATAATAATAATAATAATAATAATAATAATAATAATAATAGTAGTAGTAGTAGTAGTAGTAGTAATTTTATTTTAAGTGCTATGAATAGCTCATAAGCAAAAATACAGCACTGTGTTAAAATCATTATATAATCATTTTAAACAGACCAGAAAATGTATAACATAAAATGACTATTAAAGCAGGTTAAGGCCATTGTCAGAAGATTAATATATTAAAATTATAAGGTTCAAACTGATATATAAAACAAAAAAATAAAAGAAAACAGTCAATTTCATAATATACGATTAAAAGAACTATGCAAATTAAAGTCTCATTTAACCACCATTTAAAATAATGAAACAACCTTACTTAAAATTTAACCTTCACATGCAAAAATCTCTTTCACTTATTGTCATATTTTAACATAAAGATTGGTTCTTTGAGTAAAAGATTATAACAAAAATACGCTGAAAATACACAATAACAATAAATAAAGATAAGCAGCTAGAACCGTTGTCATAAAGTTAGAACAGTTTAATTTTAAAAGAAATGCTCTCTGATATTTATCCTAACATATGCTCATTTAAAATTGTAAGACATTGTCATCCTTCTTAATATTTCACTTTTGAATTTAATGCAACCAATGTCGATCGATTCCTAACACTATAAGTCGGCACTCTTATTCCTATATTTTCTAAGCAATATTCTCTACTATATTTGTCATCTAACACCATTGGAATAAATAATTTATCAGTAACTTTTCTCCTTTCCGACAGGGCTTGAAGTCTCCAAAATGTTAACCAGGGTTGGCAAAAACCATGGTTTTTATTTAAAAAACCAAAAAAACCGGTTTTTTTGGTTTAAACCAGGTTTTTATGGTTTAAATGATTTGCTCTATATATTCATATCATATATAGACAGAAATAAGTTTATTTCGCCTTAATGTTATTATGCAACAACCGGGTTATGCTGGAAGGGGTCACATAAGCTTAAAGCGGAATAAAAACCGCTTCTCGAGTTACATCCGAGAGAAATTGTCCTCCATTTGAACTCAGATCCAGGACTAATTGGCCACAAATGCGATACGTCTGCCGACTCACTCACGAAGGAATCCTGATAAAAAAAAAAAAAAACGTTATACTGATCTTTACATGCTTCTTAATATAACTGTCAAGAGTCATTTCAGAAGGACAAAAAGATAAACAGTTGCACAAGTGAAACCATTAGACAGAATTACATATGAACAATTTCAAAGTACTACGGAGTACAGAAGAACTAATTAGTTCTTACTTAACAACGATTTTTATTGGTCCAAATTAAAGAAATACACCGACTTAATCTGCATATCAATAAGAAAAGTGAATAAAGATACGAATTATTTGAGTCCACTTTGGCTCAAACTCATTTATACATAAATAGATACCAAAGATACTTATTTCACTAAATGCCTCTCGTGGGGTCTGTATGACCCCCCCACACACACACACACACAAAAAGTACGGCATTTTCGATGTATTTTATCAATAGTAAACGTTGAAACGAAACAATATTTAGAATTTTTCTTCGATTGCAATTACATGACAATAATAACTACAAAAAAATCACAAAATAAACTTGTAAAAAGAAGTTGCTTTTGTAGTATAATCTTTTTGAGTAATGAATGGGGAATTTAATTCTGAATATAATACGAATAATATACGGAGTGAAACGTGATAACCCACAAATGTGTGTTTATCAAGATTTTACAAATACTTACACTTTTACGAACATTTTTTGTTTTTTGGTTTAAACCAGTTTTTTTTTTTTGAAAAAAACAGCTGGTTTAAACCTTGGTTTAAACCATGGTTTAAACCACCTTGGTTTAAACCAGCCAACCCTGATGTTAACCAATATCCATATTCATGTGCATAGTAGTCCTTTTTCATTTTATAACACAGTAGCTTTATTACATTTCTGTACAACTTCGATTTTGTTAAAAAGTGTGTTGCATGGACTCTGTTCCAGACAACTGAACCAAATTCCAATTTGGATCTAACAAGCGTCTTATATAGATACACATAAGAACTAAAATTTATAAAATGAGGCCATTGATAAAATATAAAACCTATTGTTTATCATGTTGATTGTATTATGTCATTTATATGATTACCAAATTTTAATTGTCTGTCATACAAAATACCGAGATCATTAATTTGTCAACTTTGTCTATCGTTGCTCCATTAATTTTATATTTGCTAACAAAATATTGGGTTTTATTAGTGATATGTTCAGTTTTCTCAGAGTAGATCATTAATAATAATAATAATAATAATAATAATAATAATAATAATAATAATAATAATAATAATAATAATAATAATAATAATAATAATAATTTTATATCAATAATTTAATATTATGATGTTTGTATTACTGACATTAATATGAACCCTGTATTATATATATATATACAGTGGAGTCTCGTTAATTCGAACTTGGATAATTCGAAATATTGGATAATTCGAACAGAAGTCCATTCCCCTTGAAAACTGTATTGAAAACAATAGTAAAAAATCGTGGATAAATCGAACTTTTCAACCTAAGTTTTGGATAATTCGAAGTAAATAACAGTTGAAAATTTTTAATGTTGAACAGATAAAAACAGAGAAATGCAGTTTTAACGTGTTTTCAGTTATCCAGATGCAGCCATAGGGAAGAGTAATACAAAAGATAAATAGAAAATCTATGTAATGATATAGGAGAAGGTGAGTTGGGAAGAAGTAAAGATAGAGAACGTGTGCCAATCTCATCTTCTTTCAGAATTGGTTGAAAATTTAAGATGAATTATTGATAAAGTCAACCAAATGTTATTAATACCGTATTCCACGGAATACATGAAATTAAAGATTTATTGACCGCACAGAAACAATCAAATTTAAGCAAATGAGACTTCTTAAAAGTGAGAACAGAATATTCAAATTGTTACTGGTATTTAATTGTTTGGGCTATTCAATGTATGTTGTAGTGTTGTACATAAATATATTTTCCATTGTACACGTAGTTCGAATTATGTGGAGTCAATGTCGTTTGTTAGTTTGCGGTATTCGATCGCGCAAATAATAAGCTGCTTTAAAGGTAAAGTCTACACCATATGAATATGTTATTTGATGCTCAGTACTTTGGTTTGTTTGTTGTAATATATGTGAAAATGAACGTTGTTGGATAATTCGAATTTTGGATAATTCGAAGTTTTTTCGTGTCCCCTTGGACTTCGAATTAAAAAGAGTCCACTGTATATATATATATATATATATATATATATATATATATATATATATATATATATATATATATATATATATATATATATATTTGGTCTAGGAATTAATTCGTGCGGGTGGACAAGAGATGGCGCAACGAACGGAGCGTCCCACAGTTCCGTGTATCCACACATGTGTTGCAAACCCCTGTCATCGCGTATCGTTCGTAGTATAGGGCAGTGGATTAAAGCGTCAACAACACCAGTTTGTAGTTAAGTGAACATGGCGGAATTTGTGCCTGATAAAGTGTTTTTGCGGGGTGTCCTGCTGCATTACTTTAACATGCAGAAAAGTGCGACTGAAAGTCATCGTATTTTGGTGGAAGTGTATGGTGACCATGCTCTAGCTGAGCGAACGTGTCAGAAGTGGTTTGCACGCTTTAGAAGTGGTGATTTCGGCTTGGCAGACCAAGAGCGAGCTGGACAGCCAAAAAAATTTCAAGACGAAGAATTGACAGCATTGCTCGAGCAGAATTCGTGTCAAACGCAGGAACAACTTGCAGCAGCATTAGGCGTTGATCAAACAACAGTCTCCAAACGCTTGAAAGCCATGGGAATGATTCAAAAGATGTCACATTGGGTTCCACATGAATTGAAAGACAGAGACGTTGAAAGACGAAAAACCATTTGCGAATTGCTGCTTCAACGACAGAGCAGAAAGGGGTTTCTGCATCGAATTATTACGGGTGATGAGAAGTGGATCCATTACGAGAACCCTAAACGAAAAAAGGCCTGGGTGAAACCAGGTGAACCAGGTCCATCACAACCAAAACGAGATATTCACTGTGCAAAGGTTATGCTGTGCATATGGTGGGATATGAAAGGTGTGGTGTACTATGAGCTGCTGCAACCGGGTGAAACTATGAATGGAGAACGTTATGGACGACAATTAATGCGTTTGAAGCAAGCTCTGGCCAGAACACGACCAGAATGGGAGAACAGATATGATAAACTTATTGTTCAACATGATAACGCTCGCCCACATGTCGCAAAACCGGTCAAAACCTATTTAGAAAATGTCGGATGGGAAGTTTTACCCCACCCGCCGTATTCACCAGACGTTGCTCCTTCGGACTACTACTTGTTCGATTGCATGAACAACGATTTGATTGGACAGCGGTTTACTTCTTCAGAAGATATCGAAACATGGGTCTCTGACTGGATCGCTTCCAAGGATGAGGACTTCTTTCGCCACGGAATCCGTACATTGCCTGACAGATGGGCGAAAGTGGTGGCTAGCGATGGACAATATTTTTCTTAAGGTATTTATGTATTTTGTGTTTGTACTACAGCTTCAATGTGTGCGTACCAACCGCACGAATTAATTCCTAGACCAAATATATATATGAAGATAACGTTACGTTATTGAGACTGTTAGGACTTGTTTTTATTTTAATAAAAAAGTACATACTCTGGTCAGAAAAATATTAATTACTTAAGGAAGAGAATTTAAAAGTTGAGTGTTTCTTATTGAACACTAAATAATGATAATAATAATACTAGGGTAAGCCAGAAAGTTTTGTATTCAGAAAATTGAAATAACTACTGGATTTTAATTTAAAACGGTCTATGTTAAATGTGTACAAAAACCTAGTGAGCTATAGCTGCAACGACGTTTGCAATGAAAATATGTAATCTAACAAATGTATCAAAAAAAAAAAAACTTATGGATGCAGATATGTGAATCGTACTATGATGGTGGTTTGATAAATATCTTGGTTTGATATCAAAGAAAACAATTTATGTGTTCTTAATGTATTTTATTTCCGACTAGTCTACTCGAAGTTCAACGCAATTGCTGCAACGTTTCTACAGCTTTGTGATTCCTTCGCAAAAACAAGTTTCTTCGAGTCTTTCAAAATACTCGTTTACTATCTATATGACGCTTTCATTTGAATCAGTTTTGTCCTTCAAGGAAAGTTTTGAGTTTCGGGAATCGATAGTAGCCCGAAGGAGCTACATCTGGTGATTAGGCAGGATGAGGAAACAATTTAAATCGAAGCTCGGCCAATTTTTCCAGTAACGCGGCTTTTCTTGTGGTCTAGAGTGAGCAAACATGGCACCCATGTTTCACATCTGTAATTCGTTATGTAAAATGAAGTGAAGGTGCTTGTAGCTTCTCCTAACTCGCACACTTTCATTCGTCTTCCGTCTAAAACAAAATCATGGGAGTTTATTGTGATTTCTGGTGTCGCAGCTGATTTCGGGGATCCACGACGGAGTGTATTTTCAATGCTACTTCTCCCACATTTAAATTCATTTATTTTAAGTCTAACAGTTTCATAGGAAGACAATGAGTCATTCAATGTAGCTAAAATCCTTTCACGAATTTCTTTCATTGTTTTCCAATTTCAGAGTTGAACAATTTCAAAGGAAGAACATATGATTGAGTGACGGAATTGCGCTCTTGATTAAATTTTGTGTGCGCCACTGACTTTAGAATTATCAAGGGTATCACGAAAGTAACTAAGTAACTAATAATGTAATAAATGTTGGTTTTGAATGCTAACACAAAGTAAACTTAACAACAACACTGACTGAGACACTCATCAAATTGACAAATTATAGCTAACTGTACAATCATATACACCACTAGCTCACAATTAAACCCGAACAGTAACATCAACGAATTGCCAACACCATAAAATTTAAATTGATTCATTAAAAAAGGAAAATACGTTCAAACTCAATATTTTCAACAACTTCAAACACGAAAAGTTCATTTGCACAAGTAGAGCCAACGGAGGTAAGTGTGGAACTCGAAAACGAGATCAACAACAGTAAACAATAAGCAACATGAATTACTTTATGGAGAGCCATTCACGTTCGCGATTACTCATATACAAGACAGCAACAAACAGTAAAACGGTACTAATTTGTAACACAAGTGAACCAACATTTTCAAGTGAGCGAAAACATGGTTTTTATTGTAACAACCTTCAACAAGTACCTTCTGTCGTATCTCGCATCATAATGTCATTCTATTCTCGCTGGGAGCTGTAACAAAGCAAGGCACTTAGTGGCAGTTTTGCATTCATTGTGCTCCCAGAATAAACCAACATCCCCGGTTTTAAAAGCACGACCAAACAAGTTTATCCGCGTTTTCTTTCACGCTTTCCCATCCAAATTACAATTTGCAGTTTTTTTTATTTATTTTACACTTTTTCTACAAAAAAAAAAAAAGAAAAAAATAAAGCTGACGTATCGCTAACTACGAACGAATCCATAATTCCTGTTGCAAATTCTTTGGAATGAAAGCAAAATAATTAAAAAAAAAAAAAGTTCTTGAAAAAAGTTTCAACATGAGACTGATTGACTGCGATATTTCAACAGCTGTACTGCCGCGAATTTTACGCTCCTCCAGCCTGCGTATTTAACATATATATATATATATATATATATATATATATATATATATATATATATATATATATATATATATATATATATATATATATATATATATATATATATATGTATATATATAGGGTGGACATTTTATCTGGAACATCCGTGATAACGGAAAAAACAAAACAGGAAGAAAAGCGAAACTTTGCGCGAAGCAATTATAAGGAGGGGGACATCGTTTCACGTACTAAACACCACCACCCAGTGAACAGTGTTGCCATCCCGGTGTATATATATTTTTCAAATGGCACTACGTCAGATTATTACATATTTCAAATCAACATATTAAACGAAAACTTAAAATATCACATTTAGTATTCAGTGTTGCAAACAAAGGATGTTATAATATCACAAACATCCAAAATCTGGAAGACTCTATCACACATACAGCATAGCGGAGATGAACAACATAATGAAGGTCGGAAGTACCTTAGCGTTGGATACCATGGTCATGGTATGACTTGTTTTGAATGCATAGCAAAGAAGTTACAAGCCCTTGAAAATTCGAATTTTTTTAAAAGTCATTATTTCGAAAAAATGCTTAGGTAAGTATCATATCTAATTACTTGTGTGGTTTGCAATTGGCAAACAAACCATTTTGCCGTTCACAGCACTTCGATATCTTAAACTGTTCCGGAGATATGATAAACATTGATAAAGTTCGCAACACCGCTGAAAATGCCGTATTTCTGGACAATATTTAAACTGATTGTTGTTTTCCTTCTCTTTTATAGTATTGTATGAATACCTTTTAGTACGTGTAACTACAAGTCCTCGCAATTACATGATTTAAGTAGTATTGCTAACTTCAGCAATGTTTATCATATCTCCGGAACGATTTGAGATTTCGAAGTGCTGTAAACGGCAAAATAATTTACACATCCATTGCAAATCCACAACTAACTAGATATGATACTTACCCAAGTATTTTTTTTTTCGAAATAAAAACTTTCGGAAAAATTCAAATTTTCAAGAACTTGTAACTTCGTTCTATTTATTCAAAACAAGTCATACCACGACCATAGTATTCAACGCTAAGGTACTTCCGATGTGCATTCTCTTGTCCATCTTCCGTTCTGCTGCAAGTGCGATAGAGGGTTTCAAACTTTGGATGTTTGTGACATTATAACATCCTTAGTTTGCAACACTGAATAATAAATGTGATATTTTAAGTTTTCGTTTAATATGTTGATTTGAAATATGTAATAATCTGACGTAGTGCCATTTGAAAAAATATATCTTTATACTGGAATGGCAACACTGTTCACTGGGTGGTGTTATTTAATACGTAAAACGATGTCCCCCTCCTTATAGTTGCTTCGTGCAAAGTTTCGCTTTTCTCCCGGTTTTGGTTTTTCCGTTATCACGGATGTTCCAGATAAATTGTTCACCCTGTACAGCGGAGACATATATATACACAATATATATACTTGCTGTATAAACTAAAGACATTTGTCTTTATTCGTAATCACAAAAATGCCATACTACAAGAACAATGTCTTTCAGTTTTACGTCCCACGAATATGACGGCTAGGCTAATGATGATGAGAAATGAATGAAATGGTGGAATGAAGAAAAAGGGAGGAAACGGGAAAATCCCGAGAAACCCACGCACACATTGTTTGTCTATCACAAAGCTCACTTGGCGCGAACTGGGATCGAACCAAGGACCCCATGTACCAGAGGTGAACGCTCTACCATTCAACCACCGCGGACTTTGTCATACTACAAGAACTATTAAACAGTGACAGAACTGGAGACAAAATTACACAGAAACTATTTCTAATATGGCGTATGTGTCGAATTTCACGCTTGAATAGTTCCAAAATAAAGCCTACAGCAAGCCTACTACGATACTAAAGGTAAAGAATATTATAAACTCGTATTCTCGTCTCAGATTATTGATAAAAAGGTACCGTATAAAAATTAGTATTACTACTTTATTAGTAATACTCGGATTTTTAAGACATGCCATACTTTTATCCTGCCATCTTTTTTTACATGTCTAATACAAACAAGCACATTTCTGACTTTTGAACACGAAAATACTGTTTTTATTGGCCATATACATGTCAATTTGAGCCATATTTTTTTTTCACTTACTAGGCGAATTTCACTTATCGCTGAGCAACGGAGTTATTTGGAACCTTTTTTTCTTAGAAATATTTGACCTCGTGTAACAGGATTTGAAGAAATAGTGTGACGGGCTCTTCACGTAGTACCGAGTTTGCCCTAACACACCACCACCAATACCTCGACGTTGTGGTCGCCGCCTGACCGTTGCCAACCCAAACATATGACTTCTTTCAAACTCCAAGTTTTTTGATTAAATTGATAAGTATTTCTAAATTTCTTAACTGTAGTCAAAACACGACCGCCTGCCACGCAGCGACGGTATTCAGGCCGATTGTAGTCTGAAAAACTTGGTTGTTTTTGAGCTTAACATCCCTCGCTTCACCCAGGCTACACAACAGGTGGACTTACAGCTTGAAGTGAAGTCTGAACAACATGAGCTCCTACAAGAATCGAACCGGGTCTCTCGCGCTTAAAGCATGCACACTAACCTGCTGGCTGAGTTGTTTTTGTGGTCTTTGATTCACTTTGGAATTTACTACTATACTGAGTATTATTAATATCTAGTTCACAAATACAATACCACCGCGAATTTCTGAAAATAAAAGAAATATCACCAACATTCAATTCCAAAGAGAGCAGCAATTTACTGAGTATCGTTTGTGCATACTTAACAATAGAAGGCTTTTAAAAAAAACATATCGGAAAGCGTATGAAAGGACTTTTTGTTACATATTTGAAATGTACATATTTACCTTCATAAATTTTAAAGCTAGTTTCTTGCATACAAAATTGAAAAGATGTTTTATCTTGTTACTTTTTTTATTATTATTATTTGACCGTGACTCAAGGCGATGTGAAATGTACACTATAGTCCAGATTCCCTTTAAACTTTGTTCTTTTCTTTTCTTTCGTAGCTTTTGAGGAAAGCCGTATAAAGAAACGGGAAATTGCACCAGAAAAGGGAGCATTAAATATGAATGAGCTTCCTACGTGAAATAATAATAATAAAAGACCTCCTTGGATATCATCGTTCTACTATGGAAGTTATATATTGCTTCCGCTGCTTTTACTATGGTTGTTGCATCAAATACGTACATGTACTTTAAACAGGGAAATGAAAGGTCAGGAATTCGCGGACATTTTTTTTTTCTGTCCTTGTTAAGGAAAAATACCTGTTTTAGGAATGATTATGTGATAAGCAGGGGTAAGAGTGAATCTGAAAAGGTAGGAGGATGGAGGACGTCACGCCGTCCCCCGTACCTATCCTTGTCCATTTTATTTATTTATTTTTGGAAAGTGAAGGGACGCCATTGATAATTTTTGGAAATGGAGGAACGCCATCCTCCCGCATTCCCCCTCACTTTTACCCCCTGACGATAAAAGAAATAAATGTTCTGCGATACGAAGAACACTACAGCAAGAAGGAATAGTTATCTATCTAAATATATAAAAAATGAAAGCAAATATGTGACTTAATAACTCTTGAACCACCTCATCGATCTCGATAAAATTTTCAATATAGGGTCTAGAAGAAGTTTGAACCTGGGATGATTTTATGATTTTTATCATTTTACTTTGACAGTGCAACTTAGGGGGGAAGAGGATGGATATATATATATATATATATATATATATATATATATATATATATATATATATATATATATATATATATATATATATATATATATATATATATGTAAGAAACTATTTGAACGAACTTCAGGAGCAGATTCCTGACACCGAAACCAGCAAGAAAGTTCTTTGGAACTTTGGTCAGTGAGGGATAGTTTCGGCTATATAAGATGCGGAAAGCGTAGCTGTAATTGAAAAACAACGCAACGCAGAATGCGGTTTAAAACATCACACTCGAAGTGATAGCTGCTCGATTGAAGTATGTATGTGTCAAACCTCCGCAAGATGTGTGCGAGGGATTCCCCAAAGGAACATAATTACTTGCCAGTTATAGGGAATCCCTAAGTTCCTTTGGGGAATACCTCGCACACATCTTGCGGAGGTCTGAAACATACATTTTTCAATCGTGCAGGTATGATTTCGAGTGTGATGTTTAAAACCGCACTCTACGTTGCGTTGTTTTTGAATTACAGCCCTCTGAAGATCATTTTCCCACGCTTTCGGCTCCTTATATCTCCGAAACTATCCCTCACTGACCGAAGTTCCAGAGAACTTTCTTGCTGGTTTCGGTGTCAGCTTGTTCAAATAGTTTCTTATCATCCTGTATCTATCTATCTATATCTATATATCTGTATGAGATCCGAAATGACCGATATCGGTGTCGAATCCATAGCTTTCGGGGTCACTGAGATGCACAATGACACTTCCGATGCCGTTTAAATCCAAATTCAGCAACACAACTTGGGAAAGGGGAGCGAGACCTTTGCTCCTTACACAACTATCTTTATGTGGCAATATCTCGAGTTGCAAATTCCGAAAATGTATATGTTCTGGTTGAAGAACGCAAGACAAAAAACATCGTCTATCAGAGAACGATTCAGTAATGGTAAAAAGTGACTGACTAAAGGGACACATTACTAATTTTTTATTATTTTAACCCAGTGAAGTGGTAATTGACACTAATACGTATATAAAAGAACTCTGATTGCTGACTGAACAACACCTAGGCCGAATTGCTTAAGCAAGAAATTTGAAATTTGGACACTCTTTGTGTGATGTAAGGTACCGCTAAGGAAAGATTTTTTAGAAATTTGAACTGGAAGAGGGGAAATAAGGGTTGCAATTATTATAGTGAAATCTCCATATCTCAGAATTCATTGATTAAAGGCCTTTAATGAGTTGAGGTATTTTAATAATTTGCTTCTTTTTTATTATATTTATTTATTCATTGCCTTTTTATATTGGAGATTTTGGCTGAATAATTTTATTACACACTATTGAATACTAATACAGGGTGTTTCAAAACAACACCGACAACGTTTGGGAGGTGATTCCTGACACCAAAATAAGACAAAAAGTAAAGACCAACCTGGGTGCACAAATGCTTATTTTCGGAGTTATACGCTGTCGAAAATATGAAAAAATTAACTTTGAAGGTTCATAGCTCCAAACGTATGGTACCTACCACAGTCAGGTCAATACTTCATTTAGGAACCGATATGTGTGCTATCCAAAAATACATGTTTCAGAATCCTAAGGTACACGCGCAATAATATTTATAGAGAGAGTTTGGCTACGGACATATAATTTGAAGTACTCACCAACTACCTCTATAAAAATTCTTGCGGAAGTACCGCAGGATTCTGAAACATGGATATTTGATAGAGGTTATACTAGTTCCTAAGCGAGGTCTTCATCCGACTATGGTGGGTCATATAGTTTGGGAGCTATGGAATATTAAAGTTCATTTTTTCATATTTTCGGCAGCCTATAACTCCGAAAGGAAGCATTTGTACACCCAGGTTGGTCTATACTTTTTGTCTTATCTTGGTGTCAGGAATCACCTCCCAAACGTTGCCGGAGTTGTTTTGAAACACCTTGTATAACACCTGAGATGTTTGGGAAACTTTATTTCGATTTTAGATAGTGCTTTTTATTATTGTTATAATTTATATTTTATCTTTCTTAATTTGTATGTGGTGTGTTTCATAATGTTTATTAGCTATTGACTTACTGTATTACTAAAGTGTATTTTATTTAGTGTTATGCAACTATGAGTATTAAAAGGTTGTATGATAAAGAGTTGTAATGGAATTAAAAGTTAGAAAGAAGGAGGAAAGAGGGAGAAGAAAAAACTGAAGTCATACACAAATCTATCCTTCTACACAAATTTATCTTACCAAGTACTACTGTACTTTGATATTGTTAATTGTATTATAATGTATGTTAGTTTAAATGTATATATTTGGTTTTTAAAACTGAATAAAGATAAAAAGGAGTCAATGTGGTTCCTAAAATGCTTAAATTTTTCCCAGCTCTGGGAATACAACTTTGAGTCTTTACGTATTAGAGACATGAAATTTGTGTATTTAGACTTTTCATTTAAAGTATCTGAACATGCGTTTTATCGCTTCTTGATAATTCATATAAACAAGAATTTTAAGGAGAAAAAATGGACCAAAAGATTGCGATCTTGCCCAATAATTAATTTTACACGATCTATAATGACTGCTTCCAGAAAACTATCTTTAAAACTATTGATTGAAAAATACATCGGATCTTTTGATCAGGGGCCACAAAACTTATTTTGAGATAATATCAGCAGACAACGAAGTTAAGTCCATGAGGTACATTAACCCTGTTAGTATGAAGAAAATTGTAGATATGAGGAGAAAGCTTGTATATCAATACACGCTTTCCGCTCATACCTATTCTGTCTACCAATACAAAACTTGGTACACACGTTTCTTATCCCGTATAGTATTTTTCGTGATACATTTGGATTGTGTGTTTCTACCCAGGGCCACTCCAGAAGGTCCAAAGTTGATGGGAGGGATTTTTGGAGGGAATTTTCCCGACATTCTCCCAATTTTTCCTGTTCAAGTACGTTATGGGCCTCAGTACACAGTAACTCTGGAAAGCTTGTTTCATGCTGAAGAAGATGAACTATAAACCATGATTTCCCAATAAACAGTGTTGATGCAATAGCTATTTCACTGCGAGTCTACGATTTTCTTCATATTAACAGGGTTAATGGGCCCCAGAGACTTACTACGTTGTCCATGACACCTAATTTTTTGTGCATCAACATATTTTTGTTATGTTCATCGAATTACTAAGTTTATATGTTTGATTCGGATGACACGTTCATGTCCGTTCCTTGTAAGCTAAGTGATAGTTTGGGTTTGGCTACGCTGTATGTAGTTCACCAGATATAACGCCTACAAGAAATGTTTTGATTGAAAAATATATTGGATCTTTCGATCAGGCGCCACAAAATTCCTGAACGGCCCCTAAATCGAGTTTTCGTACTTTCTACGGAATAAGCATATAATGCTGAGTTAACTGATAGTTTGGGTTTGGTTATACTATATGTAGTTCTGCAGATATAAGACCTACAAGAAAATTTTTGATTGAAATATATTGGATCTTTTGATCAAAAAAAAAAAAAAAAAAAAAAAAGAGAGAGAGAGAGAGAGAGAAATCGGAGCAACGCTGCCATCTTCAATCGCTCGGCCCGGCAGAAGTTCGCCGAAATTCAGGAAGTCACACTCGTGGGGGTATAAATGTAAGATTCACTAAACCGTGGAAGCAGATTATTCCCGTGGAAGCAGATTTAACAAAACAGGTGTACAATGTATCCTCTGTGCATTTTTTTTAAATTGATGGAGGGGCAGTGGTGGCTCAGTGTAGAGCGTTCACCTCTTGTGCATGGGATCCCTGGTTCGATCCCTGATCGCGCCAAGTGAACTTTGTGGTGAACAAACACCGTGTGCGTGGGTTTACTCGGAGTTCTCCCGTTTCCTCCCACTTTCATCACTCCACCATTTCATTCATTTCTCATCATCACCGTTTCGTTTAGCATAACCGGCATATCCGTGGGACGTAAAACTCAACGATATGATTTCATTCTTTTGAAATTGGTGGAAACTACTTCTCTTCATATATTTGTAATATTCACCATCCTTTCGACGATCGAGATTCTCTATCTGAATGATGCAAAAACACTGAATATACTGAAAAGTAATTTCACCTCTTACGGAACTTCATGAGTCAGAATCTTTAAACTTCTCCAACCAGACTCTATTTCCTTCGCAAGGAAATAAGGACATAATTATATTTCCATCTTATCCAACAACCGTAAACCGGTTATTAGAACGCCTACTAAAACATCTTGCAACGTCCATTACTCTTCTTTCCCATTTCCTCCTATATTGTTCTTATTCTCTTCATTATTTTCATTTTTCTTAAGCTTATTTATTTTACTATGAATATTTTTATATTATTTACATGCTGTCTTCCTTTCCTTAATTTTATTTAGGCTATATATGTACGACTTATAAGAAGTCTGCAACTTGTAATACTTATTACAGTTATATAAGTAGGAAAAATTGCAATTTAGAATGCAGCAGGTATAACAGGGCTAATATTGCCGTTTGACTTGTTATGCATTAGCTGTCGAATTATCCAAACAAACTGCCATTATACAAAGGTCATTCCGAAATTAATGGATCATCGTAATAACACACTATACAGGGTGTTTCAAAACTACGCCAACAACGTTTGGGAGGTGATTCTTCACACCAAATAAGGCAAAAAGTATAGACCAACCTGGGTGCACAAATGGTTCCTTTTGGAATTATAAGCTGCCGAAAACTCGAAAAAATGAACTTTAAATGTCCATAGCTCCAATACTATGGGACCTACCGTAATCGGGTCAAGACTTCAGTTAGGAACTAGTAGGTGCACTATAAAAAAAAATGTTTCAGAATCCTGTGGCACTCACGCAACAATCTTTATAGAGGGAGTTTGGCTACGAGCATATAATTTGAAGTACTCATCAACTACCTCTATAAAAATTGTTGTGGAATTAATACAGAATTCTGAAACATGGATATTTGAATAGGGCACATACTAGTTCCTAAGTGAAGTCTTGACCCGACTACAGTAGGTCCCTTAATATTGGAGCTATGGACCTTTAAAGTTCATTTTTTTCGAGTTTTCGGCAGCCTATAACTGCGAAAGGAACCATTTGTGCACCCAGGCTGGTCTATACTTTTTGTCTTATCTTGCTGTCAGGAATCACCTCCCAAACGTTGTCGGTGTTGTTTTGAAACACCCTGTATTTTTATTGAATTACAACGTGACTTCAGACACGTATAATACGAAATGTTACTACAGAGAAAGGCACACTTTTTTAAAAAAAGAAATGTTATAAAATAAACAATATGACTTAAGAGAAAATCAGTGCTGTGATCCAGTTTTGGCAAACAGACTATTATGAATCTTCGGACATACGTATATAGTACGCTGCAGACGAATACTGACAGGATGAATTGACAATACGAAGTTGCAGACCGGGAGCCGCAGTGAAAATTAAGAAAGAACACCGGTGCTGATTAGTAAGAAAAGCCGGGTGACCATATAGAAGGTGTGTAAGATGATTAACTTTGGATATGCAATGCTACGGATATAATAGTTCATGAGCCCGATATGGAAAGTGGACGCAGGCACACCTAATTCCAGAACAGCATAACCAAAGGATACACGTGTGAGGGTTAGAAGAGATTAAACATGACACTTTTCCTATGACTTAGAAAACAAACAAGCGTCAATGGTAGGATTGTCCACGAGACATAATTTTCGTGATAAGGCTGAGCTCTTCCTTTAAAAAATTCTTCGTCTTCACGTACGATTTTTCTGTTTTGATATCGTCCAACTAATGTAGCATCCTTAGCCCCGCCCATCTCTTTACTACCACCACGCCCTTAAATGTTAGAACGTCCCTCGCGCTACAGTTCCTTCTCAGCAAATGTTCCATCAAGTTTTTATTCCTCTTTCAATTGCACCTAAAATATTCTTCTTTGTTCCCCCACTATTTCTAATACACTTTCATTCGTTTTCCGCTCGACCCAGCTAATTCTCTCCATTGTTCTCCACGCCCACATTTTAAAACCTCCCAGTGTTTTTCCATTGCCTTGCGAAATGTCCATGTTTCTGGCCCATATACTACAATACGCTATAAGAAATAATTTATGAGATTTATTTTGAACTTTTATTGTAGGACCTAAAAAACAGACTACTTCCTCCTAAATGCATTTTTTGCTATTCGTATCCTTGTTTTTATTTCACGTCCGCACTTCATATCATCACTAATAATACTACCTAGATATCGCCTGTTCTATTTCTCCCCTACTACTTCCATATTTGACACAGATCCGCTTCGTTCCAATCACCATGGCTTTTGACTTTCTAACATTTCATCCCATATTGTTTATATCTCTTCTTAAAATTTTCTAATATCTTACTGGTTTTCTTCTCAGATTCCGGAACAAGCGCTATATCATCTGCAAACTGTATACATCTAATAATTCTACCTCTACCGAAATATCGTCCTCATAACGTAGACTCTTTTTCACTATAAACTCTTCTAGATGTACATTAAATAATGTTGGTAAGAGACAACATCCCTGTCGAACTCTCCTTCCGACTGCACTCACCTCTGTCATTTCTTCCCCTATTCTAACACTTACTTGTTGGTACATATATAAATTTTATGAGTTTTTGATCTTTCCATTTCAACCTAATCTTCTTTAGAATTCCCAACAATAAGTGCTAGTTCACGCAGTCAAAAGACTTTTTTTTAGATCAATAAATATAACATACACCTACTTTTCTCTTTCTATACATCTTTCATCGATTGCATCTCTTGTACCCTTATCTCTCCTAAACCCGAACTGTTCCTCCTCAATTTCTTCATTTGCTCGTCGATACAATCTTCTGTTCAGTATTCGAAGCACAATAGTTGCTGCATGCGATACCAGACTAATAGTTCTATAATCCTCACATTTCACTGGATTCGATTTCTTAGCCCAGGGTATCGCAATTGTCTTCAGGAAATCTTTTGGTCACGCTCCTGTTTCATATATTTCATTACAGAATGGGAACAATTATTTCTTGACTTGTGTCAGATATTTTTTTTTAAAAAATTATTGGTGTTTTATTTATTCCGATTGGCTTTCCGTGCCTAATCTCGGATACAGCTTTTTCAAACTCATCCCGAAGAATATTAAACCATTATCATCCTCATGTATTTCATTTTCTACTTCAATATTTAGGCCGCGAGATCTATCCCTGCTCTCATACAAGTCCTTAACATAACTTTTCCATATTCTTAAGACTTCATTCCTCTCCTGTATACCTTTTCATTTTTACTTTGTATTGCAATCATAATATCCCCTGTTTTCTCCAGAGTTAAATAGGTTTCACCCCCCCTGGTACATTTCCTCATATTTCTCAACTCTCTCTAATTCTTCTATGTCCTCGCATTTTCTTTTGTAAAAATCTTCCCTTGCATTGTCTGCTTACCTTCGTATCTCGTTTAACTTTCTGTACATCTTTTTGCCCTCTTCTGTATCAACCTGTTTCCACATCTTTCTTTCACTCAATTTCTGCAGTATTTGTTCTCTAACCAGGATTTCTTAGCCGTTTTGTGTTCTCGGTAGTCTATTTCTGCTATTTCTGCTGTAACCTGCTCTATCCAAAATTTAATATGCTTCCATCGACTATAACTAACCGTCCCTATCGTTTTCTCGTTTTGAGTACTTTTCTTCGAAGTTTTCTATGAAAAGATTTCTTAATTCCTCGTTCTTCAACTTTTTAGTATTCAATTTCTTGTTGCCTACTTTCCTTTTGCCTACAATTTTTAGTTGAATATCCAGTTCGGCCAGCACACGGTTATGATCCGGGAATGTCTTTGCTTATGATCGATAGGCTCCAGAAATGTCTTCGTTTATGTTCGGTAGGCTCCGGAAATGTCTTCGTTTTCTTCAATCTACTCCGATACTTGTTCTGAATCATAACATAGTATATTTGATATCTTCGGTCGTCTATTGAGGATTTCCATGTATACCTTCTTCTCTTGTGCTGATTGAACCAGGTGATCTCTATTACTAGTGAATTCAGTCTAAAGAAATTGACCAGTTCCTCGCCTTTCTTTCGCCTAAACTATATTTGCCTACGACACTACTTCCAATCCTTCTTGAACTGCATTGAAATCTCCCATTATAGTTAATTATGTATGAAATCCCTCTTCTCCCTGCCTATAATTTCTTCTATTTTCTAATACTTTTCATCTACTTCTTCAGTTGTATGCAAAGTGATCGGTGCATATGTCTGTATCACCACTAGATCCCTCTTTCTTTCTTTAGGTCTTAATATCATAACCCTGTCATCAACAAATTCTACTTTCACTACCTTCTCCTTTAAGCGCAGACCAAGAATTATTGCAGTACTATTCACCATGATTTCCGCAACTTGACTACTGGAAAACGCTGTTTCCTCCCAGAACATTCATCTGGCTACTCTATTTAGACCAATTTGATAGGGGTATGTTGAAATATTAGGATTGCTCAAATCAACTTTAAGTTACACTTCTGTTTTCATAAACGCAATCCGCCATGACTAAATATCGCTGCAGGAGAACACACGTCAGTCCCTATCTTTTTCACCTACCGTCCCCTTCCAAAACTGGTACATCAATGTCTCCCTTTTTGCTCTATCATCATAGTGCTTCAAGAGCATGTAGTCTCCGATTGAATTTTACATGGTAATATATACTGATTAACTGAAACGAGCTTCGACCATTTGACACGATATGTATATTTTATTTGGTTGTGTATCACAATAACTTTCATAAATCTGTTCGACTCGGATGAAATTTTGAATGTTTCCTCTCAGACTTTCGAATCAGGCTATTATTTGGTAACTGGTCGTGCATCGAGAAGTGAGTACAGTTTCTCATTATTTATTTATGTAAGAAAAACATGAACGAAACTTCTATAACAATCTTATTGCTTGTGGTGCGTCAATTTCTGCCTATACAGCACAATCTTTCAGTAGGCTGAGCCGCATTTGCTGGACAATCACGCCTCCTCAGGAAAAACGCTGTCACAGCTCGGAAACTATTACTATAGATTTTGTTTCTTTTAATTTATTGACATAAGTTCCATAAAAATACATTTAAATTCAGTCGCTTTTAAAGGCTATAAAGCGTCGTGATAAACCTGCAACAAGACCCTAATCTAAAGATTTCATTCCGTATCGGTCTTCACAAACTCTGCAGATCACAGTGAAAAAAAGAAAAAAAGAGAGTGACAGAGAGAGAATAACAATTTGTATAATTGCTATGCCGATTATCGCAAATTAAAATGCAAGTGTTGGGTTGACGCAAACAGTTACGGAATGAGGTCCTAGACGTTAATTCTCGGCGAAAAATCTATAGATATTAACTATTGGGTTAAAATTCTACATTTCAAATAGTCTACGAAGGAAGTTTTTTGTTGTTGTTATTAAGAAAGAAAAAAAGAACAGAGGGGATGAAAAATATTTCAAAGACTCAGCATTTGCTATAACTAAAGGAACTAAAGAAAATGCAGTTGAACGAAAGGGTAAGCCGCACTACTGTTTACTTTTATGAGCAGTTGACTAGGAGTCAATCATTTTAAGTGATCAAGCATGTACCGCTCCACCATCTCCAAAAAATCTAATTTTTTCATGAATGTTTATACTATATCAGGGTAGTTCGAAACTACAATAAGCGACGCACCTTCTGCCGCCATTTTGCGTTTCCTCGATTTCAGGTGTTTATATTGTTTTGATTATCTCAGCATGTATTTGTCTTAGCAAATTGAAAATTGCTGGGCGTGTCCAACTTGTGCAGAGCTAACAATTTGTCCTCTGAACATTTTTGCCTAAAACTACTTGAAGGGGGTGAAATCGGGGCCTACAGTAGCAACATTTTTGGACATTAAAGACACGTTTGGGAAGAGGAAACAACTGACGTAGAGGTCTGAATTTGTGTGTGCATGTAGTCCGAGGTCATACGTTTATACTCAAAAATTTGCAGACCTATAGCTGCTCCTAAAGGCCTGAAAAGATATCGTAAAGTTGGGTAATTATGCCAATTTGTCATATTTCACTGCCCGATATCTCCAATGGGCCTGGATAAAAAAAAAAAAAAAAAAAAAAAACGTCTGAAATTTTGGGAATAGTTACTCATTTAGCATACCATAACACACAACAAAGTGCGTTTTGTGTTTTTGGGTAGAACGGGGTCAAAGTATTAATACTCTGGAAGGTGTTTTGTTCACAAATTCAACTGGAAATTCGTTGTTGTGAAGTAAATAAAGTAGGAATGTCTAGTCCAGTTAAGGCTCTCAAGCTTCTTTCTTTCCTCTAGTTGTGTGACTCACTGTCTCATCACCAACAGCCGCACTGGTGAGCACACTTGGCAAAAAGTCAGCAAGTACTGATTGTTGTTTGCTCTATCAATGATATTCAAACATGATTATGCTTGTTTTAACTGTCAACTCATGCAGGAGACTGTTGTCCTTTCGTTTGATCTACATTCCCCAGTCAGTGAACTCACTCTGCTCAAAAACACAAAACGCGCTTTGTTGTGTGTTATGGTATGCTAAATGAGTAACTATTCCCAAAATTTCAGATTTTTTTTTTTATCCGGGCCCATTGGAGATATCGGGCAGTGAAATATGACAAATTGGCATAATTACCCAACTTTACAATATCTTTTCAGGCTTTTGGGAGCAGCTATAGGTCTGCAAATTTTTGAGTCTTAATGTATGACCACGGACTACATGCACACACAAATTCAGACCTCTACGTCAGTTGTTTCCTCTTCCCAAACGTGTCTTTAATGTCCAAAAATGTTGCTACTGAAGGCCCTGATTTCACCCCCTTCAAGTAGTTTTAGGCAAAAATGTTCAGAGGACAAATTGTTAGCTCTGCACAAGTTGGACACGCCCAGCAATTTTCAATTTGCTAGGACAAATACATGCTGAGATATTCAAAATAACATAAACGCCTGAAATCGAGAAAACGCAAAATGGCGGAAGCTGCGTCACTACGAGATGTTTCAAAAAATAATTAATTGTGGTATTGAACTACCCTGATATAGTATAAACATTCATGAAAAAAAAAATTAAAAGGTTGATTGGCTATTTTTCTTTTTTCTTGATCACTTGGCATGAATTGATCCCTTGGTAAATCACACAACTTTATATGTGCATTCTGGTGCTGCTGAAGACGTAATTTTTCTATTATGCTTTATTTGGGAATGGTATTGGAAGTTTCGGAAGTGGTTCAACGCACCTTTTTTTCTTTGTTTTCTTTAGCACCTACACTAAATAAGCCATGAACATTTAATGGGGCAGACTACTAAAAATGATATTAAAGCCAACCATTTTTTTTTTTTTTTTTTTGCACGTCTTTCGTAAGTGAAGAGAGATAATGAAATGTAGCTTACCACAATAATAGATAATGTTATTATACACGCGAAAATATGAATCGGAAGAATTTTCAGTGTTGCCATCCATAGAAATTACAATGTGGCCAGAATATGAATCACCCAAAAATCTAGGTTAAGGCAGCAACTAGAAAAATGAACTCAACGGTAGTTGATGACTTATCATGTTGTCTTGGTTCCTTGTTGACTACTTTTTAAAATAATATCTGTATTTATCTTGTAGTGTTTATTAAAAATTATTTATTTTGTACTATTTATTACAAAATAAATACAAATATTAATTAAAAAGTAGTTAACAAGGAACCAATACAACATGATAAGTCATCAATTACCCTGAATTCATTTTTTTAGTCGCTGCCTTAACCTAGATTTTTGGGTAATTCATATTTAATTTATATTCCTGCCACACTGTAATATCTATGGATGGCAACACTGAAAATTCTTCCGATCGTATTTTCGGGTGTAGAATAACATAATCTATCATTGTGGTAAGTTACATTTCATTATCTCTTACGAAAAACGGGCAAAAGAAAAATGGTTAGCTTTAGTATCATTTTTAGTAGTCTGCCTCCTTAATATAGACACGAACTTGGTAATCTCACCAGGAACTGAATCCGGCTCTTTTGCACCGAAGTAGACATCGGTAGCTACTGTACTTAGCAGCAAATAATCGGGCCTTTCTCCTTATACGTAGTATTATCGCTTCTCCACCCTCACGGAGCTACTAAATTCCTCCAGGATATATAGTGTTCAACGTGAGTTATCATTATTTTTGCAGTAATACTTTCCGCTCCCGTGTACTGAAAGTCCTTCTCTCTTCCGAAAATCATCATTGTTAATAGTAATAATAAGTTTTAATTAAGAAATATCTTTGTACTCACCTGGATCTGGAAATCGGAAGTTTCGGACGAGGTAGCACAGCTGAAGAGGGACGTAGCGGGTGTCTGCACGTTGGGATCGACGTGGGCTGGGCGGATCTTGAGAAAGGAAGCCTTTTTGCAGCTCCCAACCAACTTCACTGATGATCGTAGCCTTCCGGAAGTATGGCGTCACTTCTCTCAGGTACTTCACTGTAACATAAAGCGATGTGACCACTAGACGTCCCATTGAAGATCACATGATGTCAGGGTGGGTAGTTGAACGATGCACACAGATGGTTGACGAACATAGGGAAAGAAACAGGCATGCACAAGCAAATTAAAAACCAGCATTCGGACCCAAACTTAAAAACTGCCAGAACAAAAACATTTAAAACGAAACTATATCTAAAGAGTTAATTTCAAAGAGGTCTCATTCCATATTCTACTCCTAACTTTAAATTGTACTTCGCAAACTGAATGGGCGATAAAGAGAAAACTATTAGAAAGTAATATGTTCGAGCACATTTTAGATACATAAGATACCAACGAGAAGAGTCTCAAATTTCGGTGGCAAATGCAGCATATTCTTTTTCGAAAACGAGAAAACTAAATGCAATGAACATACGTATATCGTATACGAAGAAAGATTATATCATGCGAATTAAGAACAAAACAAAGCAGGATTTTAAAAAATAATCATTACTTTAATGCGAACGTATGAGATTAAACTTTTTAAAAAAATATAGTGCATTTAATTCGGCAAAACTGCCTTTGAATGTTAAAATTAATAGCTCATATCAAACGTATTTGCATCTAGCTGTTTTCATTAGATGTAAATATTTCCATACATTTTTACACTCAGTATTACACTCATTATATAGTGACACATTAATCGAAACACAAAACGTAGTTCTTTTAGAGAAACGCGAGAAAAAAATACCTTATTACAATTATCCTACAGGATACCTAAACTAGAGATGTGAATTCTATTGTGCTCAGCGTCTTATATTTGACTAATATTTAAAAAAATATATATGTTTTCGTGCTTGGAATATTCTTTTCAGCGCCTATTATTCTGAAGCCAGTTAAATTCAGGACTAATTACATGTTACGATTCCTGACTTTCTAAACAATCCAATCCTTGAACGAAGGCAAATCTCGAAGTCCAAATATCTACTCAAATATTTATCATATTAGGTTATTTAGCCAAATATTTTCACTTCGTAAGCATCCACTCTGTACAAGATAAATACGTGTTCCGTAGGATGGTTTTGGGACAATTTCATCTCATGGAATCTTTCCAAGAATCGAAACTTGTGCTGTTTGTTATGTTTCCCCCTTTACTTTGAACTCAAGCTGGTTGCATAACGATCAAGGTTAATTTACTTTCAACTGTTATGACTCTCACCGATAGCTGCATACATTTCAACTGGATCAACTAAAGATTGCTTTCTTTTCTTTTTCTTATTGATTACGATGTAAAGAAAATGCCGAAAGCTATATTTCAGTATGACATAAAAGTAACTTTCAAACTGCCTTTAGTTCTGTCTAAGATTTATCTGAACAATTCATATGAATCAGAAGCTGAAGATTGTTCTGCCCGGAATCGTAAAATCGAGACACAATCTACTCCACTTACAATATAACCTATAGATTTATGATCAATTAACGAAGCCCAATAATTATTATATATTGTGATGGGATATTGAATTTTCATCAATATTACGTACACCAAGAGGGACAACCCATATATAAACAGATATTTCTGAATTTTATGGTAGCGACTGTGCATATTTGCATGTCTTTGTAAGTGTAAGTGTAGTGACCTAGTTTGAAAGTGAATGGAAGCACGTGGACAACACTGATCGTGAGATATCCTTTTAACTTCTTTCATTATGTCATCTCAGATCAGACGCCAATTTGTTCACTTTGCATGTGGCGATGGCTTATAGTGTGAGGAGAGATGTAGAGAATGATTCAATCTCGTAAAATCTATGATCAACACAGGTAGTGACAAATACGTTGAAATAATGGAGAGATGCCTTCTTCCAAAATTCTCAGATGAGTTACTACATAAAACATGCTCTCTGATGAAGCAAAATTAGCGCTCAATGCCATACGCCGAAAAAAGGTATGAGATAGAACAGCACAGATCATCCAAATGTTTCAGTCAGTCAGTTCCGCACCTGACACTAATCTCATAGAACGCGTTTGGATTATGCTTAACCGGGCTATCAGAAGAACTTTCCATTGTTGTTTTTGTAAATTTTTAGTGTGTGTGAGTGACGAAAAAATCAAATTCCACAGATCAAAAGAGAACTCATTGATTCCACGCTCAATTGCATTACGACTATGAGGAAAACATGCGACGGGACAACTAAATTTTGGGCAATATCAGATACTAGAACTCCTATTCACTTACCAGTCTACTCTATATATTACATATATTCTGCGGTAAAAATACCGTTAATCATATTGTACACTTTCCAATTGTTCAAAACAAGACTGTTTCTGATATACTCCTGTTTTCTCTCTCTCGTATACCTTTATTGATATACGTGGCTAGCATACGCGCCTTAGGCGTGGGAGACCCAGGTTCGATTCCCGGCGGGAGCTCATGTGGTTCTGATTCCACGTTAATCAGTAGGTCTCGTCTCATTTAGCCTCGCTGCTGAAAAGGACGTTAAACTCATAATCAACTCAACTCTACAAATGACAGTAAAAAGGATCACGCCTAGAAGTTTCAATTTCGTCAGGTAGATGTCAACCACGGGAAGATGTTTGCTGCCATTTAACAGCGAAAGGCATAACTTCTAGAATTCTAAAATGATATATCTTTGTTTCAATAGCAGAAAACTCAGTTAACGGGTTGATTCCATTAATGAACTTGGCCGAGATAAGTGCTCTAGCTATCTATTGCAAAACGCAGAATTTACGAATGCCTTTTCTTTAAGATTTGTCATGTTAAGTAACGGATGGACGTACTAACATTACTTTTTATAACGCTTACAAGCGTATTCTAATAACTGTTGATACTATCATGGAATCTGGACTAATTCTCCTTCAGGAAATAGTATGGTACTTCTAAAAGGCGCCTTATGAAATGAAAATGCAATATAATTTCCATCTTAACTCTTTCGCTGGGAAAGTCGACTTTTGTTGATCTGAGAATTTTTGCCTTTCACTGAGGAAATCGACTTCAGTCCATGTCTATTATTGTTTATACTTGGCTGCGATAGTTGATTTCAGTCGCTCATTGTATACGAAACATGTCGTAGTGATAATGCGTTGCATTATGCTTCCATCTGGCGGTGATTTCTTAGAATTCTGCAGTTAAGCACGAACGAATACGAAAGCTTTGCGTCATTCTGTTGTGATGTGTTTGCGGGTTTGAGACCAGCTAAATACAGCAGGAAACAATGTCGGACAAACAGTAAGACAATCAGCGACAGTGAGATAGCTCCATTTTTGCTTGATTTTGATTCAGGTGTGTCAGGAGCTGAGAGTGAAGTTGACAGTCTTTCAGATTTGGAATCTGAAAGAGTTCAAAACGCAGCAGGTAGCAGTGGTCAGAATACAATTTGTGATGACCCCAATATTTATTCGTGGGAAGTGTTGAACGACGTACGCTATGGTCATTTGCTGAATATAAATGTTCCGTTTTTGTAGATATTTTGGTGTCTTTAAACCATATTTCATGAAAATATGAAAATTTAATTTTTTGGGGTGCTTAATTGCCCTTTTTCCAGGAACTGCACAAAAATTTAATTCCGCAGCGAAAGGGTTAATATCTCAAAATTATGCTCTTTAGGCTAAAGGAGAAGGGTGACTAATGGAAGTGAATTATTATGGGAAAATGGTGAAATGAGAATGTGGGAGAAACGGGAGAACCTCGAGCAAACCCACGGACACGATGTTGTCCACCACAAAATTTACATTGCCTGGATGTATTGCTCTGGATCATGAGGAAAACATCAGAACGACTATTTAATCATAAGGCTGTTCAGAAATATAGCTTTCGATATTGAAATTTTTGTGCAATACCACGTAATTCTGTTGAACAATTACACAACAAACAAACTTTACAATGACTCGAGAAAGAATGAGACCTCTTCAGAATTTAACTTCTAAAGGTTAACAGAAGCAACATCCAAGACTAGTCTGTTCACATTATAAGACTAATACAACATTAAACATGCGTAATCCAAAAAACCTGAACCACAAACTAACAAACTATTACTATATCAATTAATTAATTTAGCATTCTTATTGGCTCAATATTAGCTATTATTATTATTCACTAAAATTATTATTATTATTATTGAGATTATACACATGCTTTCATAACTAAATCTATAATATTCCTAACAACTACACATCTAACAACTAAAGCATATCACAAATAACAATCAAAGATTATTTACACAATATACAAATTCTTAGTAATACAGTCAAATATTACTTCAAATATGAAATATTATACTATATTTATCACACATATTAGACATAGAAACAAATTTACTCAAGTTAATTGGATACAATTTCTATGGTAATAGGATCTATTGCAACTAATAAACATTTATAAGATTATTATTAATAAGAGTAACTACTCTCCTAAATTATTTTGCTGTGACCAAAATTAATAAAAGGTGTAGGTTATATTGGCAATAATAAATAACTCCATCAATCAACGAATATCGAAATACAAACACTATTGTATTCTTATTATTATAATAGAATTTCTTAAACTCTAATACCACTATTGCATATACAATATAAATCCATATACTGGATCTAACAATAACAGTTCTACAAGTAGTAATACATTTTCTTAAATATTCAGTCATAAAGGCAAACGGAAATTACTATATACGGGTGTCATTGTATTGTTTTCAATGTCCATTTATTTTCCTGAAATGGGTTAAAGTGAAGAATCAAATCGTGGTAAACTCTTCCATATAAAGGATGGTTGCTACCGCATTTTGCCAGTATAATCCGCACCTTTTAAGACAGTATTTTTAAGATAAACAAAAGGATAGGCATTATACAGGGCTAGCATAAATGATTCGTTTTGAAAACGCTATATTTTCAAAAGTATTACGTACACACACGAAAGATATATGAAAAGAACCACACAAACTCACCGAGTTTATACACCCTCTACAAATGTTCAATATGTGCCTCTTTGGTGACACGACACATGTACAAACGATACTCGAGCTCATTCCATACAGTTTGTGGCATGGTCCTGTCAATTGCCTGCACTGCAGCACTGATGCATTCAATGAGCTCTTCTAAGGATTATGGTAGTGTGGATACGTAAACAAGATCCAGGAAGAAGTCGCAAGGGGTTAAATCAGGAGATCTGGGAGGCCAGGGAAACAAAGCTAGGTCATTCTTACCAACACGCCCAATACAGAGAAGCGGAAGTTCATCATATATGTAGTCACGAACTAAGGTGTGCCAATGAGGGGGTGCCAAACTTAACACAGTAAAACTTGGTAAGCTTGAGGTTCTTTTCATACATTTTTCATATGTGTACGTGAAATACTTTTGAAAATATAGCCTTTTCAAAATGAATGGTTCATTTATGCTAACGCTGTACAATATGTAGAATGATTTTATTCCTCATATTGTGTCTTTATGTAGTAAAAGTGTTATACCTTTAAACAAAAAAAAGGCATCCTTATACAAAGTACCGATAATACCATGCAACACTATAATTGGAAATGAAATGAAATGAAATCTTTAAGTTTTACGTCCCACAGTTATTCCTGTTAGGCTAAAGGAGACGGTGATGATTAGAAATGAATGAAATGGTGAAATGAAGAAAGCGGGAGGAAACGGGAGAATCCCGAGAAAACGCACGAGCACGGTGTTTGTCCACCACAAAGTCCACACGGCGCGAGCTAGGCTCAAACCAGGGACCCCAAGCACCGGAGGAGAACGCTCTACCACTGATCCACCGCGCCCCCAACACTATAATTGGATTCGTTATGCTTATTATTACAACGAAAATAATAGCGTATAGAAAAACTAATAACGACATATAGCTAACCGCAGAGTAAGCACTGTGATTATTATAGGCAGTGGCATATTTACGATTTTGTTTCGGGGGGAGGGGGCTTCGCTAACTTTAGTCCTGGAAATGTGAAAATTCTGCAAGATATTTTATTTATTTAAATATAGTAAATACATTTTCTGAGAGGGCTTAAGCCCGAAAGCCCCCCCCTTAAATACGCCACTGATTATAGGTGTTGCCAACTCTGTTTAAATAACTTTGTGTGTAGAGTGAGATCGGCAACTTGCGATCTATGTTAGCTGACAGTTTACAACTGGAAAACAAATATTTGACAAATAACAGAATAGTTCTCGTATACATAGTTTCAACTAAAAGTTATTATTACGCTAAAGAGTGTAGCAACAGAATTACCGACAATCACTCTGAATTTCCCCCCACTGACAAGTGTCATCAGATTGTGGAGGAAACAAGACGAAAAACTTCTTCATATACTAAGATAGGAGACAACTGGCTCTGACACTTGGGTTTGCATTACACACGGCAAAATATGGTAGTTACCGAGTACCAAAGCTTTTGCGCCAACCATCATATATTATAATAGAATTTAAAAATTAACTACAATATCTCAACGATTATATATTAATACGACGAACAATAAGTTAGACGTAAGTTAAAAAGTTAATGATACAAATCGAACAAAAAATTTCTTCTTCTTCTTCTTCTTCTTCTTTTATTATTATTATTATTATTATTATTATTATTATTATTATTATTATTATTATTATTATTATTATTATTATACTAATGTTCTCTCTCTTCTTTGTTGCTGTTTAAAAAAAGAATAACTAACTAACTAACTCTATGGCCTATGGAACCCGGAGGTTCAGTGCCGCGTTCACAAAAGCTCTCCACTGACTTCTATCCTTAGCTAATTGCATCCAGTTTCTACTTTGTATTCCTATCTCTGCGAGATCCATCTTAATATTGTCCTCCCATCTGCGCCTAGGTCTTCCTAATGGTCGTTTTCCTATGGGTCTACCAGTCAAGACTTTGAAAGCGTTCCTACTTTCTTCCATTCTAGCTACATGACCTGCCCACCTAAGCCTCCTAGACTTGACGACCCTAACAATGTTGGGTAAACCGTATAAACTATGTAGTTCCTCGTTATGAAGTTTCCGCCATTCCCCATTCTCGTTCCTCTTGGGTCCGAATATTCTTCTCAGGATCCTGTTCTCAAATACTTTCAGTCTATGTTCTTCCCTCAGAGTAAGCGACCATGTTTCACAACCATACAGAACAACAGGCATGATTATCGTTTTATATATTTTAAGCTTCAAATTCCTCGACAGAATTCGCGATGACAAGAGATTTTGAACCGAAAAAGAAAGAAAATAAAAATCTGCAAGACACCACCAGTTTTCCCACGATTCAAAGATACCTACAAGAATATTCCCTTTTTCCGAAGGAAAACAGGACACAGTTGCTGCGTTTTTGCTTTTAAAAAAATATAGAAGATTTAGGAAAATGTTTTCAAAAGTTTTAAGTAATACACATATTGCTAGCAATGCTATCAAATTAGGAGATCCTTGATGGCTAAAATGCTAGGGCATGTGTCTTCGTTGGGGAAGACCCGGTATCGATTCCCAGCCAGAGTTCATGCGGTTCGGATCCTGCGTGAAACTGTTGGTGCACGTCTTATACAGCCTTAGTGTTGAAAAAGGACGCTAAACTCTGATCAACCAAGTCATCAAACAAAGGTACTTTATTAACAGACGAAAATCGAAAAATTCCATCTTTTTTAAGATTGTTTGATTGTGCTTTACGTAATTATGCCTCAACGAGGTTATTAACGAAGAAACTATTTACATGGTCAGAAAGCTCCACCGGGACTTAGATCAGGTATGACTGATGGATGTAGACTACGAAGTAGGGGTGTTCGATAAGGTTGAGGACATCAAACTTCGGGAGTGAAAATTTATCGGGTTGTCATCGGTCACTCGAAACCGTTCGAGTATTTGAAATTATCGAAGTTTCGGGCATTATCGAAATTTCGAGTATTATCGAAGTTCCGGGTATTATCGAAATTTCGAGTATTGTCGAAGTTTCGGGTATTGTCGACTTTTCGAGTATTATCGAAGTTTCGGGTATTATCAACATTTCAAGAATTATCGAAGTTTCGAGTATTATCGAAGTTTCGGGTATTATCGACATTCCGAATATTATCGAAGTTTCGGGTATTACCAAAATTAGTGATGAACAGTTCGGTTCCTTCACCTTTTCAATGATTTCTTCTTGCAGCCAAACTAGTCAAACAACTTTTTTCATCTGATAAGTTATTGAAAAGTTGTATTTGTCGAAATCATATGTAAAATTATTTTTCTGCCTGCCCCGTTATTGGCGCAATCGGCAGTGACTATTAGTATACTAATGTTGTCTTGGATTCCAATTCCTTTCGGGTGATGCATGTTTTCTCTTCCTCTTTCTCTCTTCTGACAGACTGCTTAAACCTTGTACAGATCTGTGGGGAAAAAAACTTTTCCTTCACTACATTGCTAAGGAGAGAAGTTTTAAAATGAACACTCTGCATATATGTAATACATATTATGTACAACTATGGTAACCTCGAATACATCGTTTCTTTCGAACACTCTGATAATCCCGAACTTTTCTCAATATTCAAGCGACTCGACAAATGCGATCATATTGATATATTTCTGTATTTGCTGCTTTCAAACAATTCGAGATTCTCGAACAGTTCGAGTGTCTCGAAGTTGTCTAATGTTTCTTACATTTCGAGTGCCTCGAACACTTCGAGTCTCGATCATTTCGAGAGTCTCGAACATTTCGAGAGTCTCAAACATTTCGGGAGTCTCTAACATTTTGGGAGTCTCGAACATTTTGGAAGTCTCGAACATTTCGGGAGTCTCGAAAGTTCGATAATTCGATAAAATTAAAATTCTTTATCGATGAAACGGTTTCGAAATTTTACCGAATTGTTATCGTTTACTCGATTATCGGAACAGCCCTACTACGAAGTTCCTTCCCCATCACACTATCTCGCCTTCGAGGGAGCTCGATTAAATAATAATACCATAGGAACTGCTTTATTCATATTCCATTAATCCACCCTTTACATCATTAATGATTTCACAACTTATTATTTACTTATTACGAAAAATCGTGCGAGTGTACAGGGTTTGTCCGGGAAGTAGTAGGACTGATTTTTTCCCGCCAAAACGTAGTGAAAAACGGGGATGTTACTGCGCTGGTTGAGTGGTATGAGGTCTTAGCTACTAGCGCACCAGTCGCCAATCGTCTCCAAGCCTGCACAACGTGTAAATCGAGTTTAAGTTGAACTCCTTTCAATATGTCTTGTAATCTACACAACAAATCGTTTGTTAGAGCAGCGTTACGCGGTGAAGTTTTGTGTCAAACTGCGAGTGAATCCCATGACACGATCAAGACTGCTTATGGGAGTGATGACATGGGTCGATCAAGTATTTTTGAGGGCCACAAATTGTTTTGCGAGGGAAGAGAGCAAGTTGAAGATGAAATTGGTGTTGATCATCTTTCTTGACTGCAAAGGAGTGCTTCACACAATTTGTATCGCCTGATCAGACTGTGAATACTGCATTCTACGTGAAAGTACTTCGCGTTCGTCCAGCAATCGCTGGATCATGGAAGCTTCATCACGACAATGCGCCGAGCCACACCGCTTTTTCTGTAATGGACTTCCTGACCAAATATGGCACCATACAGCATCCCCAGTCACCCTACAGCCCAGATGTCATGAAAGATGGCACCAGGGCTCGGTTCAGGTCATTTAAGAGCCGAAACGAGGGAGCTAGGGAGCATTCAGTGATTGACAGAGTCGCTCGAAACACTGTATTGATGCAGAAGGGGCATATTTTGAAAACTATGAACAAGTCGATGTGTCAAAATTGTGAATATTTTTTTTAAATCAATCTTACTACTTTCCGGACAAACTTTGTAGATTCTTCTGAAAAGCATACAAGGCACTGGGAACAAGAATCATGACTTGGTTTGAATCAAACAACCAATCTCAATTTAGCAAGAAATTCAGGACCGACGCGAAACCTTTACTTAGGAAAATGTTTTATGACTTTTTTCTTTTACCTCAAGAAACAAATAACCTCTAGGGGTCGCCATTATTAATATGCAATTAATTCTTACAACAAAGTTGTAAGTTCAGAAACCACCGAACGTTACTCTTTAACGTCAAGAAATAGATCAAAGATATTTCTCGTACAAGGTGGAATTTTAATAAATTTCAAGTCACAAAGAAAAGGGGCCAACATTAATAATATTCACGAGGAAAAAAGTTAAGAAAGTAGGTTAGAATTGTGAATAAAGTTTGTTGCTAACTTTTCCATTATTTAAGGAAGGGGAGAGAATTACGAAAACTTTACCATACTTTTATAAAGAATAGGGAAGTGTGAGAACGTGTATACATGACGAATAAAACTTTAAGACTATCTTTTCGTTGAATTATTATTATTTCAAGCAAAATATGTCAACAATCAGTCATTATATCGTTATAAATCCGGAATAAACTCTAGAATGAGTGACAGCGTTCAGCAGATTGGTAACACGCAATTACGTTTTATAAAAGACACTTCGATCTAAATAAAATTCACGCGATTTAAATACCTTTGTGAGGCAATAATCGGAACATTCTTTTACATTTTTTTTAAAACTAGGTAACATACGTATTACAATTCAGCAACATTTCGGAACACGTACCAACACGGTGGCTCAGTGGTAGAGCGTTCACTTCTCGTGCGTGGGCTCCCTAGTTCGATTTCCGCCCAAGTAAGTTTGTGGTGGACAACATTTCAGTTTTTTTCAGGGCACTCTCGTTTCCTCCCACATTCTCAATCCATTAATTCTGCAATTCACTTGCCTTAATCATCGTCTTCCTTAGTCTCACGAGCATAATTGTGGGACGTTAAACTAAAATATTTCATCTCTTCATTTTGACTGACTTGTGGATATACCTCGGAAAGAGAGGGTAAACGTGCTGCCATCTATTGGGAATTAGTGTTCCTTTAAATTCACCTTAAATAAAGAATAGGGAAAAGATTCATAAAATGTTAGGTTCAATATGGCGGCTTTTCGTAACTCGGTAGTAGTCTAGCTCGCTTTGGTCTATGGCGATGCTTTTTTTTAAGTGCAATTTCATTCCCATCTGAAGACAGGCGGGCCGCAGAAGGTAACGCCTTCTCTTGGGCCACATGAGTATTCATTTATTTTTAGTTTCATTTGGAGACGGGTAACATGATTTATTTATTTATTGGTGTGTTTGGCTGGGTATAATATAAAATTACAAAATACCAAAATACAGAACAGTACAAAATAAAACAGGAACAATGCATCTTGTAACAAACAATGAAGTGCTGTGCTAGCGGAGAATTACCTCATTCCACCCATAAGAAGAACGTTCTGGAGTGTTCCCATATCTCCCAAATGGAGCATGGAAGTTTGCTGCCAGCTCGTGCAAGAAGTGATGTGGAATGTCTGGATGGCCTTATAATAATAAAATTTGGAAGAATTATTCTCTAGATTGTATGGAATTCCAGTGCTAGAGCCTGTCTATTCCACCTGTGTCCTCGGAAAATATGCGAACTATTATACTTCGGCCCCACCCCCGCCGCCCTCTGGCGGATGAAACCCTCCCTTTGCTTAGGAAAAAGAAGTAAAAGCCCTTAGCTGGGTTGCAGATTTGTCATTCAGTCGTTTGGTCTTGACGAGTGAAGATCGTAGGCTACTTAGAATGGCTAACAAGACAGAGCACAGCGAAGTCCGTGAAATAATTCATTGTGGCAGCGCTTCCGCATCTAAGAATTGAAAGATCTAGGCCGCAGCAACTTCTTCTTCCTCTTTCGAGGGAGGTACGGGAAAACACATATCGACAGCAGCGCCAGAAGGAGCATAGTTCAAATAGAAAGGCTATACACAGTTAATATTGATGATTGACTAAATCCATTCCTCCTGGGGGCATGAGTTACAATTGGGAATACTAGCAAAATTAATTATCAGGACTTTTATGTCATTACTAATTCTTCGCTTCTGACGTGTAATTACCAGTACATTTAATTTACTTTGTGTGATGTAACATTACAACAAATAATGCATGTCGTGTACTGGGTAATTTAATATCTATAGAGGCAATACCATAAAACAGTTATTTTAAATCTCAAGTAGGGAGTAATGAGTTTGATATTGATAAATTTTCTCTGCTTGGTATTTAAGATGTATATGAATGTGTTTCTGTAAAACATCCACTTCCTCTTTAGAGTTAACTGAATGACAGTGATAAAGTAATTGTGCGCAGCTCACTTACGCCTCGATATATATATATATATATATATATATATATATATATATATATATATATATATATACCTTCTAAGTTACTTCGATATGAAAATTATTACATATATTACTTTCGTATTCTTCTGTTACAACTATGTGCATGCCCACAAAACTAAAATTCGTACGTATGAAGAAATGATTAGTTGAGAATGGTCCTACGCTGACGTTATATATATTTCTATGGATCTTTAGGTCTCCCCCTGTATATTTCCTTGTTTAAAGTTAATATGTTTCAAAGATTGTGTGCTCGTATATGTCTCGTACGGGTGGAGATTGACTTCAATATACTATTAGTATGCACCGTTGTCATCAATACATATGGTTATATCTATCTATCTATCTGTTCTATATGTATATAGGGTGCAACATAAATGCATGGCCAAAAATGACGAGGTGATTGCGGACATCCACATAAATAAAAATGTTACTATAAACATGGGTCCGATGCCGCCTCGTTTTCGAGATACAGACAGTGTTCAAATGTCGAGTCCCTCCAATGGCTCACTATGGAAAATTGAATGGAAATGTTCAATATTACAGTAATAATACAATCAAGTGGAATTATGCCTGTGCAAATACATTTACACTAACATAGAAAATGACACTAATCAACATTTGAGGTTATTGGGTTCTCAGCTTTGCCAACCTGGTACAAAGTGTTATGTTTTCATATAGCATTAGACGTCCACACATTAGCATATGCTGACATCAAAACGTTCCTAAACATTGGGGCAGATTCCACTTTGCTAACGTGTGAACGTCTAATGCTATTTGAAAACATAACACTTTGTTCCAGGTTGGCAAAGCTGAGAACCCAATAACCTTAAATGCTGATTAGTGTCATTTTCTATGTTAGTGTAAATGTATTTGCACAGGCATAATTCCACTTGATTGTATTATTCCTGTAATATTGAACATTTCCATTCACTTTTCCACAGTAAGACATTGGAGAGACTCGACCTTTAAACACACTGTATCTCGGAAACGAAGCGGCGTTGGATCCGTGTTTATAGGAACATTTTTACTTATTTGGATGTCCACAATCACATCGTCACTTTGGCCATTCATTTATGTTACACCATATTGTATATATATATATATATATATATATATATATATATATATATATATATATATATATATATATATATATATACGAGGGCTGTCTAAAAAGTATCCGACCTTTGGCCAGAAAAATAGTTGCGAATACCTGACAGATTTGGGACCCTAATCCCCTTCAAAGTAGGCCCCTTGTGCTTCCACACACTTAGCCCACCGATCCTTCCACTGCTGGAAACACCGCTGGAAGTCTTTTTTTTGGAATGTTGTTCAGCTCCATCGTCGTGTTCCGCATTATGTCTTCTCTACTCTCAAAACGGGATCCCTTCAGAGGCGTCTTCAATTTTGGAAACAACCAGAAGTCACAAGGAGCCAGGTCTGGAGAGTAGGGAGGTTGGCGAACGGTTGTAATCCCATGTTTGGCTAAGAACGTGTGGATCAATTGGGATGAATGTGCTGGGGCGTTGTCATGATGGACGTGCCAGTTCTTCGCTGTCCACATGTCTGGTCTTTTACGCCGGACTGCGTCACGGAGTCGCCTGAGAACATTTTGATAGTACTCCTTTGTCACTGTTTGTCCTTCCGGTGCGTACTCGTGATGCACAATTCCACGGGCATCGAAGAAAACAGTCAGCAACACCTTGATTTTGCTTCGCACCTGCCGCACTTTCTTCGGCCTTGGAGAATCGGGATGCTTCCATTGAGATGACTGTTGTTTTGTTTCTGGCTGTTGTTTTGTTCCGTACACCCATGACTCATCTCCAGTTATCACGGAATTCAGATACCCAGGATCAGTGTCGGTGGTGTCCAGAAGGTCCTGTGCAACGTCAAAACGGGTGTCTTTTTGTTCCTGAGACAACAACTTGGGTACAAATTTAGCAGCCACTCGTTTCATGTTCAAATCGTCACGCAAAATTGCATGTGCAGAATCTTTACTCACTCCAACATCTTCTGCAATCTCCCGCACTGTCAAACGGCGATCTGCCATCACCAAATTTCGCACCCGCTCAACAACAGCTGCATTCCGAGCAGTTTGGGGCCTGCCGCTACGCTGCTCACTCTCGACTGATGTGCGGCCATCTTTGAATCGGTTGAACCATTGTTTAATTTGTGTTACACCCATCGCATCTTCTCCAAACACCTGCTGAATCTTACGAATTGTTTGGCTTTGAGAATCACCCAGCCTTTGACAGAATTTGATGCAGTATCTTTGCTCAATTCGTTCAGTCATCTTGCGAGAAACACTAAATCCGACGAACACTACCAACAGCACCTCACTTCGCGACCACCAGCTCACGACTGGCACACGCGAACGCGGTGAAAAAATTCAAGCATGCGCATTAAGGTTCCTCCTTCCACCGTGCACGGTGGCGCCGCCTCAGAATCACTACTTTGCGTGGAAAAAATTAAGGTCGGATACTTTTTAGACAGGCCTCGTATATATATATAGGGTGTTTGAAAACAACACCGACAACGTTTGGGAGGTTATTGCTGGCACCAAGGGAAGATGAAAAGTAGAGACCAAGCTGGGTGCACAAATGCTTCCTTTCGGAGTTATAGGCTGCCGAAAACACGAAAAAAAATGAACTATAAAGGCGCTTTGCTCCTTTAGTCTAACCGTCATAATCGTGGGGCGTAAAACTCAAAAATTTCATTTCATTTCAATTCAATTTCACTAGACAGTTGTTGTATATTGCAGTGTTGCCATGTTTACGGAACTGGGAGATGGAATCTCCACTTTGTAGCGCGAGTATTCACTTTTTGGACTTTTTTTTTTTTTTTTTTTGGTACAAATTTGTAATGAGCTAAGGTGGAAAGGGTCACTTTCGATTCAATGATTTAACTTGCTTCACAACGTAGCATTGTAGCTAAAATGTAGTGTTACTATAATTGTAAGTACTGGCAAATCTCACTTTAATACACGCGCCATTCTGTATTAAACGTAGTTGTTGTGTGAAGCCTTGTGAAAATATTATGGCCTCCTTACATTTCATCTATCACCACACTTAGGAGCCGACTTGGAAGAAAATATTGGGGGATCCAAACAATGAATAAATATATTATCATATTCAGGCGGTTTGAATTACCTGCTTCATGAAGGCCCCCTTCCCCCCACATCTCGGCCCGCTACTCCGCTGCAAAATTCACGCTGCATTGATCTTCACTTGTCATATCAGTGCTGCCAGAATGTTGGAAATGAAATGAAATCTTTGAGTTTTACGTCCCACGGTTATGCCGGTTAGGCTAAAGGAGACGGTGATTATGAGAAATGAGTGAAATGGTGGAATGAAGAAAGTGGGAGGAAACGGAAGAACCCCGAGAAAACCCACGCACACGGTGTTTGTCCACCACAAAGTTCACATGGTGGGGGCTGGGATCGAACCCGGGACCCCAAGCACCAGAGGTGAACGCTCTACCACTGAGCCACCGCGGCCCCCTGCCAGAATGTTGGTTGAAGCTTCAGTCCTCTATTCAACACCGTTTTGTAAACAGCCTTTTTTGTCGAATAAGAAGGCTGATCTTAACATTGAATTAAAGGAACGACGAAATTTAAAAGAAATTCTTGCTCCTCTTTGTTAATTCTTCCTCGACCGGATTATATTGGAGAAGCAAGGGACCCCACCTTTAAATACTGGGGGGGGGGGCAAAAGTGTCCCCCCCAAAGTCGGCGCCTATGCCCACCATGCAATGAAATCAGTGAATTAGTAAGTTATAATTTTCGGGACGATAAGTAATGTGAAACTGATTATAAAATTCTCTAAATTACTGTTTTTAGGGAATAGAATTTATTGGAAATCATTCTTTATGCAGGGGAGAACAGGAAAAAAAAAGTTCTGTGGACGGGGCTCGAGCCGCCTTCACTTACATTTGTTAATTGATTTTACGTTCTCGCGCTAACCAGTTGTGTTACCGACTTCTTACAGGTTATTGGTCTGTTCTGTTCTACTACAAGACATGATTTTAATTATGATCGTGTTCCAATTCCTCTCTTTTGATAGATAATTTGCACTGTTTTCTTTATTTATATGGAGTCTGCATGTTATTTCTGAATTTCTTATTTCTGCATGGATATAAGAAATGTTAGAAATATTTCATTAAATGTTTTGTTTGTGGATATAAATCCATATTGTTCTCACTGTCAGTGACGTAGAGGTCTCAGTTCTACGTTGAACTAAAGAATTCCCTCCCGGTCTAGAAAATTATTCTTTTCAACAGAGTTGGTAATTTTGTTTTCGGCCATATTAAGCTTTTTTGTTTCTAATTTCTTTACTTTAAAATAATATTGAACACAAACATTGAAAACATGTTTGTCATTATCCTTTCCTGTTGTGGAAAACTTCCAAAATTTCAAAACGGAGATATTTTCAAAAAAAAAAAAGATTAAAGAAACGCGTCCTTTATTTTGCTCACACTCATACAGTTAGTGTCTTGAAGGATTTTTTTTCTATTCTCGCTTTTCTTCGTTATTTCTATGTGAAGGTATGTGCCAGTTACTACAACTTCTAATATCGCGCAACTACGTAAACTTGAAAAGCCTTTGAAACTATTGTGAAACATCTAGGGCCAAGGAAGAGAGAGAGAGCCCTTCCCGATCGGCTATTTTGGATATGATGTTAGTTCAACATCATTATTTACAAAACCTATTTTCCTTTACTGTTATATAGTTTCAAAATTTTTTAAATAAAAAAAAAAGTTTGTAGATAGCGTTTTAAAGCCCTCCCATCGAATTTTAGCACCCTCCATAAATATTATTTATAGTTACAATGAAGTGTGAGCGTTTATCATAAATTTTAAACGACAATTTTGTCCTAGGAAATCTACTATATATTCAGAACAGTTATCGCTCACACACCTTAACTTTTTCTGAAGCATTTTTTGTCGTTAAACGTTAATCTAAAAGCTCTACGTATAAACAACTCGTTGGAACTAGAAAATCCACGTATTTTTTTTCCTTTCCTATTTCAGGATTTTTTCTTTAGAATACAGTAATTAAAACGTTTGCTCGTGATATAACGGGAAAACGCATGTGGAATCTACTGTTATCTCTAGACTAAAATTGCAATATTAAAAGGAAAAAGAAAAAATCCGCGGAAAATTTTCGCTTTTTTAAAAAAAAAAAAAAAAACTTTTTTCGAACCCTTCCATCTTTAACTGTAAGTTTAGTGTAGCTATCGTAAAAAGCAGTACAGAAAACAACCACGAATTGAATTTTCCACAGTTATAAAGAGAGAAAAACGTGAAAGTCTATCTCTAATAATTATGTGTCTCTACATATAAAAAGAGTTCTGAGTAAATGAATGAGCGACTGATCAACAGAAAGACCAAACCGCTTAAGCTAGAAACTTCAAATTTTGATAGTGCATAGGATTTGTAACGTAAGGTACCACTAAGAAAGGATTTTTTTAATTCGACGAGGAAGGCAGTAAATAAGGTGGCAATTTTGTTGTAAAATATCCATATCTCTGAAAGGTAGAATGACCATATCTCTGAATTTGGTATAAAAGACTTCCCATTTAAAATAATTCGACATGTGTTTCACCGTTTTTTGATACGGTACATTCCCTAAAAGGAAAGAAAAAAGGGTGGAGTTACACTTGTTATAACAGATGATCATATCACAAAATTCTTTAAGATTAGAGTCATGAAATTTGGTATTTAGACTTTTCATTTAAAATAATTACAGAGGTATTTCAGTTTCTCGATATTCCTCGTACAAGAGACGAAAAAAATCTGGGAAGAAAGAAAGAAGGATGTGAGTTACAATTGTTGTAATAAGACGACCATATTTCGAAATCCCTTAAGGATAGAGACATGAAAATTAGTATTTAGGCTTTTAATTTAAAATAATTAAAGACATGTTCTACTTTTCTTTTTTTTTTTTTTTTTTTTTTGTCGTCGTTGTGTTTCCCTTAGAAGGAAAGAAAAAGGTGGGGGTTGTAATTTTATAATAAGATATTCATCTCGAAATCTCTTAAAATTAGATACATGCTAGACATATGAAACTTGATACACAATTTATTCAAAACAAGCGGGTATATGTCACAGCGTTTCCGGAAATTACGCTTTTAATTAGAAAAAAAGAAGGGGTAATTTCTACTTTTTTTTCTCTATATATGAAAGTGACTTCGAGGTTCTCAGTCTCATCATCAGTGTACACCATTTGAAATAAATTTCTAAACGTTAGCAATGAACACAGTTGTGCCGATATTGTTTTTTATCGTTTCACTTTAAAATGCGTATTCTAAGGGAGGAAGGAGTTTAAATTTTTCACAAAGAATAATGCTATAACGTATTCTCCTTGTGCAAAGAACGAAAGTAAAGGCTAAAATATGAAGTGCGAGGATCTGAGGGCGAAGTCCCCAGCTACCTGAAGGTTACTATTACATAAGATGAAAAGAAACCTTGTAAAATTGTATGAGATCTGTATATTTTATATTTAGCTTTGGTTGATACAACACATGTTTCAAGTTCGTACTTCTTATGGACTTTTTGAAGTGAATATAAAGCAAAGAATTGTGAATGTTTTAAATGCCAACAACTAATAGCAATAAATACACATATATTTCCTTCAACAAAACGTAATTTCTTCAACAAAATTATTCAAGTACTACCCTATATGTGCAAGACTTGCAGTTTGGTCTTGGTCTTGCACTCCTAGGTCTTAATCTTGGTCTGGCACTCCTAGGTCTTGGTCTTGGTCTGGCACTCCTAGGTCTTGGTCTTGGTCTGGCACTCCTAGGTCTTGGTCTTGGTCTGGCACTCCTAGGTCTTGGTCTTGGTCTGGCACTCCTAGGTCTTGGTCTTGGTCTGGCACTCCTAGGTCTTGGTCTTGGTCTGGCACTCCTAGGTCTTGGTCTTAGTCTTGCACTCCTAGTCTTGGTCTTAGCCTTGCACTCCTAGGTCTTGGTCTTAGCCTTGCACTCCTAGGTCTTGGTCTTAGTCTTGCACTTCTAGATCTTGGTCTTAGTCTTGCACTTCTAGATCTTGGTCTTAGTCTTGCAATTCTAGATCTTGGTCTTAGTCTTGCACTCCTAGTCTTGGTCTTAGTCTTGCACTCCTAGTCTTGGTCTTAGTCTTGCACTCCTAGTCTTGGTCTTAGTCTTGCACTCCTAGGTCTTAATCTTGGTCTTGCACTCCTAGGTCTTAATCTTGGTCTTGCACTCCTAGGTCTTGGTCTTGGGTCTTGCACTCCTAGGTCTTGGTCTTGCACTCCTAGGTCTTGGTCTTGCACTCCTAGGTCTTGGTCTTAGTCTTAGTCTTGCACTCCTAGATCTTGGTCTTAGTCTTGCACTTCTAGATCTTGGTCTTAGTCTTGCACTCCTAGGTCTTAATCTTGGTCTTGCACTCCTAGGTCTTGGTCTTGCACTCCTACGTCTTGGTCTTGCATCGGGACCCCAGGTCTTCGTCTCGGTTTTGCACGCAAGACTAAGACCGAAAAAAAAAAACCTGCAAAACCTAGATTCTTGTGCTCATTACCAGTTCGGAATGCGTCAGCATTTGCTTCAGAGGAACAAATCACTCACCGTGCATCTTATTTTTCATGTATGGAAACAGAAAGAAGTCGTTAGGTGTTAAATCAGGCGAATACGAACAAAACAAGTAATTAATTCGATATTTTTACTGGAAAAAATGCAACGTTTAGTGTGTTGAGTGAGAACTGGTTTTGTGATAGTGAAGGATGATTCGACGAGCAAGTTTGTTCTACGCAATTTGTTGATCACCTCTGACTAACAAATTATTGTCTATCCCTCAGTTTTTACAGTCCTTTGATCTTAGAGTTATGGTTGGCACATGTTTGGTGTAACCGAAGAAATAAACAATCACTTGTTTGGCAGCATTGGACGAGCAACTTCTGTTGGTTTCAGCGCACTTAGAAATACTCAAACAGTGGATTGCTGTTTGTTTCGGGTTCTTTTGAATAAACTAATGTATTATCCCCTGTAGTGATGTAGTATACCAAATTTGACTTCTCTCGGTTAATTTTTTTAAGCATATCTTTACAGCGATTGACATGGCTGTTTCCGAGCTTCGGTCAAGTTGTATAGATCCAACGGTTTGAAAGTTTCCGTATTTTCAGATGACCACGCAAAATCATAAGAGTTGTTTTCATGTCAATGTGCAAGGATGCCTGAACCTCACACGTGTCTGCCAATCACTCAATCATTTCACAGACACCGTCAACGTTACTAGTAACAAGTGTGGAGGAACAATCTTTACGAAATTAATCACTGAGAAATGTGCAATCACGCTGAAACTCGAAACAATCAATGTACTTTAAAAATGTCTTCATGTACTTTTAAGAAAGTTCGTATTTGCGCACTACGTTCCTTGACTAAGAACATATATAAAGAATTGAGGAAGGCCATGGTATCACAAACTTCGTTACCGGGAAAGCACAGAACATTAAATATAAAGAAGACAGTTTGACTGCTTTGTGACCGTGAAATACCTGGCATCTGCCCAGACAAGGTTTTAGAATTAGAAAAAAAATTTAACAAACATGTTGGAAAAGAAATAGTACATTCCGCGCAAAGATAAACTGTATTTGTGCCAAAATGGCGACCGTAAATTTGCCTCAGTCATTTCACGACAGATCGTAGAGAGCATGAATCCTTAAAAGTTTTTGGCTTTCGCTGAAACTGTAACTGTAAACCATACTTATATTATTAAAATATGAAATGTAATATCTAAACACTCAAATGGGGAAAATTTCAACAAGTGTTTTTATAATATAGTTTCCATTTATTTTTTGCACTTTTCTTCAGAAAATATACAAGGGCTAGTCAATAAGTAAATGTAATATTTTTTCTATCTCTTTTCAGATTAGCTCTACGGCATTGCGTGTTAATTAGACGCTAGGTGTCATCGTTGGCTTTGCTTGGTAGGTTGCAGTGTTATCACGTCAGATTACTATACGCTGTTACTAAGTAAAGATGGCTGGTCACTCTCTATGTGCACCAAAGAAGTTTTATGTCATCCGTTTTTCGTGATCTGAAGGTGTGCCCGGAGCGAAAATCCATACAACACTTTCAGCAAAATACAAGGACAATGTGTTGCCATAGCAAAGTGTTTATCAGTAGACTGAACAGTTCAAAAGTCGTCGAATGGATGCTGCTGAAACGGACTCTACCAAACTAAAATCAAATCAAACCTATGCGAAAACAGAAACATACATATTTTAAATATAAGTATAGATGAATTACCTTCAGGCAAAGTTATAATTTTAATATATTCCAGCACAACACAAGGAATATTTTGTTACTAAACAAGAAACAAAAGATTAATCTACTCTTGCTAAAATTTATGTATTGTGGCACATATAACGAAATGTAGTGCAGAAGAAATGACTGAATCAAGAGGAAAATTACAATTTGTAGACGGTCCAAACGGTTCAATGATGGTAGACACCAGCACATAAGAAAAAACACATACAGGGCCTTTATTTACACCCACTGATGAGACTGTAATGGATGCTGATACAAGAGAACCAGGCTCATCTATACAGCAGTTGGAAGCTGAGATACATACAGGCGTCACAAGATATAGTACTTCGTTGTTCTCATTAGCTAGGTTTGTCAGTAAATAGAAGAGATCATTTTCTCATGAGTTCAGCGGAGAACAGTTCAGCGGCAAAGCGACATATGCCAAACATCTATGAAAAATTTTCAGGATCTGGAGATAAGTCGTAACTAGTGATGAAAAGTGGGTCTGCACAAAGTCGCCAGGCAACAACAACCAATGGCTCCATCCCAGACAATGAGGCTCTCTATTCATTCAACGAGAGTATGTTGACATTAAGCCAACGCTATGCATTTGGTGGAACTGTAATCGACCAATGCTTTGGGAACTCATTTCGGACTGGCACGCTATAGGTCCCAACCTCTATACAGCAAAAAATGAGATGTTAAAACAACACAAAATGACTACTTGTGTGTTAATTCTACATCAAGCACATCGCCTTCCGAATATATCAGAAGTAACTAGTAACTGGCTGTGAGATTTTGCGGTTTTTTTTTTTTTTTCTATGAGCAAAGCTTAACGCAGAATATTTCACATTTATATCGTCACGAAAATAGCTTTGAAAGCCTATGAATAGTCTGACAACAGTTACACAAGTAGCAGTACTTCCATCTGTTGTTCTTATATGCTAGAACAAAAACAAGACAAGAAAAACAGATGGCAGCATCGCTACTCACGTAACTTGTCGGACTAATCATTGGCTTCCAAAACGATATTTGTACAGAAAGCATAGTACTTTATGTCTTACTTTGTATAAATGTCAAATATACTGCGTTAAGTTTTACTTATAGCAAACAATAAAAACCCGTGCAAATTCTCACAGCCAGTTACTAGTTAATTCTGATATGCTCGGAAGGCCATGTCCTTGTGTTAAATTAACACATAATTTGTTTCAACACATTTCTTGCTCTATATGCTGAACAACTGGACCCTGTGTACCATATTCCGTGTCAGGTTGACGAGACTAAAGAGCGCCTTGCACTAAATTGACAACGCTCATTGTGATCAAGCCAGAAAGATGCAACATAGTCTGAACTGTCGGGATTGGAACTTGTTCTGTATTCAGAAAATAGCCTCAATCTTGCGCCCCCCGACTGGCTGTCCTAATTCCTGTAAGACTGGTGATTCAGCAGCTTGAAATGGGGACGTAAACTGAAGTCCTAGAGTTCTCTTAACTAAAATGTCGTAACTGAACCAGCATGGCATTGATAAATTGGCCACCAGGTGATTAAGAATATTCAAAATGGAATTGGACTATATTTCGCTGCGTGACTACTAAGGATGTTCCCATTCTGCCGATATTAAATGCACACACACACACAAAAAAAAACTTTATTTATTTCGAGTCATCCTGTTAAAGTTTAAAGAAAATACCATCTTTTGATTTAAGCATACTATTATTTTTTTTTTAACGTTACATACTATGTAACAGAAATAATTTACTAAAGGATTGTATAATATAAATGATCAAAGAGAACCAATTCGTTAGCTACTGCTATGACAAGCAGTGCTTTATTACCCTAATTTGCATTGATAGGTAGCCTCTACCACGAACTGACAACCATTTTAGATGTTCATTTTCAAAATTGTAATTAATGTATTAGATACGTTGAACGGATGGAGGGGCAGTTGAGTGTTCCTAAAATATGAAGCTCATTAATTGTAAAACAATTCGCACAGTTTGAATTTCTGTGTATTCCATCAATTATTAATTCCAACAAAGGATATTGCTGTTCCCTTTTTATAAAATCATCATATACTATTGCCCAGACAAACATTTATATCTATATATACACATCTCCTGTAATTTATCATCAAACGCCAAAGCTCGGTTAATCTTCAGACCGGAGCAATGGTACCCAATGAGATATTTCCTCATTCACAATTCATTCACGAAAAAAAAAATCGCATACAAACGTATTTATTACAATAATGAACGAAAATTTGTCATCCAAAAAAAAAAAAAATAAGAGGCGAAAGAAGATATAATTATTTTATCACAACGTTTGTGACGAAAACAAAATATGAACAAAAATCATTTGGTTAAATTGAGTTGCTATTAATGGATGAGGTAAAATATATTTCACTTTATTGTTTCACGTTTCCAGACAGATATACTTCATTGTATGTAACGTCCACGATCATTAGGACAAAATAAAATAAAATTATTTGGTTTGTACGTGCACTATTACTGTAAATCGGTTTAAAAGTTGTTTAAGTAACAGATCAAAACACGTTTAAACCGCTTCTCTAGATACGTGATTTCCTTCTGATTGATGACAATGGGTGTTGGTGAAACTGTCAATTATTTTAACAAGGCTTTAATGTGTTATATGATGCAGAATTTAATAAAATCTTACATTAACAATGAAACTAAATCTTTAATTTTTTAGATGGTTACGCCCTTTAAGCTAAACGAGAGAGACGGGTGATGAATCAAAGCGAATGATTGTGAAAGAATTGCTCGAGTGAGATTCTGGGAGAAACGAGAGAACCGAGACGAGAAAAGAAATTCCATAAACTAGTTCATCCGAGCCTTAAACCTCAAAAACCGTGTTAGTGTTACATAATTCATAGTATAAAAACTATACGTCGATAAAATGATAGTACGAACATTATGAAGAGAATTTATCGACGTTTAAGATTCGCAAGTCATTACACTATGTATATTCCAATAATAAATATGGTTAAAATGTTTTATCACACCCTATGGGGACCTCTCGTGACACGGAGAGAATCGGATAACTTCTAGATAAAACTAACAACAATAAACCTGAGCATAAATTTTGCACGAAAATTAACGAAACGAAACGAGACAATAGGGATGCGCACGAGACAAGATTTGTGCCTGTATCGTCTTGAAAATGTGCTGTAAAAGTGATGTCTCGACTCGAAAAATGTATATTTTTCTATTGGAAGAGCCGTGTCTCGACTCGAATTTTATCAAGAAAATCCTGTCTCGACTCGTCTCGTGCGAATCCCTACGAGACAAGCTTTCTGAGAATTGAAACGAGACGAGAAAGATTTTTTCGAGAATCTAAATCCTAAAAAAATTACGAGGCGAGCAAGCCTTATTTCATCTCGTGTTGTGGGCAACACTACCAAAGACACGAAAAACAATGGAGCCGCGATGGAGAACAGGGTTCCTGGTTCGATTCCAGCTCCCGCCAAGTCCGCTTATGCGTTGATTTTCTCGTAGTTTTCTCATTTCCTTCCACTTTCCACCATTACCATTCATCTTATCATGACCGTCTCGTTTAGCCTCGGTGCAAAAATCGTGAAACCAGTCAAAATTTACTCTATCAGTAAGTGAAAATGTTTGACAGCTGGAAAGCCAATCATCTTCATTGTAGGTTGTTGATTTGATTTTAGCGATCCTTCGAGCACCCAGGCTATATGAGACGTAAATCTTCAGTTGAAGGTGGAATCCGAACCACCGCAATACGTTCAAATTTCAACGGTTTCTCACCCAGAATCGAACCTAGGACCCCGTGCACCAAAGTCGTGCGCGCGCTGATTTCTGGGACAATTGGAATGTTTTATCTCCTTTGTGGTACACTGTTCTGTTTAAATAAATACAACAGTTTGACCATCGTGGCTGCTAGTTGATCCAGGAGGAGGGCATGGTGCCTCAGTGGTAGAGCGCTTACCTCTGGTGCGTGGGGTCCCTGGTTCGATCTAACGGCCAAGTAAATTTGTGGTGGACAACATCGTGTCCCTGGGTTCTCTCGGAATACTCTCGTTTCCTCCTACTTTCTCATTCCATCAAGTCTTCCATCATCATCCGCTGCTCAGTCTCCCGTAGCCTAAAATGGCATAATCGTGGAATGTTAAATATTTTATTTCATTCTTTGAATCGGGAAGAAGCTTAAGGGATGATTTGAAGTAGAGCGACTTGTAATATTTTAAACACAATTCGATGAGTGCAGCAGATCAACCACACATTATTAGAAGCAATTCCAAGAGCAGCTTTGCGACTGCAATAGCTTACTGATTTTTTGCTTCTTTCGATTTTTTATTTACTTTCCTTTTTAACCAAAAGACTGCTCTCGATCTGTAATACATTGTAAAAGGATCTTGAAAGGAGGAACTGCTGAGCAAACTAACAACCATTACGGCCCTTCCTCTCCCTTCCTTTATTAAATTATTCACACAAAGGAAGAGTGCAGCTTCGTCGTCTACTCATAGGAGACGCTGTTTGTTGAAGCAAACGACGCTATTCATCCTCTTCTTTCTTGTCAGTTCCTGGAAGTCACATACCATTACTCTTGAGTCCGATTGAGAAAGCACAATATATATAACTCTACTAACACTTTCAAAGGAGAGCCGTATGAATACCAATAGCTCTTTGTATAAAAAAAAAAATCTATAACCTTTATGCAAGTGCTGCAAAAGGAACATGCCAGAATTAATTATGCCATATATAATTAATTATAATTAACAAAAATCACACACGGAACAGATAAACTTACAGAAACTTGCCTCAAAGAGACTAGTCAAAATAGAGTGGTCCACTCAAATTCACTAATTTATGCACATTTCAACTAAATTATCTAGTCTGCCATTTTGATTACAATCCATTACGATGAGCGGGCTAGACATGTAACTGTCCTTACCAGTTATGGCTTTCACGTTATGAATGAGGATCATATGCTAAACCGAGAACTTTAGCCAGGAATCGCAGAGCATGGAAATAATTTCCCGCCTATAGCAATAACTTATTAATGATACAAGAATTACTATTAGCTGCGCTGAACTACATCATATTCCTGTGTGACATTCCTGATTGTACTTTTGTTGGGGTTAGGTGGTAGAGCAGCCTATGGCTGAACCTCGCCTCATGAATAAAGGCATTTTCAATTCAATTCAATTCAATATTCAAAGATCATATGTAATAGTGGATTTATATATCAAGTCCCAAGTACACGAAAATGTCATCCGAAGACAAAATTCCATAACTAATGATAAGCACGTAACTAAGTTATCTTTAAGAACGAAGAAATTATTACTGGAACAATAGATCTCGATTGCAATGTTTTATTAACTTCTAGAACTGCCTAATACTTATGCAAGGATCGTCTGGTGAGCTTTCAGGAAATTCCAACAGCACTACCGCATCAACATTTGAAAAGCAATAGGAAGCCTTATCATCTAGAATGCAAGCTTGAGGAAATCCCAACCAGTACTGAACTGTACTTCATAAATCAACACCCGGAAAGCAAGCTTAAAGGATTTCAGCAAGCACAACAGATGTGCTTATCATGACCAACATCTGAAAGACAAGCTGAGGAAATTCCAACCAAAACAATCTGTATTTGATCCGCCCAACATCCGGAAAATAAGCTGAGGAAATTCCAACTACATCTATATTTGATGCGTCCAACATCTGGTAAACATGCTGAGGAAATTCCAACAAGAACAATCTGTATTTGATACGCCCAACATCTGGAAAACAAATTGAGGAAATTCCTACTAGAACATCTGTATTGTATGCGCCCAACATCTGGAAAACAAGCTCAGGAAATTCCAACTACAAGATCTATATTTGACGCGACCAACATCTGGAAAACAAGCTTAAAAAATTCAACCAGTTCCGTAATGAAACTATATTAGATCCAATTTATATCTGGAATGCAAAGTTGAGGAACTGGAGCTTTATTTCATAAGCTAACATCTGGCAAGTTAACTTCAGAAATTTCAACCATTATCAAGGGTGTCCTTCATATAACCAACATCTGGAAAACAAGCATGAAGAAAGCCCAACCAGAATGGAATCTGAATTTAATGCAACCAAAATCTGGAAAACCAGATTGAGAAAATCTCAACTAGTAATGGACAAGTATTTGGCCAATGAAAATCTGGAAAGCAAGCTTAAGAAAATCTCAACGGGCACTGAAGCTGAATTTGATACTGTCAACACCAGGAGAAAACTTAAGAAAATTCCAGTTAGTGTTGAAGCTGTTTAGATATAAGAAACACCTGGAAAACAAGCTTGCGAAAATCTCAACCGGTACTGAAGCTGAATTTGATATTTATTTACTCAGTTTCAAACAGTACAAGGCCAATTGGCTGAAACTGATCAACATAAAAAAACAGAAAGAATAAAACGAAAAGGAGAATAACAATAACTAACAAAAAATACAAAAAAGAAGGTTTACCTTTCAATATACAATATTCTCTTCAGTTTAGTTCTGAAGTTTCGTTCAGAAGTAAATATGTTAAGATTTGTTGGAACTATTGTAATCGTGCGTTAGTCAGTAAAACAAGGAGCGCTTTTAGGTGTCTCGCAACCTAGCAAGTTAAGACAGCGATTTTGCCGCGGAGGAACCCGAAACTTAATCTGCTACAGTAAGAACTCAGAGTAAATTTTACTATTAATAATGTTATATAGATAAAGCAAATCAGCAGCGCGGCGTCGTTTGTCAGTTGTATATAGTTTCATTAAGGACATTAATTCCTGTCTCGAGTGATCACGTAACTCAGAAATTCTGAATCTAACTATGGCAAGAAAGAAGTTTAGGACCGAGTCAATGCGAGATAGATTAGCAGGTACTGCCATCTGCCATATGCCATACAGGTGATAACAATATTCAATGATCGCGGTTATAAAACATTGTAATGGCAGAGGGACCTTGTATTTCAGGAAATCTAAAAAGTAGACCAAGTAGTTTCATAACTCTGGATGAGATCGATATGATCTGGTTCGCAAACGAACGTTTTTCATCAAAGATGACACCTAGATCTTTCTGAGACGAAACACGTTTGATGGGTACGTCATTGACATTATATATCTGGCGAAGTACACTCTTTTTAAGGAGATAGAACATTAGTTGGGGTTTAAAGACAGACTCCAGGTAGAGTACCGGTTACTTAATATATCTATGTCAGTTTGCGGTGACGATACATCGCCTACAGAATTAATGACTCTAAAGAGTTTACAGTCATCAGCGAAGAGCAAAATATTTGTTGAAAAGGATAAAAATATGCTAGGCAAGTCATCTATCTATACAGTAAAACCAAGGGTCGGACCTTGTCAGACAATAACGAGGGAACACCTTATATTGATACTAGCATTGCCCAATCAAACAATTCGCAATCGATAGAGTGAAGAAAACTGAGAAATCCAAAGTTTAACAGGCCGACACCCAGAAACACAAGAGATACAGAGGAAAGAAGGATCTACACTTATTTTAAGATAGCAATGTAAAAGATACACTGACACGGAAAGAACTTGCAAAATGATTAAAGTAATCAAAATGGCATTTACACAACAGTATACTAAGCAAACATTGTACCCGCACATATGCTCAATAACATTATATGTAATGCAGTGTTGCCAACTGAGCATAAAATGAAATTTTGTTAAATGGCACGGAACACAAATTACAACATCTAGAAAATCTAATCATTATTAGAACGTACTGTGACGTCTTAATGTATAGTGTTGCCAACATTTGAAGATAGATCTATATGAATTACTATATGAATCTTGGACGTTGAAGAGTACATACAGTATACGATTCGAACTAGTTAAAACCAAAATATGAGACCACAAACCAGAATATAATCACAGAAGTACGAAAATAAATGATGAAGCACAGTGTCGAAGCAGTTTTGCCGAAGTGAAAATCAGAATGGTATCAAACACGATACACGAAACTTCATATAGGAATTCATATAGGTCTATCTTCAAACGTTGGCAACACTGTATATCACGACTTCACAGGTATGGTTCTACTCATAATTAGATTTGCTAGATGTTATAATTTGTGTTCCGTGCCATTTAACAAAACTTCATTTTGTGCTCAGTTGGCATACTGCATTACATATGATGTTATTGAGCATGTTTGTGGATACAATGTTTGCTTACTATACTGTTGTGTAAATGTCATTTTGATTACTTTAATCATTTTGAAGTTCCTTCTGTGTCAGTGTATGTTTTGCATTGCCATCTTAACATGATTCCAGATCTTTCTTTCCTCTGTATCTTCTGTGTTTCTGGGTATCGATTCGTAAAACTCTGAATTTCTCACCTTTCTTTACTCCTCTGTCGATTGCGCATTGTTTGATTGGGCAATGCTACTATAAATATAAGATGTTCCCTTGTAACTGGTGTTCTACGATTAACAAGGTTAAATAGAATTGTGCAGGTACGTAAATTTAAAATCCGAGGCCCAGACCGAACCCGGAATATCCTTACGTTTCGACTCAAGACCAGAGGTAAAAGTGAATCTGAAAAGGTAGGGAAACGGTAAGTAGCGGCATGAAGTCACGCCGTCCCTCTGCCTATCTTTGCCCATTGTAATTTCTTAGGAACTGGGGAGACGCCATACATATTTTTGGAGGTGGACAGACGGCATCCCCGCGTTCCCCCGCACTTTTATACCTGCTCAAGATCTTCAATTTTTCAATAAGACCGAATTATAAAACAATACTACCGTATATCAAAAATATTTTTCCATTTCCAGTCATTTTTTTTATGTATTATTAGATTTGTTTGCCGTTTGTTTGACACCGATGCCAAAAACTTTCACATATGCAATAGGTTCAAAACGGTCGTACCTTAGAAGCAAAGTCTTGCAATCTATATTGATAGTGTGTGTATGTTTTTATTTTCATCTGTATCATTCTTACTCTGTTAACGATCTGTATTGAACTTGTACTCACTGAAAAATGATGCTCCACTATCTTTTCTATCAAAAACCTGTCCGTGACTACTTTCTCATGTAATACCTGAAAAGCTTGAGCTGAGTTCCTTCACAGCTATATGGTTAGGAGAAGAGCTATCGGCGTGAAAGACTCAGATTCGATTCCCGATAAGAATTTACGTGATTCAGATCTCATGTTAAGCTGCAGGTCCGTGTACACCCAAACTTAAAATTCGTTTCCGTTCCTAAAATAACGAGCACCCGCCATTTCACTATCTTACATCATACGTTACAGTCAATGTAACAATACCGACATCTATTGACGAAACATCATACTACATACTGTAATGATAATTCAACTTCGAAAACAGTACACAGGTGCTCTGTTATCTTTCTTTTTGTCAGATTCTACAGGGTGTTCATTATTATGTAGCCACAACCTATTGGTGAATTCCTCATATATAAACAATAAAAAAAGTTCATATGAACATACGGCGAAAAATGCGTTGTTTCAAAGTTACGAGATGCCGAAATCGAGAAAATTGTAACTTCGAGGCTGCCTAGGTCGAAATCTTGATGAGAGATGTCAAATGCGGTTAAAGAACTATTAGAGGAGCTAGTACACTCTCTATCTAAATGCCTATGTTTCAGAGTTGGTTTTACCTTTGCGCATGATTTTCGAGAGAAAAGTGGAAGAGTGGAACCTACACCACAGCAAAATTTCTCAATTTCGGCATCTCGTAACTTTGAAACAACGCGTTTTTCACTTTATGTTAATATGGATTTTTTTTATTATTATTGTTTAGGCGTGAAGATTTCACCAGTAGATTTTGGCTGCGTAATAAATGAACACCCTGTATATATATATATATATATATATATATATATATATATATATATATATATATATATATGTTCTCAATATTTTGGAAAAATGTGAAAATATGTAATATAATTCAACAACCTTAAATCTTAAATACCAATTAACGTTGTAGCCGCGATATGTAAGTTCTAAGCCTGAAAATAAACAAAAGTTACGTATTTTTTTTTCGATAGTTTAATATGTTTACGTAACTTGTTTAGCGTTAAAGACTGCTGCAGTATCAGTTACAAGTAGGGATGACCAAGCAGAAACAAAGGAAGCTAATGCTATGTTGCGTATCTCAAAACACAGCCAACAAACGAATAAAGGGGTAATTTGTCATTTTTGATTCTTTTTAAGATCCTTGGCAGAGCTCCAAGATATACGAAAATGAAATTTCTGGCGAACGAACAACACCATTTCTTGTTTTGCCATCATTTCAGCTTTTATCTTCCTTCCGCTACAACTCTACCTTTTAATCATTCATCTTCTCTTCCCTTGTGTACGAAACAAACGAGAATTCACAAGTAATATTTAGAAACCACAGTGGTTAAAGTGAGAACAACAATTGGTTCGCCAAAGTTTAAGTCTTGCTTAGAGAACTTATTTTTCAAAACCATCTAGTCAACGATTAAATGACTTGGAATGTGTTTTGGTACCCCACACTTATTTATATTTGCTTCATTGTATTTTCTGCTCTATAAGCAGTAAGACACTTGGTTCCTCGTTGCTCTATAATTAGCATACGGAAGACACGAGTTCGATTCTCGGTAGGAGTGCACATGATTCGGATACTACGTGAAGCTGTAGGTCTACGTCATGCAGGAACAATGAACCTAATTCTGTGTATATTGCTGTCAAGTAGAAATAACTTTAACTAAATATATATATGTATGTTTCGGCAAGGGCGCCGATCCTGGGGGCGCCCCCCAAAGCTCATGTGCCCCCCCCCCCTATTGTATTTATGAATATACAATATTTAGCATAATTTGAATGCAATTTGTCTTAAAATCCTTTATATATATATATATATATATATATATATATATATATATATATATATATATATATATATATATATATATATATATATATATATATATATATATATATATACCTTCTGCATCTGAATGCCCCCTCCCCCAAATTTACAGAGAAACCGGTGCCCTTGTGTTTCGGTGGTCCATTTCGTACCCTTTCATGGGGAAAAAATAGTCAAAAATGTAAATTTCTGATGTTTTGGACCTAATTTATCCTCATTAATGAAGACTTATGAATTTATATGTTTATATGAATGAGTATAGTACATTCCCTTTGATAAGGAATGGGCTTCATATCTTAAATTTCCGGAGGAGTACGTAGGACCACCCCCTTAAGTTTGAAAATTGTCAAAAAACAATAACTTGTAGACGTTCTTTCTAAGACTCTAACATTGTAAAATTGAGTGGACTACTTCGTTGCTATTCATGGGTATACAATTGCCAGAAATTTAAAATTTGACGGATTTTGACTTATTGTATCGTCTTTGATAAGGCCTTATTATCTTATATCGTTATAGCGGTGATTATACAAGTCTATTCTGTTTTATAAGACATGAGCACATTGATGTACTTTTCTAATTTTTTGGGAGGGGTACATAGGACCAATCCTTAAATTTGGAAATTGTAGAAAAATAAAATTTGGTAAATATTTTCTAGGACTCAAGATATATATATATATATATATATATATATATATATATATATATATATATATATACCACTGTAAAATTTGGGTGGCCCTGCTTATTTCTTCCTGTTGATGATAAAAAAAATGTCAAATATTAGTATTGTCACGTATTCGGTTACGGAACCTAATTTATGTTCTTTGTTAAGCCTTTAACATGTTATATGATTATATGGTTTAACACAGATGTCAATTCTCTTTCCACAGCACATCAAAATGATCCAACTTGATCCTTTCATGGGCCAAAAAAGTTGCCACAATTCAAATTTGAGTATGTTGACCTCATATAACATCTTATTACTTTGAAACTTAGAGAATCCCTAACTCATAGTCTTAGGTTATTGGTGCAGAAGTTCTAGGTCTTAAGCCTTTCTCTTTGCTTCCTTTGGCTCTTCTATCTTTTACTTACGTTGGATTCTTCTTTTTTATATGATTCCTTCCGTTTCCCTATTTTCCACTTTTATTAACTATAATAGTTTTGTCACAATTCACAGGTTTCGCCTCCGGACTTCAAACGTTAACAAGGAATTGCCCTACTACTGTGACTGCAACAGTACACATGCAAGTTTGGCAACGAAGCATTATGGAGTCCTGCGCAAGCATGAGATTCAGCTGCTAAAACTATTTCCGTAAACATAGAATAATATTTGGATACAATGTAAAACATAACGCGAAAAACAGTAATATTCATATTCCGTAATGAGACAACAACTTGTAAAATAATTTGTGCTTGTAAGTAAAAATTTCATAAAACTGAGCGGGAGTAGCAAAATCTAACAGCAAGCGTCATCTTGCGTATTCATCTTAAAACTGATTAAGTTTTCCTTTTATATGTTTTTTTTTTTTTTTAGCTAACAGAATACATAAGCATAGAAAATAGTAATCTCACGTTGTAGCTGACGCATAACTCTATTTTATAGTGCAATACTTATAATATGTGCCATTTCTTTACGCGTTGGTTAAGGCAATGAACTAATGCTTATACTGACTTCCGGGTGGTGATCCACCTTAAGACATGATACGTAATTATTAACATAGACTGATATGAAACAGTAACAATTTCACACTTTGAACTTAAGTCACAACTCGTTGTATATCATTTGAGAAAAGTTACCTTTAGTGGAATTCTGATTGGTTAATCCCTACTTCAAATTATTGGCTTGAAACGAGATAGATAATTATTATAACTTGTTCATATACATAATTTCACACCTTGAACCCAAGGATCTCAACTAAGACTTATAGTCTAAAGTTATTGGTGTGAAAAATTTAATCTTGGTTTCTTGGCTCCAAGACTATATGAGACCAAATTTACTGCTTAAAATGGGATCTGATCCGAACAATTAACCGGAGTTTTGTCCGCTGATCCGAACAATTTATCGGAGTTTTGTCCGATTACTACTTAGAATGGGATCTGATCCGAACAATTAATCGGAGATTTATCCGATTACTACTTAAAATGGGATCTGATCCGAACAATTAATCGGAGTTTTATCCGATTACTACTTAAATTAGGATCTGACCCGAACAATTAATCGGAGTGTTATCCGATTACTACCGGTACTTAAAATAAGATCTGATCCGAACAATTAGTCGGAGTTTTACCGATTAATACTTAAATTAGGATCTGATCCGAACAATTAAATGGAGTTTTATCCGATTACTACTTAAAATAGGATCTGATCCGAACAATTAATCGAGTTCTACCGATTACTACTTAAAATAGGATCTGATCCGAACAATTAATCGGAGTTTTATCCCATTACTACTTAAAATGGGATCTGACTAGAACAGTTATTAGGGTTTTTATTTGAGACTCAGCACATCACCAGAGATCGAACCCGAGGAAAGGAAGCAAGCGAACTAGCTAATTTGCCACAAACTGTGACAAGGTCGCAGCCGAAGAAGGAAAAATTTGAACGTCTCGCGCCTTTACGTTTGAAAGTATCTAAATTTGTCAATCGCTTGTACAAATTAATTTTGCGTCAAGCAATGGGAGCAAACATATTGTTTACAGTGAAAACAGAACGCATTAGCTAGAAAATAAACCAACTTGCGTAGTCTGTGTAAAACAAAACATGTCGCATTGCGATGGAAACCACACGGACAGTTAGTCTTGAGCTATCCCTAGAAGTTTTAATTCTTGATACACTGAGAAATCAAACCAGACAATAAGCACGCGCTCTACAAATGAAATCACGATAGTTACGCACGTGAATTTCATTAACAGAAGCGTATCTCCGACGACATTCATTTCGACAACCACATTTTGCGCCGAAGATTAACCAACCAGACATTAAATGTTTAAAAAAAAAAAAAAGAAAAGAAAAGAAAAGAAAAGAAAAACTTTTCTCTCGTTTTCATTCAGAAGGAGATTTACACAGCCTGTAGCCGTAGGTTCTATCTTTATCTCTCCACTTGAATTTTATTTTCTCGAGCGCAACGTCATCGCGTAGCATACCTCTTAAAGTGTGAATTTTAATGAAGAGTTCATGAAAGTCTGGCAGCTAATGAAGAGACCTCCTGGGAGAGAATGAGACACTCAGTTCTTGAGAATGAAGTGGCACGGCCCTCGACACAGACTTCATCATTCTCGACTGCAAAACGAATTCTTCTTATAACTACATACAAATTTCACTTTCTTTTCCCCCATGACAGTGACTCTGTATTATCTATTACGTTTCCATATTCTATGCCTCAATAAATATTTAAGCACAGGATGAATTATTAGTGGAAAGCAATAAAGATTAGAGCTGTGGAATGAAGGAGGTTCATAAACAATTCTGAAGTTAAAGGCATTTTAATGAAAGGTTACTTTTCAATTTATAACAATGCAAAAAAAAAAAAATCAACAGGCAAACTGCCAAATAATTCATGGCGTCTACAAATTATACATGAGTACTCTTAAAGAAATATTTCAAATTACTTCGTTTTATTGAAGGTTAGCATTTCTTTTCAGCAACAATGCAATGTGAAACATGGATCTACAGTTTAAAGCGAAATTCGAACCACCATAATGCGTTCAATCCTTCCGGGACCCCGTACACCAAAGGCGCGCGCTAGCTACTAGACCAACAAAAAGTGCTGAAGCTAAGCTCTCTCCTCGCGTTTAAATGGTCAGTGTTCGCATCTTTGGAACGGAAAATTCGGATTCTATTTCTGATGAAAATTTCTTTAGTTTGATTAATTTGATTTGAGTTGAGTTTAGCATCCCTTTCAGCACTAAGCCTATATGAGATGTGGACCACATGAGCTCCTGCCGGGAATTGAACCTGAGTCTCCAATGCCAAAGGCGTGTACTAGGGGTGTTCGGAACTCGATTTCGTATTCCGGAATTCGGAATTCATCTAATTCCGGAATGTTCCGGAATTCCGGAATTTCGGAATTCCGGAACGTTTCGAAATTCCGAAATGTTTCGAAATTCCGGAATGTTCCGAAATTCCGGAACGTTTCGAAATTCCGGAATGTTTCGAAATTCCGGAATGTTCCGAAATTCCGGAATGTTTCGAAATTCCGGAACGTTTCGAAATTCCGGAATGTTCCGCAAATTCCGTAACATTCCAAAAGTTTGGAATTGTGGAATGCTCTAAAGTATGAATTTCGGAACTGTTTTCAAGACTGAAAGGAGGTGGGCTGATAAGGGCCATTTTTCGCCCATCAGGCCCGAGATGTGAAATGCATGGTTTCCAATAGTATACCTCATAAAAATAAGAAAACAAATATATTTTGACGGAAAGCGCTATAAGTGAGACGTAAAAAAAAATAAATAAATAAAGACGTAAGTCGTGTGTTAATGAAGGAACGTAAACACTAATGTTATGAGTTGGAATCCGAGAAAGCAATAGTAAATAGAACGCTAACGGCAAGAATAAGAAGAATGAAGTCTACTACGACTATGAGATCAATATATTACATCGGAAATAATCAAGCATAGATAATAATCAAATAGCTGGAGACACTTGTATTACCTGACCAGGATAGCAGTGCGGTTTTGGAAGGATGGCGCTGCTGTTGTGTTTACATCAGTTTCTTGGCAAGCGCGGTGGGACAGGGGAGCGAAGAGTTTCATTCTGCAGTGTATCCAACGGTATTTAAAAGTTGCAGTTTGGATGTTATGCATAGCCTAATCTCTTTCCGCTTAATAAAGAACGTCGTAAGTTGTGTGGTTGTAATGAACCATTCCTGCAGTACTGCAGACGTATTGTGGATAGTGATATATGAATGGAAATTACCAATTTAAGAACAACATAGAACAATTGACAATTCAGTGAGCTTCTACCGTGTATTAAGCAGATTGTATAAAAATTGATTACGTTTTATTCGATGTCATTATAAAACAGGAGCAGCCTGCAAAACGCTACTCGCTAATTTGTTCTCAAGTTCATGTGGAGAGTGTATTTTTTTTTTTTTTTTTGTAGTTGTTTTTTTGCTTGTTACTTAAAATTTTCTGCAAATAACTTCAATAACTTTTGAAACTGTTTGTCTTAGCTTGAGCCAGAGGCGGATCCAGGCTGAATGTTTGGGGGGCGGTCATTCGAAGTCAAATCAAGGTAAGAGTGTATTGCAAAAAAAAAAAAAAAAAAAAAAGTAAAACAACTTTAGTAAAGAAGAAGTAGCTATTTTCTGCAATTTCTAGAACAGAAATGGCCACCTGTGATTTCGAAGGTGGACATTTTATTGCGCAAGAACGCCAATGTAAGTAATTTCTTGCAATTTATTGCTTTATTTGACTTCTGCAACGTAAAAAAAGGCCTACCTATTTTAGGTTTTATTTTACATTTATAATACAAAAGTGAAAATTCTTAGATTTTATTTTTAAAATAAAAAATATCCTATTCTGGGGAGAGGCAGTTGCCCCGGCCTCTGGATCTGCCCATGACTTGAGCATATGCGTGAAGTGATTTATTACGAACAGGATAAAAAGAACTCTGATATTGTTGATTACAAGTAATCCGGTTAGAAACACTGCTGCTTGCATTTTAGTTCCAAAAACGGCCGCCCGCACTCGTTGGCTGGTCAGGATATAGCTAGTTTGCAGATTAGACATCGTGCTTGCTGTCGTCATCCGAGTCGCCACTGGACCATCGTGCAGCTGCGGCATCTTGTAGTGTATGAGTATATTCTAGACTTGGTTTCTTAACTGCGGTGGAATTGTGGCGCCAGTAAGCCAGAAACCATAGTACGGAAGCAACATGCCCACAACTCCGACGACCCGTGCGCCTACTTTACATTGACAGTACCACTGAACTTGGAGAACAGAAGCATCGTCATGATGTATGTACAGAGAGTACATACCTTTGTCACTTAAGTGCTCGTCAATGTAAGGATCGGATACATCAGGTAGCTGTTGTTGGTCGTTGTTTTTAATCTTACCCTCAGTATTGCAATATAACATATCAATGACTTCCCATCGGTACTTCATTGACGCGTTGTATGTATGATTCTTCGATATATATATCTATTACAGAATTTCATGCCATTCTGCGACTGGTTTTCCTGCTTGCACTTTTATTCATATCTCTTTCAGAAATGACACGCCTTCTCAATACTCCATAACGTGCTGTCTCTATTTTTGCTGCCCTACACATATATTCGCGCAAACAATACATTTTTTATATATTTTATTGACATGCTGAGCATGTATTTTCAGTCACAATCGGTAACTAACATCAGAGCTGGAGTCTCCAGTTGAACTCGTACGTTACAGCGTATAAACGGTATTCATCACTCTATACTCTCGCGCAATACATTTTGTTCTCTAATAGGTAGAAGGACACACTGAACCAAAATCAGTTAGTACTCATATCAAAGGTTACACAGCGTTATATTATGACGAGTCAGATTTATTTTGGTTCATCGACTCCTTCTTCCTATAAGCCTCCATCAAAGACAGCAAACATTACCAAAATGTCGCAAAACGCAGAAACGAACTCTTTTTGGGCTCTCATTTCTATGACTTACTATTTTCTTTATCACGTATCTACTATTTTTACATATGCAACAGATCTTCTAGTATACAAATACATTGCAAACTTGTCGGAATCGGACACTTCATTTTTCCGTTGTCTGATGGGCGAAAAATGGCCCTTATCCGCCCACCTCCTTTTGAAGCTCACTGTTGATTCTGGAATCGTAATATTAATATTAGTTCGAAGTTTGTATATAAAAGTTCGAAACAGTCCTGAGGCAATGGTTCTCAAACATTGTTACAAGGCTTTAATCCCACAAATTAACTCGCAAATACTTTCTCGTTTTTACTTTGGTATCTATGGAATATAGTAGCAACATGTTTTAAACAGTTATGCATTCTCGTATCTCCAATTATTGGAATAAAGTACAGCATTTTATCTTTATCTTTTACATTTTTTTCAGTCATTGCCATTTTGTATTTTGAAGTACCAACAAGGAAACAATTTACATGTTTGGCATTTTAATTCCAAAATATTTGTTTTACTATTAAGCAAACAATACAAGAGCACACGAAACATTTGTAGTCATGTCATTTGGAATTATATTAATGAACTTTTAATCTAAAGTACAAGGAGTACACATGAGTAATACATAATTGTGAAAATTTTGACAACTGAAACCCTGAAATGGTATAACTGATGCTACCTGAGACGTCATCAAATAATGCAACAAAAATGTAAATGTAAATTACTATTGAAAGAAAAAGCAAAATTTCTGTGCTACAAAATAATACTGTTAGAGAACAATGATATGGATGAAATGTTATAAGAGCATGTATTAAATGTCAATTTTCATATAAATGCCCAGATGATTTTTTTTTAAATTAGGGGAAAGTAGACTTTAGACGATATTAGACAAGGCAATTATGTATGCAAAATTAGGAGACATGCATTCAAATTATTTCCTGTAATAAAAATTAGAATTCAACTTTCCATGGTAGATTGCACATGTTCTATCTCCGAACAAGGTGAAATACGTGCAATTTACTATGGAAAGTTGAATGTTAATTATTATTACACGAAATAATTTGAACGCATGACTCTTAGCATGCAAGATTGCATAGAAAATTGCATCGCATAAAATGGGCTTTAGGGACTTTTAGCTTAACAAACTTCTTTTATCTCATTGATCTTTTTTATCTGATTTATTTCAGAAATCAGGAGAAAGAAAGTTTTCGCCAACTTTTCTACTCAAGGAAAATAAGACATCAATTTTTGTAAAGATCAATTTACGCGAAGTACGAATAGTTTTTGATACAAATTAATTATTTCGTAAGAGCGAAATATGAACATTAGGCTAATACTTTTAATGTGAATATTAACATTTACGAAATGATTTCTTTCATTTTTAACTTTTACCATCGCTACTCACAATTTCGGGTATTCTAATTGAACATTTACCTTTCTTGTTGTTAGTTAGTCATTGGTGCAGACCCTTTCATCTGAATGCATAACTACCCTTCATATTGCAGCTTTGTATGAAAATGTACATATTCTGTTGGCTTGTATCAATGTAATTGTTTAAAGAAAGTAACATGCTTTTACATCAGAATTTCACAACATTGATAATATATTGGGCAGCTTTGTATGAAAATGTACATATTCTGTTGGCTTGTATCAATGTAATTGTTTAAAGAAAGTAACATGCTTTTACATCAGAATTTCACAACATTGATAATATATTGGTGATTAATACAATTTCTCAACAAACCAATTTTAAATGTTTTTCACTCACACAATTCATTTGTCACCTTGCATAAAATTTTGATTAGTAGAGTTAGAACTAATCTTCATACGTAGGTTCCAATGCTTAGTATTTAACTGATAGACACCTTTATTTAGTTAGTTATTCAAATAAGTGTCGCAGGACAAGAAAAGAGTAGCGCGTACATGTGAATAATTATAAGATATTATGTAAAGTTTGCACCTCTATTCGATTTACTCTCGTTGTACATTTTGACAAGTTATGCAAATAATGCTTGATAAAGCTTTCATTTAAAAAAAAACAGCAGTAGCATCATGATTATAGAAGTTACAAAAAACATTAAACAGTAATCCCTTGTTCTAAGAAATTTTTTGCTGTTTACAGCATGCAGTATACTAAATACAATACAAGCGATGCATTATTAATTTTAGCTTTGCGTGATTTGAACCTGAAATATGAAATACTGATTCTAGTTTCCAAAAAGTTCATGTAACATCAATAATGCATATTTTTACATAACACGGGCAGCAGCATAATAATTGTACATTTATATATCTGAAGATAAGAGAATATTAAACACTATTTTGTAACAAATTATGTAAGATACTAAACGGTACCACTATAATATCTGCCTACCAGCTATAACATCATAGTATTAAACTGTCATTACAAATTACTAGAATTTTGTGGTGTTATGAAAAAACTTTATTGAATTTTGACTGGTTGAGTTTAAACTTGAATGACTAAATTTCAATTTAGTTTTATTTTTAGGCAACTAAGGCTAAAAATAAAAATAAAACTGTCGCGCGAGAGGCGTAGGTGTAAAGATGTAGAAAGGCAGAGTCCTGGCCGTACAGCTTTATATGTAACTTTTGAATAGTTCGTTATAGTTAGTCCTGATGAGACGATCCATGACCTCACTGCTTTCTTTTCCCATATTATCTCTACTTTATTCATTAATAAAAGTTAAGGAGATTTTTCTCTTATTTTGATTCTTCGCCATGCCATTTTGATATTTCTTTTTCCGTAATTAAAATATATTTTTATTATCTATATTTGCAAGTAAGAAGGTAGTAATATTATGCATTCTGTAACTGAAAATTTAAAAAAAAAATATGCTAATTAATTACTAATTTATTTTTTTACTTTTCAGCTCAACGACGGAAATTCAAAAGTTGTTCTTCCTCTATGGCTTAAAAAATGCAAAGCCTCATTTACAAACACTCGTCTAATATTATTTTTTTTTTAATTACGTGATCCTTGATTAATTCAACTAAATATTAGACGAGTGTTTGTACACAAAGCTTTCCAAATTACTTTAAGTCATAGAGGAAGGTAGACCTAATCAATTTCTGTAGGGTTGGTTGTTTTAATTTACTTTGCTGAGCTGAAAAGTAATAAGTTAAATTTACAATTAGTTAGCAATCATCTTGTAATTCAGAGACGTACGCAGGGGATGGGTCCTGGGTCCGGTCCCCCCCCCCCCGAAATCCCGACTTTCTTGTAAATGTAATCTACTTTTAGGGACAATTTTAGAAAATTTTATAAATTCTAGCCTCAAATTTTATTTGGACCCTCCGAAACGCTTTAGACCCCTCCCGAAATAAAACCAAACTAAAGGGAAGAACTAGCTCGAATTTCTATGTTCCGATTTCTGCAACAATATCACGGAATTTACACTGAATCACTTATGATTGAGACTTTATGGATAACCAGACAAAGTTCCAAATCTTATGCGCAATCGTTCACAGTGAACGGATCTAGAGAATGAAACAAAACCAGTTGCCGTGGACCAAAACTCCTTCCTTCAGCACAGCGGAATCAATATCCAGTTTCAAAGCTAAGCTTTGCGCACACCTCTCAGTTTGGGGTAACAGCAAAAATTATTTTTTCAATAAGAAGTTCCGGAATGTTTCGAAATTCCGGAATGTTCCGAAATTCCGGACTGTTCCGAAATTCCGGAATGTTCCGAAATTCCGGAATGTTTCGAAATTCCGGAATGTTCCGAAATTCCGGAATGTTCCGAAATTCCGGAACGTTTCGAAATTCCGGAATGTTCCGAAATTCCGGAACGTTCCGAAATTCCGGAATTCCGGAACGTCTTGAAACTGTGTTCCGATTCCGGAATTGGAATTTCCGTTCCGAAAAATTCCGGAATTCCGGAATTAGGAACAGCCCTAGCGTGTACGCTAACTGCTTGGCCAGGAAAGAGCTCTTCCTTTAGTTTAAATTCTCTGTTAAACTGTAGGTTCAAGTCTTATATAGACTTAATAGCGGAAAAGGAACGTGAAACTCAAACCTCTCCCATACAATTACAAAAAAAAAAAAAAAAAAACACACATTTATCTCACAGACATTTAGGTCAATGCTGTCAAAAATGTAAGTCCTTTACTTTCTTAGATTAAACCATAACATTTGTTTTAGAACTTTTACCCGTCATCTCGCTTTGTAAACCCTGCAAACTATATCTTCTCTTATTGGTCTCACATTACTGATGTCTTTGATACTTGTAATTCCAGGTTCGATGTCAGATGAGGACGCATTGAATATTTATTTCTCCTCATCATCTTTACCTCTACAGCACGCCCTAGGCAAACCTTGCAATAGTTTGAGTCCCCCTTACTCGCCGTTTATTCTCTTTACTGCAAATTAGAAAACACGTTCGCATTATCAAAAGATATAACAATTTTCTAATCCAAAATGCTTCCTTCAACAGATGTATCTACGTGAAGTAATGAAAGCTAGCGTTTGACAGTTGGGCGAAACACGTGATGTGTTGAAGAAGTTGTTAACAGAGGCTCTGGAACAATAGATACAGCTACTTTGGCGACAAACTTCAAGATTCAACACCTAACTAGAGAAATAGAGCGATCAGTAAACTTGGTTGCTTAGGAACAGGATGACAGAATACTACAGTGACTGACGAACAATCCACCCCTTCGTTTTGTTTACAGCACGTGCAACTGCCTGTCAGACACCAGCTTTCATTAACCGCACAATACAAATCGACTAGGAAATGAAATGAAATCTTTCAGTTTAACGTCCCTTGATTATGCCCTTCAGGCTAAAGAGATGGATAATTAATGCAAGTTGAGGGCCGCGGTGGCTCAGTGGTAGAGCGTTCACCTCTGATGCTAGGGGTCCCGGGTTCGATTCCAGCCCCCACCAAGTGAACTTCTGGTGGACAAACACCGTATGCGTGGGTTTTCTCGGTGTTCTCCCGTTTCCTCCCACTTTCTTCATTCCACCATTTCATTCATTTCTCATCATCACCGTCTCCTTTAGCCTAACCGGCATAACTGTGGGACGTAAAACTCAAAGATTTCATTTCATTTTCAATTAACGCAAGTAAGTGATGATGGAAGAATTGAGTCGTCCAGTTCTAAAGCGGCTCTTGTCCATTTATACCGAATCCCAGAAAACCGAGAAAAACTGTAGGTGCGATGCGTTTTGTAGAACTGGAAATATTTGAGGATGTTCAAGTTTTTCACACTAAAGTATTTTTTTAAGTTTTCTGAGATTTGCTGTAAATGGACAAGAGTCTTTGGAACTGGACGACTCAATTGGTAAAATGGAGAATATGGGAGGAAACCCACGAACATGATGTTGTCCACAAACTTACTTGACCGGGGACCTACCACTAAGGCACTGTGCTTCCCACAAATCAACTAGGAAGTTTGGTGCTGTGCAATGTTGCCAGGCAGATTGCAATGCATGAGAAATCACTCACAGTTCTAAGCAACTCTTTCAAAAATGAATTAACGAGTAGGTGTACGAGAGTAGGCGTCCATTTTACAAGTTTGCCATCTATATTGGGCACAATCCCTACGTGCTAAGATAATGTTTTATTACTAATCTTATCCTATGCTTAAAAAGGTCTATGCTTGCAGTTGCATCCTACGCCAAGTAAATCCAGTCTGCATGGTTATTACTAACATTCGTAAGATCATGTATACTATAGGCTATTTAAAATCAGTTTCCCCAAGGTTTCCCAGTGACAACTTTATGCACTCTGCGGCGAATATTTTCGAACCTAGAAGAGTTTTCTGCTTACCTAGATTTTATCTGTATGATACTGGATGACCTATTACCTACGAAGTTCTACATTAAATAGTTTACTAAGTGTACCCATATATCCCATCACTTTCCGCGCCAAATATATATAAAGTAAACTTTATTTCGAATACCGCCAAATTCAGTTCTTCATGCACTTTCTTCTCCTTTTTGTTCGAAACTTCTTTCGTCATCCCTACGGTTACTTCCTGTTCACACTTGATCTTTACTTATTATGCTACCTAGTCACCTGTCCTATTTTCTTCCCTCTAATTTTCATGTTTGCTACAGTTCTCTTCGTTTCAATCAGCACTGCGTTGTGTTTTTTCAAAGTCAATTTTTCATTCCACATTCTCCAAAAAATTCTCAGGTAGTGGGAGTCCCTGGTTCGATCCCAGGTTATTTGAATTTATGGTAGACAACATCATGTATGTGGATTCTCCCGTTTCCTCTTTCTTCCTCATTCTTCCAATTCTTTGACAATCATTCAGTTTCATTAATCATTCGTTTTCTTTAGCCTAAAATGAATAATGTAGAATCTTAAATTGAAGATCACTGCTTTGTTCCTTCCTTCTTTTTTTCATTTTTGTGAAACCACTAAACCTGTAGAGTTACGGCAGCATGACCAAATTATTTCCTATTTGGTTTTAAGTGAGTGTAAGGGCTTACTGTCCCCAATAGATGGCAGCACGTTTCCTCTACCTTTTCACTGTATTTTGCACGAAGCGACAATGTTCAAACTAACTTGAAAATAAAATTCAAGAGAGAAATATTCCGAGTATCTCCAAAGATAAGTAGAAAATCGAAGCGGTTTTGAAAAACTGAAGGCGGTTCTTGATAGAAAAGCGAGCCGGTTTTTTTTTTTTTTTTTTTTTGGTAAAAAAAGCACATTGGTTTTTAAAAGTTTTTGAAAGTTTTCAAAAACAAGTGTTTTTTTTCTTTCTTCTAACAATCAGGTCTCAGAAATAATTCAGATACTGTCTCATTATTACCTTCATTACAAGCAGGTAGTCGCTTGCACACATCAATTAATATTCATTTGACAAAGGCACTCTTCTTACATTGGCCAGGATATCTTACTACAAAAATACTACACTGTAGAAATGTTTCTTTTCATTCTCTTCTCTTCTCGAAGACATGACATATTAAATTTTCATAGCACCTCAGAAGAGTAATACAGACAATAACTTACGTATAACAAATCCTATTTATGTCTACTTCAGTTCTAAGGTACGGTAGTTGTAATTTATCATCTCCAACACTACGACTCCAAAATGTCAAGAGAGAATTAGCATAGACGTCTTGAAGCAGCTTTAACTATTTCCTCAAATTTCAACTAAAAGCAAACAGAAAGGGAGAATTTCTGTGGTATTTGTTATTGATAAAATCATCTCTAACCATGAGTCAGACGACGGAAGATGAAACCACAAAAGAAGAGGGAAAAAGAGTGCATGAGCATTTTCTCTCTCACTTTCAGTTGCACAACTAAAACGAATGTGTTTCGTTTTACTTTGTAAAACCAAAGTACACTTCCAAATTATGCAAATTTAATACTAAAACCGGAAATAAAAGATCTGCTACTTCCGGTTGCAACATAGGCCTAAGGTCATAGATAAAACCTGTTCTTGCGTTACTAAATTCATATATATATTTTTTAAACTACTTCTTGCTATCCATGCACGTTTGTTTCACTATGGCGATCACTGTGTAAATCGGGTATCGTACATTTTCACCACTTCCAGTTTCAATAGAGCAGTGGTTCCCAACATAGGGCGCGCCCCTAGGGGCGCGCAAACTATTGACAGAAATAAAGTACATTCGTAATCTAATACATAAAAACGAAGCTGACTTCGTGCGTCATCGAATCACGGTAAAACGGCTGAATCGTTTGAAATAAATTCTGGAATACAGTTATCACCTACCTTGAACTGGGTTTTTGGGGCTGCGATGGCTCACTGGTAGAGCGTTTACCTCTGGTGTATGGAGTTCTTGGGTCGATCCCATCTCATGCCAATTGAGCTTTGTGGTGGACAAACACTATGTGAGTGGGTTTCTTCGGGTTCTCCCGTTTTCTCTAACTTTTTTCATTCCACCATTTCATTCATTTCTCATCATTACCGTCTCCTTTAGCCTAGCCGGCATAATCGTGGGACGTAAAACTTAAGAGATTTCATTTCATTTTTTCGAACTGAGTATTTATCAATTAAATTTGGTGAAAATGCGTATTCCAAAGGAAGGAGTGGGGCCCTACTATATGCGAAAAATTTAGTATTTCACGACCCCGTTAAGTTAGAAATATGAAACTTGGTACGTAAACTCCTCATATGTCAGCGTTTTTGATATTTCGTGTTTTAAGGAAAGAATGGGGGCTTTTCTACATTTTTTGCCATATTGAAAGAGGCGTTGTCTGATGTTTGCGATCACATTACGGGAAAACAGCTGAAGTTTTGAATGAACTCTGGAATATACATCAGACCTACCTTGTACTACCTATGTCAAGCTTGAGTTTTATCATCTCACTCCGATTCGAGGGCGTATCCTAAGCGGGTAGGGTGGGTTCAAAAAATTATGCCAAAAAAAGGTTATCTTACGGGTTGTCATCATTTCATTGGAATGGATACCTTAAGAGGGAGAAACAGTTTGAAATACTTTCCATTTTATTTTCCTCATGCAAAGAGTGGTCAATTAAGCAACTTACAAATATTAAGAACGTTGTAACGAAAAGACGTTAAATATCACACAAAAATGACTATTTACTAAGAACTGCGGTTCTATTATGAACAAACTTGGTAAAAGAAATTAATGCTACACTAAAATGTTATACTGGAAATAAATATAAATTGGTGAGAAAAATTATTTTATTATTAGTAGTATTGTTATTATTATTATTATTATTAAAGAATTCAGTGGCGCAACTGAAATCGCAAAAAGGGGCAGACCAATAAGCGTCACGTGAAGTAGTGCAGAGTTTATGAAGGGAAGCGCCAGGCAAACAAGGTCGGAAACCTCTGCAATATATGGATACGAATGGAAATGACAGTTATTTCTGGGACGCTAAATTTATATCAGAACCCACTATTATGATTTACAGAGAACTAGTGCTCTCAACGGGTAGGGTCGAGTCGGGTTGAAGACCGACCCGTAACCAGAATTAACTGACCCGACCCGACCCGTGATCCGATCCGATTGACCTGACCCGACAACCCGACCCAAGTTGACCCGACCTGACCCGTAACCTAACTCGAGCTGACCCGACCCGTTTGAGAGCACTACAGAGAACAATACTGAAACAAAAAGTAGAAATTCTCTATGACTTCCGGTGAGAGATAAAGAGTCGATTCTATTCTTGGACGCTGAATCCATTGTCCCCCCCCCCCGCCCAAAAAGAAAATGCTTCTCGCTATCTATTACTTTTTATTATATGGTCATCAATGTTTAAACCGGACATTAATTGACTTATACCTTTTTCACTTCGATACAATATTACTGGAGGAGATAGTGTCTATTCTTGGACTGCTGAATTGAATTATTAAAAAAAAATAATAATAATAAAATAAATCTAGCTATCTGTTAACGTTCCGCTTTGATATCCATTCACAGAGAGACGGACGGACGGATATAACCCTTCTATAAACTTCCTATATTTATTCATAGCGTAGTTTGAAGTCTAAAATCAATGATAAAACCAAAAATGAAAATTAAATGAAATCTTTGAGTATTGCGTCCCACGGTTATGCCAGCTAGGCTAAAGGAGACTGTGATTATGAGAAATGAATGAAATGGTGAAATGAAGAAAGTGGGAGGAAACGGGAGAATCCCGAGAAAACCCACGAGCACGGTGTTTGTCCACCACAAAGTCCACACGGCGCGAGCTGGAATCGAACCAGGGGCCCCAAGCACCGGAGGTGAACGCTCTACCACTGAGCCACCGCGCCCCCAATAATACAACCAAGTCAAGTGGAACTGTTGTAGCATTTTTCCTTCCTAATTGTGAGGTTTGATTTGATTCCAGGAGTGGATCTCACATATCGATGTTCCTTTCTTAGTCCTATTGTTGGGTGAAGATAAAATCACTATCAAAACAAATTAAGTCTGTTATTTCTCAAGAATCAACAAACTTATACATTAGAGATAAGCTACATGCAGAGCCGGATCCAGGATTGTCTGAGGGGAGGTACACCAATAAGTTCGAAAATAACCAATCGTACTGAAACTCTTCAGAGTGATATGTGACAATGTTCTTTATCCCTCACAACACTGATGCATGTGTTATGGAGGAAAAATATGTTCTCTCTTCCTGGCTTTTGTTTTCTCCCCTACTTGACAAATGCTATATTGTTTTGCTTGGCGAACCCTTTTCCTTCAACCTTTCGAAAATAGACTTAAACTATTGCTTTTGCAAAGTTCTTGCTTTGTTTTAAGCCCCACACGGAAACATGATGGCAGAAAGTTTCGGAAAGTGTTGCTATTTTCATTGCTAGTTTTTCATTTTAGATACAGTATATTTACAATGAAGGGGCTGGTCCTGGCTACATGTTGATTCTTAGTTTTAATATTTTTTTTCAAAATAATAATGATCAATTGTGTGCTATGCACAGCAGAATGAGAGCGATTTTTAAGTTGCGAGAATTTTACTCTCTTACTTTGACAGAATTTAACCACAGCCAACACGAAAAATTCTTAAGCTTCAGAGAAAATGAAAACATTGATTTATGAAAATGATTCCAACCCTAGGCTTTGATTGATTGTCTGATCTTGATGAAAGAATTTATTTAATAAGGAACTAAGTGGAAAGGAGAACCCTGAGAAAATCCTGCACATGAAGATGTCCACCACAAACTCTCACGACTTTTGTGAACTTGTGGAAGGCGTAATTCTTATCATAATATAATAACGTCTCTGTCTGTGTGTAAAGCTAATTTCTAATAGTTCGCAGTTGCCCTAATACCTTGGTAGAGTCTTGCCTGCGTTGCGTACTAGTCTGACGCCAATAGACGATGCTAGTGTACAAGAAATTGGAAGATTTAATTGCAACTTAAACTGAATTGATTCAATTTAATTATTTCACAATAGGATGAAGCATGATTTTAGCCTATAATAGGCCACTGTTTAACCCAGCGTTTCCCAACCGGTGTGCCGCGAATAGGTCGCTGGTGTGCCGCGAGGAAATCGAAACAAAATTATTAATTCTATAGCAATAAATTGCAAGACATAGGGAAATATGTATATTTGTATTTCACATTACTATGAACCTCTACTATGAATCTACAATTTTAAGTTTCATACTGTCTTACTTTTCTGTACATTTTTAATGTGGACAAACGTATTTGTTATCATTGTTATGACCATTATTGCTTCTTTATTGTTGCAGACTATTTCGTAACTTAAAAAAAATAATAATTCAATCCTCTCTGCAAAGCAAACGTGCATACAAATTACCTACTGTGTTTTAAAAGTACAAGAGATTTGTTTATTCGTTCGTTTTTGAGTGATCTTCCTTCTTAGTGAAAAATCGGATACAGCTTTCGAAACAGAAAGTGTATTTTTTTTTTTTTAATCTGAGTCCTATATTTCATTGCAATTGTTTTGAAGTTTTAAATTGAAATGAAAAATAAGCATAATGATTTCCATTGGGAAAAAACAATGATCGAGCTTTCTTCTCTGTGAAAAAATCAGTAATCACAGAAAAAATACCACGGTACTTTATATTTACAAATAATAATAATAATATTTATAAGTGTGCCGCAAGAATTCAAGCTACCCCCGTAGTGTGCCGCAAGTTGAAAAAGGTTGGGAAACGCTGGTTTAACCTATAATAGTTGTTTCTCAGAAAGGCTTGGAGGGATAACTATTACCAGTCTGTGCAAACAGGCATTAAGGAAATAATGTAACACGGATAGTTTAATGAGTTGGAGATTTGAGCGAGTGACTGTACCCTTGGTGGATTTAGTTAAGGTTGTATCCTGGGTGGATTTAAGTATGTTAGAGCTGTGTGTGTTTCCACCTAAAGTGGAAACAATGTGTCCATTATAACAGATTTGTTAGTACTAGCACTACTATTACTATTAGAATAGTAACAAGCGTCAGGCCGGTAGCCAGCCCAAAAATTTAGGGGGGCCCGGCTGAAGTTAGGGGGGGAAGATCCAACAATATTATAGTTCATCACCATATTATAGTTAATTTGCAAGCCTACCGTGAACATTTTAGAGGGGGCCAGCAAAAATTTAGGGGGGCGGCCCCCCTAGAGCCCCCTGGATACGGGCCTGACAAGCGTCTTCTTGTTGATATAGTACAACTACTACTTCTTAATCCATTCCTTTTTATTAGAGAAACAACAATAACATGGTATCGGCTCCACCACTAAGCTACCATAATCCTTTCTTTAACTACATGTTTTGAATTATATCTATAGCATTTTCTAAACTGCCGAAAGTTACAATTATCAATAACAATAATAATGGGAAATATGGCACAAAGCCCACAAAAATTTAGGTTTAAAGGTCTATTCCAGCATTCGCCCGGTAGAACTGAGAAAAAAAAACTAATAATCTGGGCCTCTCCATTGCAAATCAAAAACGCTAACCACTATCATACAGCACTCAATAGCTTTCTGAGGGAACATGTGAAAATAAGGTCTAAAATACAACGTTAAGGTATAATTTCACTATCACCAAGGATTAGAATTAGGAATTAGATTTCATGGTTTTCGGCATCTATGGGCTTGTTAGCCTGTCACGTATGAAAAGATGACGTCACTCAGCGATCACACTGAGGAAAGGGAAGGAAGAAAGGATTGGAAAAGGAAAACAATGGCCTGGGACCTGTATGTTGGGTACCATCCTGGCATTTGTCTGGTGTGAATAAGGAAAACCCGGGAAAACCTCACTCAGGATGGCTGGCCTGAGAAAGCTTTTCGACCGAGTGTCCCCATCGGGAATCCAACCCGGGACCGCTCGTACCCACTATCACTTCACTACATTACGCGATATGGTAATCTGTCTCTCTTGGAGGTGACACAATATGGTGGGAAATAACCTACACTGTGAGGGTCGATCTTGCAGTATGGTCTGTGTATCCCCTAACTATACTGAATTCAAGCCAACTGTCATGGTTCGGAGACGCCGTTAATAGTAGGTCCCGTTCTTGATTATCTCAGTGCGACGCAAAACGAGAAATATCAAACTAATTACAAGATAAATCTTAACGTATTATGATTATGTCCTGCTGGTTAAAGGAGACGGATGATTAACCACTTGCGTTCCAGTGACATCCATGGGGATGTCATAAAATACTGTTGCAAAATACCAGTGACATCCATGGGGATGTCATAAAATACTCAGTTGCAAAATACCAGTGACATCCATGGGGATGTCATAAAATACTCAGTTGCAAAATGCCAGTGAAATCCATGGGGATGTCATAAAATACTCAGTTGCAAAATACCAGTGAAATCCATGGGGATGTCATAAAATACTCAGTTGCAAAATACCAGTGACATCCATGGGGATGTCATAAAATACTCAGTTGCAAAATACCAGTGACATCCATGGGGATGTCATAAAATACTCAGTTGCAAAATACCAGTGACATCCATGGGGATGTCATGAAAGTGTATCCTTTATTAAGGGCCATATTAATCCTGGAAATTATGAAATTTTTAGTTGGTGCATTGCACGAGTTAGTTCTACTGTTTGTCCGTAGATGACAGCACCTTACTGACAGAAAAGAAAAAAATGGTTTTGTCTCAGTAGATAGCATGCCTAAGGGAGCATTCAATTACGACACACATGTACTTGTTTTGACTAGGGATGCGCACGAGACAGGATTTTTCTGACAAAATTCGAGTCGAGACACTGCTCTTCCCATAGTGAAATATACATTTTTCGAGTCGAGACATCACTTTTACAGCACATTTTCGAGACGAGACAGACACAAATCTTGTCTCGTGTGCATTCCTAGTTTTGACGATAAACAATTGGCATCTCCGAGATTGTATTTCGAGATCGGAATAAAGAAGAAAGAAAAAAACTTTGTCTTTGATCTCCAGTCAGTGTTACCAACCCGAAGTAGCATAAAATTCCCTCAGAACATCAAAATTTCCCTTTTTGAGTCCAAATGTTTCAAAATGCAAATATTTTAAATCAATAATGTAAATGTTCTCGCGCGTGCACAATAATGATGTCCTATATAACGGTCTAGACAGTCTTTTTAAGTAAATGAAAACCTGGTATTACAGCACGCACATAGGAAAATGGCACCTGGAACGCAACGAGTTAATAAAAGTAAATGATTAAGAAAGAATTGTGGAATAAGAAAGTTAAGAGGAAACGAGAAAAACCCAGGAACATGATGTTATCCACCACAAACTCAAATAGCCTGGGATATAACCAAGAACCCCTCACATTAGAGATGAGAATTCTACCACTGAGCCACCACGCCCCTACAAGTGAAAAACTTCTGACTATTGCAATCTATTTGGTAATTTCGAATTATATTCATTCTAACATTAAAGAAATGCATAATATTCTTTCTAACATTAAAGAAATACATCATACATCGGTGATATTAAGTCATCAGTTTTAATTATCGTGAAACACTGATTCGCACAATTATGAAGTTCCTAAATGAGACACACTCAAAAAAAAAAAAAGAAGAAGAAGAAGAAGAAGAAGAAGAAGAAGCTCACTATTCAAGTCGTCCATTAGAGCCCATCAAGGGATCTATACTCTTCTAGCTGTTCAACATTTCACGTTTTGTTGTTGTTGGAGGTGATGAAAAATGGTAGACAGCCGAGACTTGGGGAAATGCTATTCTCATAGCAATAGGTCAAATGGAAAATACCCTTTTGTGGGTCCCATCATATGTATCGTCTAGCATTCTCCAAAGTACATTGCACTAGGGTATTGTAGTGACAGTACGTGAGAAGCTTTGCTATGAACCTGCTGTGAGACTAAAAGAATTCGCAACATGCTCCGATATTAAACTGAACAGGAGGCACCCATTAGCATGCAGCTACTGACTGATGTGTTCTAGTGCCAAACGTGACCGCAATAATCGAATTTTATTCTCAACAGGCGTGTACTATACGTAGAAAAGTGGGAGAAGAGAAAATAGGAAAAAACATCACACGCAAATAGCTACGTACGTACTATACAAACTGACACAATCACAATGTGAGAAATACTAATTAATTAATTTGTAGTTCGCCACGAGCACAAAATCTCATCACTTGCAAAATGCCATTACCAAATTATACTAGTTTGTGAGCTATGTGTCTTTCACATTACCAGTGTCAATTCGAAAATGAATTACATTACGTTTATTCTCTCCTATGTAAAGAGTAGACCACGATAGTTTACCGCTACAGACTTCAGTAATTTCCCCCCGGATACACACAAACAAATGGAACATAATTCATTCTAATAAAACGAAATGAAATTTCTCGTTTAACGTTCCACGACTACCTCCTTTTAGGCTAAAGAGGGTAGATGATTAATGAAAGTGAATGATCAGGAAACAAATGGTTGTATGAGAATTTGGGAAGTAACGGGGGGAAAACTAGAAAAAACCTACGAACCATGTTATCCACTACAAATTGGCATGAGTTGGGACCGAACTAGGCAGAGATGATGTAGGTCAATGAAAACTCGACCCATAACCCACTAACCCACCATTCACAATGACTCACTGTGGCCCACGACACTCCAAAACCCATTGTCATCAACTCTGACCTAAGTTCCACGCCCTCCTCACCACCGACTAAAAAGTTTACACTTGTAATAAAAGATGGTGTGAAATTATTGCTAACCAAAGTTTGAATTTCTACGGAAAATAGGATGAAATTTGAAAGTTTCAAATCAAGGTAAAATAGGCCAACGTACCGGAAAAAAACTAAAATTCGACTGTGCTCTCGAAAGTCCTATTGCTATTATTACAATTAAAATATCAATATCCAAAAGTGCCTGAAGTTCTTTTTTTCATTTAGAGATACTCATCTCAGGTAAGTAAATAGAAACAAATGGAAATGGAAGAAAAGTGGAGGCCTTGAAAGTAAAACTTAAAACAAATTCACCAGTGTTCAGAAGATGCTGTCTACAATGTCTTGAGCTGAGTGGGTCATGGAAGGTGGTGAGTCACAGTAAGTCACGTCCTGTTGACCCACGATCCATTCATCCACTTACAAATCTCGACCTACTGACTACTCCATCTCTGCCAAGGGCGCCTCGCACCAGAGGTGGTTACTCTACCACTGAACCATCAACCTCCGCTTTTGATTTATTCTATTCAACAACTCCCATTATTTTCTTTCTGCTAGTTTGAAATATAGCCTTGTCTCTCCAAACAGGCTTGCATTTTACGCTAAATCACTTAAAATGAAATGAAACACAATCCATAAATGTATGGCCCATGGTTAGCTCTGTAGGCTAAAGGAAAGGAATGGTTAATGTAAATGATTTTGAAAAATTGATAAACGACAATGTGGGAGGAAACCTGACAGCCCCGGGAAAACCCATATAGCTTGGCAGCAAACGAATTAAATCTTAATTATTAACTAACTAACTCTATGGCCTATGGAACCCGGAGGTTCAATGCCGCGTTCACAAAAGCTCTCCACTGACTTCTATTCTTAGCTAACTGCATCCAGTTTCTACTTTGTATTCCAATCTCTGCGAGATCCATCTTAATATTGTCCTCCCATCTGCGCCTAGGTCTTCCTAATGGTCGTTTTCCGATTGGTCTTCCAGTCAAGACTTTGAAAGCGTTTCTACTTTCTTCCATTCTAGCTACATGACCTGCCCACCTAAACCTCCTAGACTTGACGACCCTAACAATATTGGGTGAACCATATAAATTATGTAGTTCCTCGTTATGAAGTTTCCGCCATTCTCCATTCCCGTTCCTCTTGGGTCCGAATATTCGTCTCAGGATCTTGTTCTCAAATACTTTCAGTCTATGTTCTTCCCTCAGAGTAAGATCAAATACTTTTAATCTTAATTATTAAAAGATTACAAAAATCACTATGGTTTGTACTAGGTTCATACGGTTTGCTAGTAACAGCAATTACCTCCCCAGCTTCAGATTCCAAAACTGTTGCGACATGACAAGTGGAATTTCTAGTTGGGAGATATTTGGTTACAATATTGGATCCCATCGAAGTTATTTCTAAAGCGCTAACAATTAAGGCTACCCAACAGTATTTCAATCGTAAAGTCCGATCTAAATTGAGTAACTCCTTTATAAAATCTGTGATTTAAACCGAAATTATATAAAATGAAGTGACAAGTATTCTTGTGATAGCACAAAAGGACCACCATTACGTCAAAAGTAGCAGCATTAACTTTTATATTTAAAAAAATCCTTTGAAAATTGTACATATTCAATTTACACGAGAAGTGATCAGAAAGTAAGATTACAAAACCTGCAGTGAAATGTGTCTACTCTCCATATCGGTTAAGGCATTTGTCGCATCGTGGGATCAGATTGAAGATTGCTTCCTGATAAATAACCTGCCCTTGCGTGTTCAACTACGTTGTCACGAAGTGTTTCACCTCGTCTGAAGCGAAGCGACGGCCTCCTAGATTCTCCTTCAAGTGCAGGAACAGATGAAAGTCGCTTGGGGCGAGGTCCGAGCTGTAGGGAGGGTGGTCGATTATGTTCCAGCGAAACTGCTTCCAATAGCGTGGTAGTCTTCTGAACTGTATGCGCGCGTTTTCTCTACTACCCGCAAACTTTCGACACCATTCTGCGACATGCTGACAAGACATTACATTCTCTCTTCGTAAACCTCTATTTTCAGCCAGGGTTACACGTTTCGCCCACAGAAATCGATTACCTGGGGAGATTTATTCGCGAGACCAGTTTTCGAAATAAGTTGCCATTTGTGTTTACCTACAACAAGTGCCGTAGGTGCCAGGTGGCTGAAACCCTGCACAGTTGCTAGCTCTATATATTAAAATTACCACTTACTCCTCATTCCTCTATAACAGACGAAACTCCAGAAATATCGGCCTCGTAACCTTAGTTCCTGATACTCCCTCGTAACCTTAGTTCCTGATACTCCCTCGTAATTAATTCATCTATACAGAACTACCCGCTCATGCCAATGGGCAAAGTCCCCGTGCTTGGATAAATTTCTAATTGAAATTTTATACTAATCTGAGGATGCTGAATCCAACAGAACACTTAAAAAAAATCATATGAGCCCATTAGGTTACGAGAAAACAGTCCTCAAAGTTGGAATATTTATTTATATCCCAATTAGGTCGTTTTTCTCGAGATTCAATGTAAAATGTGTTTTAAAATAGTCTCCATTCTCTGTCACGGAACTAAGCGAAGTACTGCACGCGGAATGGTGTAATATTTCACTTACTACCGTTCACAAATTCTCGCATCAGAGCTGTTCTGAGGATGAAAAGTAGTCCAAAATCATATTAATCTAAAATGAAATGAAATCTTTAAGTTTACGTCCCACGCTTATGCCGGTTAGGCTAAAGAAGACGGAGATGATGAGAGATGAGTGAAGAAAGTGGGAGGAAACGGGAGAACCCCGAGAAAACCCACGAGCACGGTGTTTGTCCACCACAAAGTCCACACGGCGCGAGCTGGGATCGAACCAGGGACCCCAAGCACCGGAGGTGAACGCTCTACCACTGAGCCACCGCGCCCCCTCATATTAATCTAGTAAGTTCTACTTTTTGTAGATGTTTCCATAAAAGTTATACATATATGTATGTTTAAATGCTTTCCTGTATTATTTAGTTTATAAAAAAATAATTTTCATTTTTAAACTTACTCTTTTTTTTTTTTTTTTGTGATGAACAAATCCAGTTAAAACACACTATAAAGATATCTCGAAAAACGCGGTATTACATAGCGCGTACATTTCTTGGACCCAACTAATTTTGTTATGTAAGATATTCTTATTGTAAGGTATTTACTTGGATCACAGACTTAAACTTTCTTTCAGGGTCCTTTTATCTTCGCGTTTGTGGTAGCGGTTGCTCAACCGCCGCGTTTTGAAATCCGACCTCGCGGCGATTGGGTGGTTTCTATTTACAATGTACAGTATCATAGAACCACACCGATTTGGATCGCGCCGAAGACTCATTTGATACAATGTAGTTAGAAAAACGCGGCGGTTGAGTAACCGGTTGGTAAAAGGGGCAACAAAGGCACTAGCGGATCCGCGAAGGCTACGGCAACTACGAGAATAAAAGGACCCTAAAATGATTCCACCATCACTTACTCCGCAGTGGTGCTATAGCTTAGAGTGAGCTTTGGACTCAGGTCCAACCAATTTCCGCTTCTTCATATTCTGAGCCATTTGCTTCCATCTTTCACATCATCCATCCATCGAGTCTTTGGTCTTCCTCCTTCCGTTTACAGAAGTTTTTCTTCCATCATCTTTAGCATTGCTCTTTCTTCCATTCTTTCTACGTGGTCTAACCATCTAATTACTTGGCTTTACTTTGCTTCTTAATGATGTCCTCTAATTTATTGTTGTATCTCTGCCTCTACACATTCTCGTCTTTTACTGACTCCGATGATTGTAACGTAATATTCTCCTTTCGAACTGTTTTACCATGAGTTTTCTATTTCTACATTAATTGTCCACGATTCTGAGGAATATGTAACTACCGGCTTTATTACTGTGTTGTATATTTAGAAATTAGTAGTTCTTCAGATTAATTTACTTTGGAATAAATGGTAATTGGCGTGATATGCTATATTCCCTACCTGTACTCTGTCGTTTACGCACTTCTTATATTACTGTAATTGTCTATAATGCTTTAGAGATGACTGAGCTTATCTATTCCTTCAAATGTATCCTACATCAAGAAAATATATATTATTAAAGATATTTGAATAAAATGTGAAAATGGCAGTAAGAAATAGATTGTCATGATACGTAAATTTCTTTCTTTTTCTTTAATAGAAAACCTGAAAGCAATTACATTCTGGAAGAATTTTCCCAACTTTATCCGTACCTGATCCTTCTAAAGGTTTCTACTATACAAACCGTCTCCTTAAATTATGTTCTAGGGATCCATGAAATATGAGTAACGGAAGAGGCCACTTCTGGGCGATGCGTGCCGTTTCCCGATACCTGAGAAACCAAACAAAATGAGCAAAGAATATCATGAATTTCAGAGGGAAAACATGTTTCTGCATAGTAATGTCTTATAAAGTTTCGCCGTTCTTTAAAGTTTACAGAAAGAATTATAACCACTCTCAGCAACTTCAAAACTATCGTTACTGAGAGAAAGAAAGGAAAAAAATACGGAAAAAGCAAAGAAGAAAGAATGAGAATAGAATACATTTTAACAACTAAAATCGGAGAGTTTTAATACGAGGGTTGAGCAGAAAAAAAAGTTTAGAAGATATGTAATTTTCAGATTCATGTCTACAGACTGGAGACAATCATGTTAACATAAAAGAAGGTCTAAATAACTCTGCTTCCTTAATTACCTTTTCTATTGAAGCACGTATGATAATGTAAAGTCATTTTGTCAATTTTGGATGCACACAACCCTCTTCAACTGATGGTCTGAGCTCTTCGAGTGAAGATAATCAAGTCCGCCAAGGTACTTGTTCACCTTCGGAGAAAGATAGAAGTCTTACGACGGGAAATCTAGTGAATACAATGGACAGGACAAAATCATACCTCAACTCATTCATTCTGACAACTGCAATGGCACACGAATGGCGACGAATATTATCGAGACGGAAGGTTTCTTCCTTGATAAGGGTGGCCCTTTTTCGTTATTCTTTCTTGTAGTTGTTTCACAATTTTTGTGTAGTGCTCAGCGGTGATAGGACTATTAGGTGGAAGATACTCAATGAAGAAGACACATTTTTGCATCTAAAAAAATAAATGAAACCACAATCTTTCAAAAGGCTTCAGACATGGACTTTGGAGGTGGAGTATCAGAATGATTTCATAGTATTTATTGATGTTTTGTCATTCAGAATATAGTACTGCACCCCTATTTTTATCAGTAGCAATAAATCTTAAAACAAGCTATCTTTACAAATTTACATTCTGATTTATTCTAGGTAAAATATCACCAATTGTGGCACTGATCATGTTTTATCAGTCGAAGTGTTGTAGTACTTAGTTGATTCTACAACGACTTTTTGAGCTAATATAGTGGATGATTACTGAGTTTAATAAAGCCCATCGGTCCAATGCCAAAACCGCGAATGCGCTAAATTTGGGTAAACTCACGAATGTGGCACATTTGTCTTTTTGTCGTTGCACTACCTTGTGTTGAAGCTCGTTAGCAATTTAGAAATTCACTATAACTCAGGATTAAGTGATCTTTTGCATACCAGAATTCTGCATTTGAATCTATCTGCCCAAAGTAATACGAAACTGAACTTAAGTGAAATTGTCAAAACTTGCACATTCGCGGTTTTGGCATTGGACCGACATGCTAAAGAAATCAGTAGCTGTTTTTTTTTCTTTTGTATCTTGATATTAAAAAATATATAAACTAAGGTCTAATAATTTATTTTTTAAAAAAATCAAAAACTACCTTTAGCTCATTACCTAATCATTATGTCGTTTTACTTTTTCGCAATTGCAGAAACACAATTTAAAGGAAACATCCACGTAAACATTCCACGAAGTTTCTCAACGCTCTCTTTACTAATCGTTTCCAGCACAACAACGACATAAAATTAAAACCAGAAGACAGAAGAGAGGGGGGGGGGGAAGAGCGGGGAGCAGAGATTAGAATTAGAACTGCACGTAGTGGGATATCACATAGAACACAGAAAACCACGGTAAACCTATTTGCAGAGATTTCATCCAAATGTGTCGGGCAAAATAGAAATGTAGAGAACTGATTAGAATTCCCCAGATGCTGTTATGTGTACTTCCGCTTCACACATGACTGTTCACTTGAAACGGACGCTTGCAGAAATGGTCGAGCTTTAATTTGCGAGTCCTGGCAAAAGAAATAAAAAAAAAAAAAACCTAACTGACTGACTATGAGTACCGCTGAAATAAACAAGCAACACAATTTGTTGAGTTTTTATTACTACATTTACATTCCTTTGTGTTTAGAATAGACTTCATCATGAGAAGCAAATAAAAGAAACAATAAAATGTACAACAAAGTTTTTTATGTTATACATTCAAAATATCATTATTTTTTTTTATAAAAATCATAAATAAGAACATTTTCCACCAATGTGATATGCAACTATGCATAATGGGATATTATTCTAGTAAATATCATATCAATTATTAGTGTTTACAAACTGTTTCATATTAAACTGCTAGATCATTATTATAAAGTAGACAATGTAGGCCAAATCATGCAAAATGAAACGTATGATGAGAGTTATGTAAATTGGTGTACTTGTTTATCTTTCAATAACTGTAAATAAAGGAGTTTGTGGTAAACCTTTCAAACGTATATATTTAAGGTTTTATTACGAAATAAATGTTTTTACTTTTATTTATTTTTTTTATTACTTTGTTGTTGCTGTTTTAAATAAACAAGGTGAAGGGGAGCAAGTATTAGACTACACCTACTATCTGGAACGCAAGTTTGGATTTGTAATATTTAAGAAGTTAAAAAAAAAAATTATCATTATATGCTGGAAAAACTATAGTTGGAGTGATTACAGCTAGATTGCCATGCTGCAAGAATCCTGTAGCTGTCATTTAAAAAAACATTTGCAACCCTACAATATTTCTCCATGTAAACATAATCTTGAAAGGAATATGCAACAATTTTTTCATCTTGCAAGGAGTCAGATCATGTGCAACTTTCTGGGTCTCTTGCTTGCTATCTGCTTCGCCGCTTCCGAAACGACGTATACTGTACTTTTGGACAGGGAAGAGGAAGCTCGCCAAAATACACGTTTTTAATGAGGGGTTCACTATTTGTCCACTAGAGTGCACTGTTGCATGAGTGGAGATATTTTTCTTGCTTTCAGAAAGTTGTAATGTATAAATAGTAAATAGAAAGATAGGGTTGCAAGATTTTTTAATGACAGCTACAAGATTTTTGCAACATGGCAACCTAGCTTATGACGGACCAGTTCGTTAATGAACTCCATCTCTTCATATCTTCATGAGTAACGGTAAATTTAACAATGACTATCATTTCTCAATTTCTACTATTTAAAAAAATGTTATAATTCTAGAATAGTAGAAGTTACACATCACGCTGATAGCAGCAAACATCGCCCAACAGTTGGAATCTAACGAACGAAATTCAAACTTCTAGAAATAGAAATGTATGTTTCGCAAGATATTCACAGTTTTTAAAACAAAGTTTATTTAAAATGTACTATGGGGCAAATTAATTCTACAGGGTGGTTCATAAGTCTTAGTACAATAGATTATTTTGGAAACAAACATGATTAAAACAAATTTGAATAGCGGAGGGCGGACTTGGGTAAAGGATCTACCGATTGATGCATGAGTGGTGAATGGTGGCCATAATGATGGCCGCCATCTTGGATCCAGGTTATTTTTTTTTAAATAAGAAGGTAGCCATGTGACACATCAATTAATACTGTTTTTTGCAGGGGAATGCAGTCCTGCAAGCGTAAATGCGTTATCATGTCCCGTTCCAAAGTTATGAAATCCCAAAGTTGACGGTTTTCTGTTTCCTTGCAGGGAGAGCGATATGGCACTAATGCTGCAAGAAAGACGTGACGCCCCAAATTTGACAGGTTTTCTTTTCGTTGCAGGTCGAGCGAGATGGCACTGATGAAGCAGGAAAGAATTGAGATCATCCTAATGTCTGGGGAAAGAAGCAGTCGTGTGATTGCTCAGGACTCCAACGTGCGCTACCCCAAAAGACCTGCAATAAGCCACAACACCGGTAGCTACCTCATTAGGAAATTCAGTGTAACTGGTAATGTTGCCAACAGACCACGGTCATGTGCCTCACGAACCGCGACAGATGAGGAGACATCCACAATGATGCTTGCTGAGAGTGTGAAAAGTCCGAAGCGCAGCATAAGACAACTATAAGCGATAACAGTCGTACCACGTGCTTCCGTGATGAGGATTCTCCATACGAACAAGTGGCATCCCTTCAAGCTGCAGTTTGTCCACAACCTTTCAGAGGAGGATCCAGACCGGGCCATGGAATTTGCCAATTGGGCTGTCACAATATGATCGAGTACCGTATTTCTCAGCCAGTGTTCGCTTCACAGACGAAGCAAACTTTTATTTGGATGGGGAAGTGAATCGCCAGAACATGAGATATTGGTCGGATGCAAACCCACATGCCAGCAATCACTGCAAGCTGCTCATATCATGGTGTGGTGTGGCATATTGAACATGTCGATCATAGGACCCTTATTCATTCCTACCCTAAATGGTGTCCGATATCTGGACTTGTTACAGGAGTTGGCTTTCGTTGCTTCTCCGTCCTGATGCCACTTTACCGCGATATTTTCAGCAAGATGATGCCCCATAGCACTCTGCGATGCCTGTGCGCGAATGCTTGGATCTGCATTTTCTTGGATGTTGGATCGGTCGCCGATTCCCTGTGAAGTGGTCATCCCGGTCGCTGGACCTCACTCCCTTGGATTTTTTATGGGGACACTTAAAACACTTGGCGTATCAGGAGAAGTTTCAGGATGTTGCACACCAACAAGGACGTATTCAGGACGCCTGTGACAGTATCATCCCCACTGTGTTATTACGAGTTCAGGAGGACTGGATTCAGAGACTCCGGTTGGTGTTGCAATGGACTGGCAACATGTGGAGCACATCCTGTAGGTGGGATTTTGGGGCGTCATAACTTTGGAACGGGATATGATAACGCATTTCTGCTTGTGGGACTGCATTCCCCTTTTAAAAAAAAAAAAAGTGTTAGTTGATGTGTCACATGCCTACCTTCCTCATTTGAAAAAAAAATAACCTGGATTCAAGATGACGGTCATCAAGATGGCTGCCATTCACAACGCATGCATCAATCGGTAGCTCCTTTACCCAAGTCCGCCCTCCGCTAGTCAAGATTTGCTTTAATCATGCTTGTTCCCAAAATAATCCACTGTACTAAAACTTATGAACCACCCTGTATTTTTAAACTTATCTGCTGTGAATTTCACTATATCACCGATTAATTTCTGTATTTGCTGAATATCGTTATTTTATTTCCAACTCTTACCCGATTGCTGGTCACTGGCTACTTTACTGTTGTCAGTGCTTCATCTATATATTAAAATGCTACAATAGCAATAAAAACGTCTGCACTCCAACCTGTAACTTTGAATTTCAAACCCTTGATTTACGGTTATTTGTCATTTCACGTTTAACAAAGACAAATATTTTAAAATATGTGTACTTTAAATAAATTATTTAAATAGATCTTTTTCATAAAGTTTATGTTTCAAAATTATTGTTCAAAGCCTTTGTATTTTAATAAGCCTTTTCCAAAATCAGTGCAAGTGAATTGTGCTGCTATCTCCGGAGTTTTTTAAACTATTCGTTTGTGGACGTTTATATGTTTGTGGCCAATCTTTCGACAATGAGATCTCGGAAATTACAGGCTCTAGAAAGATGATGTTTTCACTAATCGATTGCAAATTTTGCATAGATTGTTCAGTTCTAATTAAATATTTTTTTTTAAAAAAAAACATGGACATTATTTCTTTATTATATTTTTTACGGGTACACTGGAAGCGTTGAAATTTAAAAAACTAAAGTATATTTTACGCATTATACATTCCAACACCACATACTTGTATATAGGGGTTGTATGTGTCTCAGGCGATTGACTCATGGACAAATAATAATGAAAAAGGAAGGATAACCGATTCTCCAGTCTAACATGAATCTTTCTTTTTGGAATGTTTTGTCCAATGAACACCATATATAACTGACATTATAATTAATTGTGTATGTAATGTATTTGCTTATTACATACTGCTTATAAGAAGAAAGAACAATGATCATACATGAATTAAAAACTTCAATCGGAAGTAGGCTCAAATCTTGCAAACGGTGCGAGATACTGAAAAAATCTCCCCTTTACAGTGTCCGTTACCGATTTTTTATCACGACTTTTTAAACTTTTGTCTGTAAAGAGACATGTACAGATGTGAGGAATGGCTAGGAGATTCATGTTCATATGTGAATGATGCGCTGTGTACAGAGCGCAGGTTCAGCTAGTACAATAATAAAGTTTGTGTTTTTCATATTTACGGAGGACAAGTAGCTTTCATAGACCTAGAAAGAGAGAGAGTTTGGCAAAAGTACCTAGGAAGCATATTTGAAAAAAAAAAAAAAACAGGTTGGAACAAAAGAAGAAACAAAAGGATTTCTACAACTACTAGATGAAAACTACCAATGCAGAATACGAACGAACCAAAAAAAAAAAAAAGATGATGGCTTTAAGCAGGGTTGTAGTGTCCAATTCATCTGTGCTGGAAAGATTGACGGGAGTGAATGTTTATGTTAATATTGTATAGTGAAATAATGCATAACAGTAACAGTCATGGCATAATTTTTCTAACTCAAATTTTAGTATTATTTACCAGTTTCACTTTTGTTACGTGGAACTACTGAACACTTCAGGTTTTATATCAAGTCCGTAAAATATATCTATTATTTTTATTTTTAAAAAGATAAATTAAAACATTACATTTCGTTTAAAAACATGAAATTTCAAGTTATATAAACCTATTATATTATGTTGCAGCCAAGAAAAAATTGACCAAGCCTAAATCTGTAACCTAATTAATTAACTTTCTGTTTATCTTTGAACAAATATTTAAAACAGAACTTTGAACACTTCTGTTGTAAGTTAAAAGTGCGTTATTATTATTTTTTCTTCATTTTCCCTGAAATAAAATGGCAAGTACTTTATCCTGACTCTGTACCGGAGCGTTGGCCCTCCCTCAAAAGGTGTGCTAGAGCGTCGCTTCGCTCCGTTCCGCCTCAACTACACTCTTAGTTCTAACTGAAATGTGGTCTGAACGAAGAAACTAAAATGTGAGCGTCTTCTACTCAAGGGACAGACCGGCTCAAAGATGTTTATATTCGCAGACGATGTAATGATGTGATGAGAAACTGAAGTAGCACAAAGACAAGTGGACACTCAGATAAATGTTTAGAACAGTATAGTATCTGCATAAGCTAAGAAATTTATATATATATATATATATATATATATATATATATATATATATATATATATATATATATATATATATATTTCATAGCCAAAGGATATGAAAAACTTCTATAATTTCAAGACAGAACGAAATAACCAATAACGAGGAAAAACATTGAAGATAGTAGAAACTATTAAATATTGGATTCAGAAGTGAAGGCAAATCCGAATGAAAGAACTAATCACTAGGAAACTACAGTGAGAAAATTTTTGCAAAGCATCTGATACGGAATGAGAACATATTTTTATGAAAACTAAAATGTTACTTGGAACACGTGCTTCATACCCACAATAATCTACACTATGGAAACATGAATAATGACGAAACAAGATTCCAGCAGAATCCAAACAGCTGAGCTACGAAGCACTGTTCTCGTAAAGGTCAAACAAGATCGAATATAACATAAAATAAGCAGAAATACACTCAAGAATGTCCAATAAAGAATAGAAAAATCTACGCTACAGTAGAACAGATATATGGAAAAAACGAAAAAAGAAAAGAAAAGAAAAGCCTAAGAGCGCTTTTACACATGAAATGGTCACAAGACTAAGAAACAGATAGCAAAACGAAGCGTAAAATGGTGCAGAAAGAAACAAAATGAAATGACAAATAATTTTACGAAGAAGGTGAAAGGAAAGGAATGGTATACATCCGGTCCCGCTAGGATGCTACAATCAGGAATTTATGTTGATGATGATAATGTCATTAGTGCAGAATTCTCTCTGCAGTAAGAGTCAGGGAAAGGCTGTCTTTACGTGTGATCATTCGTATGTTTCCGAGCGGATATTCGGTGTAGTAATATGAAATCTCTGAAATGAAATGCGTTTTCAATAACTCTTCAGTAGTAACTTAGTATTACTCACACATTAAAAAGGGAGAAAAATCAGATGATTTTGCACTATAACTCTATCAGACTGCTCTTTCCAACATCTGCGTCTCACAACTGAATATTCATACCTCCTAAAAATGGCATACTTCTAAATTTAAACTATTCTGCGATATAGACATCAGTTTTATTTTCTAGCACGTATATGACAGTATGGTCATTTACAATATATCATGCAGATAAGAACCACCTAAATTCCACCCAGAACTATAATCCATTTTCTTGTTAAGTCTCGACTCTTATCTTCCTCGACGTCTCATTGAAAGAACAGAACTTCCGTCTGAGAGAAAACGGACACAATGGCAACCCTGGTGTTCCTTCGAAGTATTATTGTTGGTGACGTGAAGTCCTCCTGCCGAGAAAGTAAAGATCCCTCCTTTCCCCCTTCTGATTGCTCCTTCCATATCGTCATCGATTCCCTGAATTATTCAGCAACCAGACCGCAGGAACTTCTCGCCCGGGACCAACTCAAGTGAGAAAAGAAAGGAAGGAAATAGGTGAGGTCAAACGTAAATGTCTTGCTTTGAACCAAACAGCTGCACTTCTTTCCCAAAGAATCATACCATGGCATTGCTCTGCTTTCACAGCACTATTGTCCACATACATACACACACAAAACGATGAAAACTTCCTATGGTAATCGCTGAAGCAGAGAGAGACAGAGCTTAATGGTTTATTCCATGAGGACATTTCTTAGGAATTTAATTATTTATTCCACATGCAATGAAGTAAAATCTTTAATGTCACCATCATAACAGAGCATGTGCAAGTTGTGGGTTCACAGATATCGACATATTATCTTTCCGTGTTCAGAAACTATATAGCACATTATTAGATTGTTTCAATTTTAAAATGTTTGTCAGGAAATCAGTTCCAGAAATTACAGACAGTAAAGGGAATGGAGCCAATCTTACAGAACAGCTTTAGGGTACCCGATATATAAAAATTGAATTAGATTTAAAATTCGACTCAAGATCGGTTTCCAATATTAATCCCAATCTACCAGAATCTCGACTCGATGTACAGACGTGTGCAAATTATTAGACTAAATGTCGAGTCTTCAGGATTTTCGATGAATTTTTGTTTTTTCTCCATTTGTATTGTGTACAGTTGATATCTTTTAAACCTAAAGTATGTTCTGGACCTTATATATACCTTGCCAATAGAAAATAATGACCCTTTTTATTCCTTACTGTCAACAGTGGTAAGAAACTGGTAACAATGGTAAACAACTGCATCATTGTATACTTATATTAGCACATGTTAGCTCTTTCTTTATACGTCGTACTAAATTTGCTTTCAATGTTATGTTTTTAATATTCCAAATAATAGTTTAATGTGTATTAGGTGCAAAACACATGCGTTTTTGCTTTCTTAAGTGTTATTTTTAGCTGAAGATATGTGGGGGGAAAAGTTTTGAAATTTCTTTCGTTCTGTAATTTGAGCTTTAGAGAAAGTGACAATTATGGGCAAAACCAAGGACTTATCACCACGTAAAATTGCATTAAATGAATGTCTTGTGCAAGAAAAACGTTATATAAGCACGAAATAGCTAGGAAACTGTCTATTTCTCAAAACACAGTCAGTCGAATAAGTCGGGCATTGAATCTCGGTGCATCATATACACAAAACCGTTCAAGTAAATGTTGACATAAACCGAAAATCAGACCTCGTGTTCAAAAGAAACTACTACAGATGACCAAATCGAATAGAAGAGCTACTAGCAAGAATTTGTCAAATCAGTAAAAGGCGAACGGATGTGACATATCTTCATCTACAGCGAGAAGACAATTATGTGCAGCGGGCTTACCAGCGCGAAGGCCCTGCACAAAGGCGAAGTTAACCCCAGCAATGGCAAAGAAGAGGTTGTAATGGGCAAAGGAAATGAAAAATAGATTCAAGGATGACTGGAGCAAGGTAAAGTACCAAACTTCACATATTTATCCTGTATATTTTGTCAATTGGAGCATCTTTGGGAGGTTGTAATACACTTGAATATTTTTTAACTTTATTGTGCAAGGATTTATGAGAGGAGTTGCTCCTCCGAAAATGATGTTTGATTTATGATATTGTAATAAAGTTTAAAATCAATACACTGGTATACATTATACTATTTCCAGGCATGTTTGTCTGATGAATAAATATTTTCCATAAGTGAGGAAAGTACCCAATATGTTCGCAGGACGTCAAATGAAACATTTTCACCAAACTGTGTTTCCCAAATAGTAAAGCACCCAACGACAGTCATGGTCTGGAGCTGTATGTCAGTGTATGCTGCTCGTAGACTGTATTTCGTGAAAGGAATGATGAATCAAAATCAATATCTAAAAGGTGCTAGAACCACAAATGATGGAACGGTTTCCAGATGGGAACTTTATTTATATGCATGATGGAGCCCCATACCATAAAGGAATTACTGTAAATAATTTTCTGAGGAAAAATGGTCTTGAGGTTCTGCCATGGCCAGGAAATTGTCCCGACTTAAACCCTATCGAAAACTTGTGGGCTATTGTTAAGAAAAAAGAGAAGAGAGAAAGGATAACTACCAAGATTGATCTCATCGAAGCACTTATCAGAATATGGCATCGCGATGAGGAAGTGAAATATACTTGTGTAAAGTTAATGAAAAGAATGCCAAAGTGTATAGAAATGGTAATAAAATCAAAAGGAACAAAATACTAACAGGTTGTAACAAGGTGAAAGAACGCAGCAATTCAGGATCTATTTAAAATTATGTTTAAGATTCTTCAATTTTTCAACTTTAGTCTAATAATTTGCACACGTCTGTACTTCATTGGATTTTATTTTGAAATACTTTTATCTATGTTAGACACGTGTAAGTTGGAAAAGAGGATCGGTCAATCACAGAGGACTTACTGGAGTCCAAGACAATGTATGACATTTTCATAAGAACTAAATAGCCACATTGAGTGAAAAACATTTTCATCATATGCTAAAATCATAGGAATACAAAACCTGTTATCACGGTAACAAAAATATTTACTTACTAAAGAAAAACCATTTATTTACCATTATTACCATTACCATTTTAGTGAGGAATTTGACCCTTCATGTTCTGAACTAGTCTATCAATGTTCAGTGGTACACTAGTCTAGATGTTCCAACATGGAGGACATTTTCAAGTTGAACATCAGTTATCCAAGGGGGAAAAATTAGTTTATTATATACGAAATACATTTTCAATAACGGATCAGGCGGGGCAGATGAGAAGGTTCAGTGAGCAGAAACGCACCCGGAGGACGGTTGTTGCATATTGACTGATCTATGCCGAATTATGCCATTAAATGCGTGGACAGTTCTCCATACGAGATAGTTAAAAGGTTCCAGATCGAAATAATCACGGCTTTTGGTTTGAGTTCATTGTATTACGAATTGGTAGGGGAAAATGAACAGCACAATTTATCATTATTATAAGTATTCAAATCTGACAGGTCGCTTGTTCCAAAGTGGGAAGCTCCTATGCTCAACGGTCTTCGAGTGGTTTCTCCGTAAGAGCCATTAATCAACACACCTACGAATCTTCGTTGTTTCAAGATGAAATTTGCACTTGCTTTCCAAGAATATCATATAACAAAACATTCTCTACAGATATGTAAAATATTTTGATCAATCATTACCTCATGTGAGCCCTCTCTGGTTAAGCGGTTTGGGTACGTGCCTTGGACATGGAAAACCCAGGTTAGAATCCCAGTGGGAGCTCAAGTGGTTCGGATCCTAGGTTAGGGATAAGGCCCACGTCTTATATAGCCTCGCTACTGAAACGGCTCTAAACACAAAATCAATTCAAAGCATTATGTCATGTCTCACTTTTTCTAAGAAAAGTACAGAAGACCATAAATTTTCTCGCACTTGAAACCTAAATAGAGATTTTTCGCTCCATACAATGGTAGATTCATGAAAATCGTAAATTGTCTTATCCTCTCCTCTTTTCTTAAGATGGGTGTTTACTTTGTCTTTTTTTCACATTTATTCTAGTTTTTACATTTTGAACTTATCTCTTGTGATCTTTTCCAAACCACATAAGCTCCCTGCCGTGGTGAATCAGTGGTAGAGCATTCCCCTGTGGTGCTTGGAGTCACGGGTTCGATCCCAGCTCCCACCAAGTGAACTTTGTGGTGGACCATCACCGTGTGCGTGGGTTTTCTCGGGGTTCTTTCATTTCCTCCCAATTTCTTCATTCCATCACTTCATTCATTATTCATCATCACCGTCTCCTTTAGCCTAACCGGCATAACCGTAGGACGTAAAACTCAAAGATTTCATTTCATTTTCACATAAGCTCCCGCATGGAATCGAACTCAAGTCTCCCACGCCAAAGACGCGTACCCTAACCGCTTAGACACGATGGAACTTTTTATAGCATTCAGAATATATAAATTTATGATGTAATGATTTACATTTCGGTTATGACTGCAGAAACTGGTTGAACTGAAGTTAAGCGTTACTTTCACTATCAAGGCTACATGAGACGTGGAACTATAGCTTAACGTCGGATCCGAATTATATGAGCTCTGTCCGGTAATCGAACCTGAGTCTCATCTGCCGAAGACATGTACGTTAACCATATTGCCATGAGATGTCCAATGACTTCGCAACGTTAAGTCTCGCTAATTCCCGTTAAATTATGTTTCCTACCCAGAGGATTATACTTCCTGCTGGGCTTTTTACGTACAAGTTGTCACAAATACGTGTACACCGAAATGTTTCTCAGTATACTAGCTGAATCTGTGCTTTCTCCACAGCGCATCATTTACATATGAGCATGAATCTCCTTGTCATTCCTCACAACATCTGTACATGTCCCTTTACAGATACAAGTGGGAGACGTCCTGATAAAAAAAAAAAAAAATCGGCAAGGCAATAAGGGGGGATCTTTTGGATCGTTTTTTTTTTTTTTCAATATCTCGCACCGTTTGCAAGATTTGAGTCTTTCCCGGTTGGAGTTTCTAATTCATGTATGATCAGTGTTTTTCTTCCTTTTTGCATGCAGTATGTAATAAGCAAATACATTAACACACAATTAATTATAATGTCAGTAATATACGGTGTTCATTGGGCAAAACACTCCAAACAATGAAGATTCATCTTAGACTGGAAAAATGGTTATCCTTCGTTTTTCATTATCATTTGAGGGGGCCGCGGTGGCTCAGTGGTAGAGCGTTCACCTCTGGTGCTGGGGGTCCCGGGTTCGATCCCAGCCCCCGCCAAGTGAACCTTGTGGTGGACAAACACCGTGTGCATGGGTTTTCTCGGGGTTCTCCCGTTTCCTCCCACTTTCTTCATTCCGCCATTTCATTCATCACTCATAATCACCGTCTCCTTTAGCCTAACCGGCATAACCGTGGGACGTAAAACTTAGATTTCATTTCATTTTCATTTGACCACTAGCAGCGTTCACCCCGCTTCGCTGCGGTCACCCCGGAACGCAATAAACTTTGTTACTTAGATAATTTTTACTTTTTCGCTTTCAAGTGATATGATAAAAACCATAGAAGATTGCACTAATGTTAACATTATATCGCCTGTCATTTATGTTAACCCGCCCCGCTTCGCTGCGGTCACCCCAACCCGCCCCGCTTCGCTGCGGTCATCCCGGAACGCAATAAACTTTGTTACTTAGATAATTTTTACTTTTTCGCTTTCAAGTGATTTATAGCGCCTGTCATTTATGTTAACCCGCCGAGTCACAGGGTCATGCGGGTTGCATATAAGTACGTTTATTTTTATACCTATGATGAACTAATAACAAAGGATTTGTACGTATGGACACCTGAATGGTCAATTATCTCAAGACACTGGTAATTGAATATTAAAGTGATATGATAAAAAACATCTAGGGTCCACATCCTAACAACCCCCCAAAAATGAAAGAAATCGGTTCAGCCGTATTAGCGTGATGAGCGGACAAAGGATTTTTTGTACGTATTGACACCTGATTGGTCAATTATCTCAAGACACTGCTAATTGAAAATTAAAGTGATATGATAAAAACCATCTAGGGTCCAAATCCTAACAACCCCCCAAAAATGAAAGAAATCGGTTCAGCCGTATTAGCGTGATGAGCGGACAAAGGATTTTGTGCGTTCTCTTTTATATATATAGATGAAACAAACGCCTGAGAGATATACAACCCCTATGTACAAATGTGGTGTTGGAATGTATAACTCGTAGGATGATGTTTTAAAATTTCAACACCACCAATGTAACCCTAAAAATGTAACAAAGAAATAACGGTCATATATATATATTCAATTAGAACTGAACAATCTATACAAAATTTGCAATCAATCAGTGAAAACGATCTACAAACATATAAACCTAACATTTTAATATATAGATTCTTACAGAGGTTAAAAATGGATTTGGTATTATTACAGTCCAGACCCAATCACAAGATTCATGGGTTGCTGCAGTTGTCTAGGCACTGCGGAATCCCTCTAAAGACATTTGTTCATATTTATTATGAATTAACTCTTAACAACATATTTACATACGGACTGGGAATTAACAAAACAAAAACAAAAAAAATCTACAGTACATTGCAGTATTTCAATGCGTACATCTCCAAAAACAATCTTCGTGCATTCTTTTTTATAATAACGTGACCTCAACACAACAGATCACATCTAGTTTTGTTCCATCCGTCTAGAATCAGTCATTACAAACATAAATCAACCGGACGAAAGTTTGTTTTTACATCAGTTACTATGGTAACTAAATTAATAGAGCTTTGCATTTGCTAGTAGTCAAATATAGCATTACATACGTTACATTAAACAAATGATACATCTGCTGTGTCAAGCATATATTAGATGTTTCTGAATATAAAATGGATAACATACACATGTTTATTTTAACTTGTTTTCTTCAAGTTCCAAATCTACGACTGTCTCATGTCTATAGAATTATGTAATGAAATGCAACTAGATCGCTACGGAATGTATAACAGAAATCGCAATTTGACTGTTGAAATATACATATAAGTAGAATATACTACTGCTGGAAATAAACATAGGGCGAAACAACCGGGTGAGGTTAAATTTACATTGAAGTTGTACCATCTGATCGTGACGTAATGTCACGTGGTATTATCATGGCGGCGTGTCGCTGTGAAGGAAAGGGTCTTTTTCTGTGAATTGTGATAAGGTAGAATAAAACGAGCCCTGCGGAGCTTATAACTCCCTTCGCACGCTGACGATTTCTCAGCTATGTTTCCTAGCGTAAATAAATCCCTTTCAATAAAGTTGTGTGTGCAGAACTGGACTAATATCACTTGACATTAGGTCACGATCAGGTGGTGCCACTTCAATATAAATTTAACCTCACCCGCGACAATCCACAGAGAGATCCATGTGGGTAGCTGATTCCTTCTTAGGCACAGTCGATTGCAAAAGACCGCATCTCGATATCTCTTACCATTTTTGCTGACTGGAACCGGAAGTAATAATAAATTTGAACTCTTCTGGTTTTGATAGTTCACGGGTTGGACTCGGTAATTTAATGCGGTATGGTAGGTAAAGAGCATGTCTTTCCTTCCATTATTAAGAGCTTTTCGTAATGTTTTGCGCTTACTCATATCCATACGGTGAAGCCATATGTAAGAATTGTATGGAAGAAGAAAAACACTAGTGGTGTTAAAATTCAAATAATTCATTATTCGAATAATGGATCCTTCAATATTAGTTACTCGAACAATTATTCGGATAATGGATAATTATTTGAACAGTTATTTAGATAATAAATAATTATTCGAACAGTTATTCAGATAATGAATAATTATTCGAACAGTTATTCAGATAATGAATAATTATTCGAATAGTTATTGAGATAGTGAATAATTATTCGAACAGTTATTTAGATAATACATAATTATTCGAACAATTATTCGGATAATGAATAATTGTTCGAACAATTATTCGAGTATCGAATAATTGTTTGAATATTACAAAACAAACATTCAAATATTCAAACACTTCCAGAAAAATTATTTGGAATGCATTAGTCAACAATTTTATCAACATTAGTACAAGGGTGGATCAGAAACTAAGGTTACAAAGCTGATATTTCTGGAGCTTTGTCTGTTATAGAGGAATGAGGAGTATGTGGTAACTTTAATACATAGAGTTGGCAACTGTGCAGTTTCAGCTACCCGCTACGGCGCTAGTTGTAGGTAAACACAAATGGCGACTCATTTAAAAAATATCTCTCGCGAAGAAGTCCGCTCAGTTATTCGATTCAAGTTCGCAAAACATGTAACCATGGCTGAAACTCACCGGCAGCTTGTAGAGGTTTACGGAGAGACTGTAATGTCTCGTCAGCATGTTGCAGAACAACGCGTGCCCACATACAGTCCAGAAAACTACCACGCTGTTGAAGCAGTTTCGCTGGGGCACAATCGACCACTCTTCCTACTAGGGATGCATTCGAGTCGAGTCGAGTCGAGATTTAAGCCTGTCTCGACTCGACTCGAGAAAATGTTGTCTCGACTCGTGTCTCGACTCGAAAATATGTTGCTGTCTCGACTCGTGTCTCGACTCGACAGTCTCTGTCTCGACTCGACTCGAATTCGAGTCGAGACGTCTCGAAATTCGAGTCGAGACAAAATATACGAGTTAAAATATACACACACATCACCCAGACCATTATGACTACCTACCTAATTGTTAGTATGTCCACCTTTTGGCACGAATAACAACGGCAACGCGTCTTGGCGTGGTCGCAATGTTCCTCGGTGGGTCGCTGGAGAGAGTTGGCACCACATATGCACACACAGGTCAACTATTTCCCGTAAATTCCGGGGAGGGGGTGATGCGCCCTCAGGTCACGTTCAATCACATCCCAGATGTGATCGATTGGGTTCAGCTCCGGAGAGTTTGGGGACCAGCACATCACTTGGAACTCGCTCCTGTGTTCCTCGAAGCACTCCATCACACTCCTGGACTTGTGACATGGTGCATTATCTTGTCGAAAAATGCCACTACCGATGAGAAACATGGCCGTCATGAAGGGATGTACGTAGTCTGCAAGAAGCGTGTGACGCCTCGGCCGTCATGGTGCCTTCCTCGAGCTCCAATAGACACATGGATGCTCACCTGAATGTTCCCCAGATAATAATTAAACCGCAGCCAGTTTGTCTCCGCCCCCCAGTACAGTTGTCAAGGAGCTGTTCCCTTGGAACACGACGGATTCGCACCCTCACATCGTCATGATGAAGATGATATCGGGATTCATCAGATAATGCAACGCTCTGCCATTGTGCCAAGCTCTAGTGGCGATGGTAACGTATTCATTTCAGTTGTAGTTGCCGATGTCGAGGTGTTAACATTCGCCATCGGTAGGAGTGTTCGGTGCACTGTGTGTTCAGACTAGTGTTGTGAAGGTCTGTGAAAAAAGTTTTTTTACGGTTTTCCCGAGCTGGGGAAAAAACGGAAAATTTGGGTATTATCAGAATCATCACTTTTGCTAATCACAGAATCATTTTAGTTAATATGTTAAATCAAACATATTTCATACAGATATCTTCATTGTTCTATGTAAAATTCCGGAAATTTTGAAACCATTAGAAAAAAATAATTTGTTCGGAAATATTGGCAAAAACAGGAAAATATAGTTTAAAACCTATTTGTTGGCCTGATACTAGTAATCTTACTTGCTGTAACATGTCTGCAACATATACAGTGGGAAGTCGAAAATTCGAACTAATTGGGACCACAGGTAGTTCGGATTTTCAAAAATTGTTCGGATTTTCGAAAATGACGAAGAAAATGACATTTAGGCTTACATATACTGTACGGTATGTTCTTCTATCGATACAGTGGTTATTCAGTACATACAGTAATTACAATACCGTACGTAAGGCTACTTACATTTAGTGTTTCTGAAGAACCTGCTTGTACTCTAAATAACACTGTTCTTGTAAGTCACACTTAAAATTTATAGGCCTAAGAAAAAATAAAAATACATGACGAACAATTACATATAAATGAACTTTTGTAAAAACACTGACTTCACATAACGTCGATGGACACGCTATTGTTTGTTTCTCGCTAGCGTTAAGACAAAATGTAAAAAGCTTCTAGGGACCGCGTTCGAATTTTTGACGTTAGGATTATCGACGTCCTACTATATATGCAATGTATTTCGCTAACGGAAACATACTTAAAGCAACAGGTTTTAATTCTACTTTACACACATATACCGCACAAGTGAGTAAATTTGAGCAGCGAGAAATATATTAAGTGAAACTTCCGTTAGTTATTATTACAGACTAGCAGAATATCCGTTCTTCGCACGGGGAGAATACGTTTCATTTTGGACGCAAAGGGCACCAAAACTATCCCCAATGAAGTTGTGGAGCCCCAAAACTATGAATTTGACATTAATACCAATAATTTTCAATTATCTTTACATGTCACCATCCCCCTTAGAGTACTAATGGGGCTGAATTTGTGGATTTAAACGGCATCTTCTGCTCATCTCAGCGAGTATGGATTCGAGGCCATTTTCGATCATATATATATATATATATATATAGGCGGATCCAAGGGGGCTATCGCCCCCCCCTCTCTTCACACTCAAGTATACACTGCATAAAATGGGCTTCAATCCTGCTTTACACTGGATAAAACTGCAAACTATGGTTTAGCCCCTCCCTTGATCATATCCTGGATACGGCACTATACTGTATATAATGCTCAAAGAAATTAGGGGTTCAGCTGAAACATCACACAAGACCTTAAGATAGTGTATGAATAAGCTTGTGTTTGACTCATATATATCATACAAGAAGGAATGCTTTAAGATACACTAGAAAAATGGGGCACATACTGGTGTTGGGGCACGGAAAACCTTGTTCACATGGCTCATGACACAAGACGGTTATGTGTGTACCTCTCGAACTGCCCACAAACAGGCAAGGCAACAACACTGATTGTTCCTTAATATGTCATATGATCACTTCGAATAGCCAACAGAGCCTCGCACCTGCGTGGCATGGATTCAATCAGATTATCGATGAGTTCTTGGGGAATGTTGTGTCACTCATCCAGAAGAGCGACTTCCAGCTCTGGAATGGTTAATGGATTTACTGGCCTAGCGGCAATTCGTCTGCCATGCATATCCCAGACATGCTCAATTGGAATGAGATCCGGAGAGCATGCTGGCCACTTCATCCGAGCGATACCCTCAGCATCCAGCATCTCATCCACTAACCGAGCTCTGTGAGGACGAGTATTGTCATCCATGAAAAGGAACGAATCACCAATGGCACCAGCATAGGGAAGAACAAGAGTTTTCATGATCTCATCCCTATATCTGAGAGCCGTCAAAGAGCCATTTCGGATGATGTGGAGCTCAGTACGCTCACCAATGCTGATTCCTGCCCACACCATCAGTCCACCACCATGATACTGGAATCTTTCTCGCACAAACATGGGATTCTGTCGTGTTCCACAATCTCTCCAGATGAAAACACGTCGATTATCAGGCTCCACACTGAATCGAGACTCGTCAGAGAACAAAACATTGCCCCATTCATTGCGTCCCAACCCACGATGTTCCTCTGCCTTCGCTCTTCGATCAAAACGGTGTCGTGCAGTTAATGGGACACACACCATAGGCCTACGTGCGTAGAGACCACCTTCTCGAAGGCGATTGCGGACCGTTTGAGTGGATATTGTGCGTCCTGTTGTTGTTCGGAAGGCTTGCGGGAGCAGAGTTGTATTCTGACGCCGGTTTCGACGGGCTGTTAACAAGAGATAACGATCGTCTCTGGCTTTGGTTGCTAGTGGATGGCTCTGTCCTTGTCTTCTTCGAACACTTCAAGTTGTTTGTAATCGATTCCACAATCGGGAAATCACACTTTGTGCCACTCCTATGGCATGTGACACCTCCCGCTGTAACTGACCAGCTTCCAACCTGCCGACAGCTCGCCATGTCAACGATTCTGGCAAATCACGTTGTTGCGCAATTTCACTACGTAGATTTGTGAGGCACTAAACACAATGAGAACAAAGGTATCCTGGAGCTGGAATGTGTTGGCAGCGCCACACTACAAAATGATATCTGTTAGCGCCACGTCACTGATCACGTGCACAGATGTTTCAAACGGTTCGTTTGCACGTTGGGCCTTCAGGATTTTAATCTGAACTGGACAAGATACAGTGTTATCACATTATTCGTAAGAAGTTTTACATGTGTTTTCATCTGATTCCCTAATTTTTTTGATCAATATATATTAGATAAATAGATAAATATACCCATTCTTCGCATGGAAGTAAAGGCCTGTGGAAGTATTACCCTCATTTCCGCGACCGCGAAAACTATGGATCTGAGACTAAATCGATCATTTTGGATTACTTTTACATCTCTCGGTATATTCCTCAACCCCCCCGCTGATTTTCGGCCCGCATACAATGGTATCTGAATTTGCAAATCATCGCTAATGGAAGTGTCACCATTGTTCTCAGCGATCACGAAAACTATGGATTTGACACTAATATTGGTCATTTTGTATTACTTGTACATGTTTCGGTATCCCCGCCCCCGCTTACTCCCGGCCCGCATACAATGGTAGCTGAATTTGCAAGTGATCACTAATGAAAGTGTCACCATTCATCTCAGCAACCGCGAAAAGTATGGATTTGACACTAATATCGGTCATTTTGGATTACTTTTACTTGTCTCGGTTCCCCCCCCCTCCCCGCTGACTCCCGGCCCACATGCGATTGTAGCTGAATTTGCAAATCATCGCTAATGGAAGTGTCACTATTGATCTCAGAGACCGCGAAAACTATGGATTTGACACTAATATCGGTCATTGTGGATTACTTTTATATGTCTCGATATCTCAACTCCCCCTTCCCGTTGACCCCCGACCCGGTGCCGCATAGCATGAATTTGGAAGTTAATGTGATCGGAGTTTCACCATTCATTTCAGCGACCGCGAAAACTATGAATTCAACACTAATATCTGTTATTTTATACTACTTTTACATGTCCCGGTAAACAACCCCTGAGACCCCCCTGGTTCGAATTTTGACAAAATCGTTTAACTCTGGTCTGGAGCCTGGACCAAGGTATTCGTGACTAAAATTTGGTAACTCTCGGTCAATTTGTCTGGTTCCCAAGCCGGTTCCCGTAAACGCCTCCCCATGAGATTCCCCTGGTTCGAAATTTGAAAACAACTTTTCGTCTTGATCTCGGGCCTAGGCCAAGGTACCCCTGACCAAAATTTGGTAACTCTCGGTCCACTCGTCTGGTCCCAGGCCGCATACAGACAGACAAACACACAAACAAACTGTTTATTTTATTTATATTAGATTAGATAGATTCTTGGAAATTATACCAGATTTTCATATTATCTTTCCGAACTAATTTTAAAGACCCGCTCCTACATATCTTTATATGTATACAGTATATCTATATTTATATCTATATATGTATATAACAAACGCAGGAATTACGTCATAAATAACGCTCCTGGAGAACCCCTTTCTCAAAGAAATTGCTGGGGAAACACTTGTACAAACTTCAGTTTTCGTACCGGATGATTACCGAGACCTGGTGGAAAAAAAAAAATTGCTTTTGCGTTCGAATTCAAAAAAAAATAGTTCTCCTCAGGTTAGTATTCACTGATAATATTTTTATAAAATTTAAATTTGATGGGTAAATCAGTGGACTTTGAATACATCCACATCGTATCCACTGAGTTGCAAAACTGTGTACCTCCAGACATGGACGGCCGAAGAAAATTTTCTAGAACATCTTCAATGTTTGCTATATTAGTCTGGCATTTAATGTGCATGGTTTGTTATATTACGTATACATTTTCGTGAGCCAGGGAAGTTCATTCTTATCAAACACGGAGATTATGAAGGAGCAGATCTACTGTACAAAATATAATAAAAACATCTCTTTCGGATTTCTATCATCCCGCAGTCCAACCCCGAGACGGAAACATAAGAGATAGGCAGTTTTTAAACAAGATAACGTGTCTAGCGAATGCTTTACATTGTGAAGATTATATTAGTGAAAATTAAACGAATATAATTTTACAACTTAATATACATATTACTAAATGTTTAGCTCCCCGTTGCTATGTTGTTAGCGATGCGCCTTTCTCGAACGAGGTTTGATTCATGGTAGGAGCTCATGTGTTTCAAATCCGACATTAAACTGTACGTTCACGTCTTGTAGAGCTTTGCTCCTAAAAACGACGCTAAACTATAATCTAATTTAATATTATTAATATTTAAAAAATAATGACTTATCAATGTGACGTCAATTTGGCAGTCATCAAATCCATTTTATACTTTCACTTAATCCAGTGGATATTAATATAACAATTACGAGACACACGCGCATATAAATACTCAGATACAAGCACATACACACGTACACATACACAAATATGAACACTTCAAATCTATTTACATGTGTTGGACTGCACTGCATCAAGTATCTTCTCATGTATCTGCATTTTCTGATTCATCCACAGATTTGTTATTTGTACGCATCAATCATTTTAGCATTTTCGGGAAGGTTCAGGGTTCGTTCTTCATTTAAAGAGTCGGTTCTCTGTATTGGAAACAGGATGAGGGGAGGGTGGGGGAATTTATACTTTATGAATGGATAACATTTTAAGAAATATATACAAAACATGCCGCTTCCGACGCAGCACTAAAGCATTTCTTTTAGCGGTGTACTACTAGTGGTAAATGATGATAATACCCCCTCCCCTCTCAAATTGTAAAGTGAGAAGGGACAGAAACATCCCAGACACTCAGGGTTCAGTTGACAATAATAAAACTATGGGTATAAAAACAAACAAAAAAAAAACAGTAAACATCTTGTGCAGAGTCACGTTTTGCTTATTTTTGAACATTTCTGTGAAATCAACAATACAACAGCGGAAATACTAACTGGTTTTATTACTCCAACCATCGCTTCAACAAGGGATAATTCCCAACGGTCAGTGTTCTCTTTCTCTTTTTCTGTCCTCGTTCTTATTCTCCACATCTTTAATGAAGTAGCGGGCGCCCAACCCCTCGACATTTGGACGTCTTTTCCTCTTGGTTTCGCCACTTGTTGAAGACAATCACCACAGCACTCTTCGAACACCTGACAAGTCCTGCAGTTTCCGAAATTCTCGTGCCGAGTGTTTCTGAGCGAGTACTTTCTTCAAAATAATATTAAAAATTATAGAAAGATTTTCGAGACATTCGAGTCGAGTCGAGATTTTTACCAGCTGTCTCGACTCGACTCGAGTCTCGACTCGAAAATTCGAGTCGAGAAATACGTTTGTCTCGACTCGTCTCGAATTTTACAAAGAGTGTCTCGACTCGAATTCGAGTCGAGATTCGAGACATGTCTCGACTCGAGCGCATCCCTACTTCCTACAGACCGGACCTCGCTCCAAACTACTTTCATCTGTTCCCGCACTTGAAGGAGCACCTAAAAGGCCTCCGCTTCGTTTTAGAGGAGGAGGTGAAACACTTCGTGACAACGTGGCTGAATATGGAAGGACAGGATTTTTACCAGGAGGGAATCCTCAGACTCATCCCACGATGCGACAAGTGCCTGAACCGATATGGAGACTATGTCGAAAAGTAACCTAATATAAGCATATCTGTTGACTGTATTGGTTGTATGAAATAATATATACACGTTTCACTGTAGGCTCTGTAACCCTACTTTCTGATTACTCCTCGTACTTAACGGTAAAAATTCCCATTTTGAATCTGGGCTTACTGGAGGTCGTCAAGGCTCAGGCTCACTATTCTCAACATGGTTCGCCTTCATCAATTTCAATGAAGCTCACATTAGCTCAGATTCACACTCGGTCGAGTTTGGGCTGGGTTGGGTATCCTTAATAAGACTCGTGCTATCTCAATCTTGCCTCATTAACCTCTAGGGCTTAGACTCGCTTTTCTCAATGGTGCTCACGCTCATTAATATAAAATTAGACTCGCATTAGCTTTGCCTCGCATTTGCTGGAGTTCAGACTCGCTAGGCATTACGAAGCTTGTCTATCTTGCTTTTGTGTTCATTAACCATGCTGGATTCAATGTCACTATTTTCGGTGAAGCTCGCGCTTACTTATCTCACTGAGGTTCATCACGCTAATCCAGACTCACACTCACTCACATTCGGGGTCGCTACCCTCAATGAGACTTGTATTTGTTCATGCTTATGAACTTATTTGGACGTTCGCTTGCTCGTACTTGGGCTCTGGTTCGTTATCACCTTATAAGGTTTGTGTTCAGACGGGCTCCCGCTCAATTATTAAGCTCAACACCAACTGAGTTTGAAAGCCATGTTCGCGAGTTTGGACATCTCTGCTTAACGGATTTCCGAGCAAACCTTCCATTTCTTTAAGTAACTTTCGAACTACATCAATATGTTCAACATTCTCAGTCTATTGGGACCATTCGAAAACAGCAAGTTAATCGATCTCCATTGTCTTATGTTCTATGTGAGTTTACTCTCACTCCTTCACGTATTTAACTCTTAAACAGTGCACGGGATTAGCAATGCCTCTCCCATATAGGGTGTTTCATTTAACATTACGATTTCAAATATATTGCAGAAACGAAACAAAACAGAAAACGTACTTATACAAGTGTGCTAGCTGCAGGGAAGTACCACGAGGGCAGGAAGTCATAACTTTTTTTTTTTTTTTTTTTTTTTTAGGGGAGAGAAATATTTTAACTCGTTTTATTTTTTGTCTAAAATTATTTTACAATTTCATTTGAAACTAATGCACTGGAACTATCTCATATCTTCTTTAATGGCATGATTACAACTATTCACAGGGGATAGTGTTTAATTTTTAGGGGGGGGGGGAGTTTGTAAATTCATAACTTCAAACATTTTCTCTTATTCTGGGCAATTCCAAGAATTACTTTATCTATTTTTTATTCCTTATGGGGTGCGAGGATATTCATACTGTAGAAGAGAAAACACTGATTAAACTTAGGAGGCCTAATCACTGAGAAATTAAAATACCGCTAATTTTATAGTAATTATGTGATACCTTCAAATAGATCAAAGATAATCAAAATGTGGAACAAGAGCGCCCTAGACAACATTATTTTGCATGAGGTACCGTTATCACGAATCACCTAGTAGCTTTCCGTTTGCAGACATCTAGAAAAGCGAAAATAAATGCAAATTTTCTAAATGGCTGAAAATTGAAAGCAGATAAGTGAGTCGTGATAATGGTACCTCATGTAAAATGATATTGTCTAGGGAACTCTTCCTCCACTTTTCGATTATTATTTTTTTATTATTATTATTATTTATTTGAAGGTATCATATAATTACTGTAAAATTAGCAGTATTTTAATTACGCCGTGATGGGACCTTTTAAAGGTAACCACTACTTGGTTTCGGAGGTGGGCATATCAGAAAAAATGGGGGTGCGTCATAGGTCATAGCAGGATGGGTACCGCTGGCAAGTTGTAATACTTTAAAGACGTATGAACACTTTAGACACGTTATATATATTGCACTCTATGAAAAGTTTTCACTGTACAACCGAAAAATTCCGTAATATATGAAATTATTGACAGAACTTTCTTTTCCTTTAATTGTTTGGTTTTAATATCCTCGGAAACGAATAAAAATATTTCTCCATATACATTAATGAATCAGAATTCCAAAATACTACTTCTTAACTTACAACTTATATAAAAGATCAAATGAAAAACTAATTCATATTAATTTTGAAAATGTGCTATTCATTTTATCGAATTTTGACAACCTAACTTGAAGTTATAATTATTCAGATAGGAGACTTAATTCCTAGTGAAACAGCCATTTTGGACGTGATTCAGTTAAGTCTTTCGTCGTAGAAAAGCATCACGAACATGTAGCGCTTGAGTACTATCTCCTAGGATGCTCGTCCTCTAAACTCATTAGTGTTAAAGACTGTCTTCTTGTTATTCAAATTAGCTCCCCACCCCATATAGCATGTGAATTGGATTAAACGATAGTGCAGACTGCACTTATACTCATCTGATGCTCTAACACGGCGAATGTTTCATGCGATCATGGGATACATTTGATAGTTGCAAATGGTCTAGTAACATTTCTGAAAAAGGTAGCCCTGTAGGCTGTTTTACGAGAACACAACAATTTACTTAAAACTTTCTGTTGACTGTGAGATTTCTGCAGGTGTGTGTGTATATATGTGTAACTCGGGCTGTCTATTTTATACACCTCTTCCTCCAGCCTTCCCGAAGCGAATGTTTCTGAAATTTTAATGTGTATTCTTAAGATATATGAATATGTATGTTTACGCCCCAGTTGCAATTTTAATTTCTGCCCTATACTGGCTGTTCTCCTTCTACCTTTGTTTTAACTTTTAGTTTTTCTTATTTTCACTTTAAAATAATACTTAAAACTAGTGTAGTGTTGTCAAAACAATATTTGGAGAACTCAGTAGTACAAGTTAATACAGTGAAACCTGTGTTCAGCGGAATCGAGCAGGACTCACAAAAATTTCCGTTAAAGCCAGGTTTCCGCTTAATAGAGGTAGACCTTTCCTTTTAAAAAAAATACATGCTTATAGGGGACAAAGCATGCAGAATATATTGCAGTACGTACCGTGTTCAATTACAGTACTTCTTTGTTCTACGAGATAATACACAGAAGAAATAAAATAAATTAAATACAAAATATGATATGCACACGTTTTAGGGTTTTCTGTATATATTACTGCTTGGCTGCTCGACTTTCCGCACATCCTTTAACCTGAGAAACTATACTAAGTAAATGAAAATCATTTTTTCTTAAGGCAAATTATTGCAGTTCCTTTAAACTTCTGACGTTCGGAGAGCATCTTGATACGTCTTTATTCTACACTGTTCTTCGAACTGTATTCCACCACCTCGTCTTCCCCTTTCCGACTTTCCGTATGATTCTTGATTAAGTTGCGGGGATAAAGGACAGATTGTGCAGAGGTGAATATGAATAGTGGTTGGGGAAGGTCAACACTGTCCAGAAAGACTTAAGAGAACGAACACTTTATTTCAGACAGTGTATGTTTACCCTCTCACAGAATGTCTAACCATTTTCTGAACGCTGTAGTCCTGAACTCAGAATTTTCCGTTAAAGGTTTATTTTACTTTCCGTTGTCCGCATAACACAGTTTCCGCTTAATGAAGGGACTTCTACATGTTTTGTAATCCAAAATTCAAGAGACCGTGAAATATTTCCGTTTAAGACAGTTTTCCGTTTAATAAAGGGTCCGTTAAAGACAGGTTTCACTGTATTAAAAGTAAACGGTATGGACTACCGCACTACTTTCTCGATCTCATTTCTTAAATTAAATCATGCTACATAGCACTTATTAATCAACAAAGCTACATGAATCTTTGTTTTAGAAAACTTTCGAAAACAAACTTACACCGTTTGGATCTTTTTCAAGAGACATTATTATACTATATTGTATGACAGTGGTTTCCCAATTGGTATGTCGCAGTCCTATAGGAGGAGTCGCGAAATTTTTAGGATTTAAAACTCATTAAGCATTTAGTAATTAGATAAAAAAAAAAGTTGAGAATGCTCCGAGAGCATTGCCAAAACGAGCTTAAAAATAATGTAGAGATGGAGAGGGAGGAATAACTGTGACTGTTCCTACATGTAAAAGTATATATATATATATCCGCACCTTCTCTTTCTCGCACGGTTCCCGAGACATGGCTCCTTAAATCTCCCGAAATCAGAACTTTTTTGGCAAATATCTGGGGAACGGTGGCCAGTTGGCCAGTGTCCACCGGTTACTATTTGGTACCAAAATGTTCACCATCCTCTTACGTATTGATCAACACCAATACCATCTCTCTATGACTTACGGTTCCCGAGATATGGCTCCTTAAATGTCCCGAAATCGGAACTTTTTTTGGCCAATATCTCGCGAAGAGTGATGTGAAAAATCCCATCACTTTTTGAGATAGTTTTTGATACTCTATCGAATGGAAGGATCAAAACTCAAAAAATTGCATATAACAGATACACACACAGCAAGAGACATAGAGAATTCAGTTTCGTTGATCAAGTTCGTAACTACTTTTGACACAAACTCTGCCAGTCAATGCCCCTAGTAGGATTAACAATGTTCATACTACATAGTCACTACCAGTGTTTCTTTCAGGCATGTTTTTGTGGGAGCAGTGAATCCCGGAGGAGATAAGGTTAATAGTAGTAGAATAGTGCTAAAAGTGGGAGATAAATAGCTTCAGAAAATAATAAATACATAAACATTTTAATATTGCTACTTTAAAGTATTCTAAAGTACGTGCTGACGCTATATATATATTATATAGATCTATTTAGAGATTAGGTGGTACCTTGAGTCTGTTAATTTCCAACTTTAAACAGATAAGTGACAATTGAACGTCTTGTTATGCATACTTCAGAAACATGTAAGACAAGTAACTGTAGGCTTTGTTAATACATAGTTTTAGAGTGCCTCCAGCACATGTTGGACTGAAAAAGGGAAATTTTGCATGTTCTGAAGGGATTTTATGCTATTTCAGGTTGGCAACACTGACCAGGATCAAAGAGAAAGTTATTTTCTTTTACCCTTTTTCCGATCTCGAAATACGACTGGAAGTTACCAATTGTTTATCGTCAAGATAAACACATGTGTGTCATAATTGAATGCTCCCTTAGGCCTGTCGTCTACTGAAACAAAACCCTTTTCTTCTTTTCTGCCAGTAAGGTGCTGTCACTTAAGAAGATACAATAGAACTAACTGGTGTCTTTCATCCACTAAAAAAATTCATCATTTCCAGGATTAAAATGATCCTTAATGTTTTCATTACGTCCCCATGGATGTCACTGGTATTTTGCAACTGAGTATTTTATGACATCTACATGGATGCCACTGGTACGCATGTGGTTAACCATACTGTGTACTATTGTTTTGGTAGTGCATAATATCAAGCTAGATTAGCGTACGGCATACTTCAATATCAGTTTCATTTTAATATGTAACATGGTTCTCATAAGTCTAAATTTTTAGGTTCAACCAAAGAAGTTTCTCTATTTTCTCGTCAACTACGCACGAGGATCCATATCATCTGAATAGAATCTAATGATTTGTGTATGTCTCCAGGCCGGTAGCCAGCCCAAAAATGTAGGAGGGGGGCCCGATCCAGGGGGCGCCCGTTCATCATCATATTATAGTTCATTTGCAAGCCTACAGTGAAAATTTTAAGGGGTCCCGCCAAAATTTAGGGGGGCCGGCCCCCCTAGACCCCCCTGGATACGGGCCTGTATGTCTCACCTTTTAACATTTCCTTCTATTAAACGCTAATAGCACTCCCTATTGTATTTACTGAAAATCTATAAAAATCAGTTGTTATATATATATATATATATATATATATATATATATATATATATATATATATATATATATATATATATATATATATAGTTATATATAGTTATATATATATATATATATATATATATATATATATATATATATATATATATATATATATAATCAGCGATATTCAGCGTTTGTGATATTCAGCGATATAGCCTCCGTCCCATCCGGCTCAAATACCACAACTCTACTGTATGTAAATGGAGTATACCCTAAAACTAGAGTTGTAAGATATCCGGATTTGAATATCGCAAATACTATTAATACAAGAATTTTAGAAATTAAAAAAAAAAAAAAAAAACGGATCAAGAGATTGCGATCTTGGTCAAGAATTTTAGGAATGATCCAAAAAATTGATCAAAAGATTGTGATCTTGGCCAATAATTAGTTTTTGGATCAGGCGTCATAAATTTTTTGATCGGCTCCTAAATCGAGTTTTCTTATTTTTTACGGAATAAGCACATCATATTAAGTTAACTGACAGTTTGGGTTCGGCTACACTATATGTATTTCTTCAGATATAAGACCTACAAGAAAATTTTTGACTGAAATATATTGGATCTTTTGATCAAAAAATAGCGGAACTTAACCGTATATTAAAATATCAAAAATATCGAAACTCGAATACTAAAGTATCGAAATACAGAACAATATAGAAATACTAGCTGCTTTGCTTTCCTATCACGGAAAGAATACGACTATGTTAAAAATATTTGAACCCCTTCCCCGTAGGATACGATTGTATAATGAAGCATTATTGTATCCTTCAGAGAAGAGGTTCTAATACTTAACATAAACCTATTCTTAAGTAAAGCTATTCTCCTCTATAATAAAGTTTATATTCTTCCTGCTCTCACGCACGCGCACACCGCCTGGTTATCGGATTCACAGAAGTTTTATGATAAACTATAAGTTCTGGTATGCCATGTTTTACGCCTTGCTTATTCCTTACCACCACGGACGTCAACACAAGTGATCTACCGTCGAACATCTATACCAACACTCTTACCACATCTGTACAATCTTCGCTCTCGTTACATTCAACGCCACACAGCAGACGCTCATCCGATTCTCCATGAGCACTTAGACCAGACAGCTCTACCGCGTTACGCATATTCACCGTTACATCACTTTCTTGCTATTCATGAACCTGATCAGGCCACCGCTGACTATAACCCTGTCGTCATATATAATGTCACCATCAATTCATCCATTTCACATAATTTCATGAATGCACTCCTTTGATTTCTAACTAACAGGGCTCCAAGTGTCTAAACCCGCTCTGAGTAGCACCAGAGCAGAAGATTAACACCATAGTTCCAACTAACATCATATATCCTTGTGTTCTGTTACCTACGTGTAGTTCATTATATACATCTCAGATCACCTTCTGTATACCTAACCAATTAAATATACCAATAAATAATTAATCCTGTTACCCATTTTCCAATGAAAGTATCAATAGATGAATGCTCACGGCCCCAGAGAAGGCGTTACCTTCTGCTGCCCGCCCATCTTCGGATGGGAATGAAATTGCCTAATTAAAAAAAGGATAAGATTTCAATGACAATGTTATACCTTTATAGCCAATCAACATTGTTTTAAATTATGAAGTGATGCCTAATCTAAAGGGGCTGTTAAATGCAACCTTCCTTCCCATTTCGCCCCTATACATGCTAGGGGTGTCTTACCCTATACATTTTTTTTTTTTTCAGATTGTAAGTCAACGTGTATCAAGCTTGGTTGAAATTGCTTCAGGGGTTCCAGTTATGTTGAAACATACAGTACAACATCGTTTATCTGAACTGGGACCAAAGGCAATCCGGAAAATCGAAAATTCAGATAACATGGGTAATAAGCAAAACAAATCCTTAAATAAGCAGACTTACCGTTTATTACGATAACTTTTCACATCATTTCTTAACAAAGAATTGGTCCACTGTCTTCTGTTTCAAACATGGTCACGCAAACGCTTTATCATTAATAGTTCAGCTGGAGTGGTGTCGAGCTGATGCTCCAAGTGCGCCATGTTTCTCAGCTGGTGCGCACCATCTGCATATGTCGACAGCTGTTTTTTTTAAATGTATACAAATCTGATCCGAATTATCCGGAGATCCGGATCAACAAGGACCGGATAAAGAAGCGGTACTGTATTTCACCCCCCCTCCCCAACACACACAACTTACGGTGTATTTATAATTGAAATACACAAAAAGTATCGGAAAATATCAATATATCAGAAAAGCTGAACAAAAATGGAATATCGATATGTAAACCAATAACATTTTGATGTCAATATTTCGACATTCGAAAATATCGATTGATTAATATTGATAAATCGAAATAACGTACAAGCAGGAGTAAAAGTGGATCTGAAAAGGTAGGGGGACGCACGACGTCAAGCCGTCCCCCGTGCCTATCTTTGCCCATTGTAATTTTTTAGAAAGCGGGGGAACGCCCCATATTTTCTGGAAGTGGAAGGACGTTGTCCCCTTGCGTTCTCCCTCACTTTTACCCCCCCCCCTCTGCGTACCACCGTACTACAACACTGTTGGCTACGTTTTTAAGAACTGTTAGGTCTGGAAGTAGCAAAAGGAAATAATAAAACAAAAATCTTATCGAACAAATTAAGAACCTGCACAACTGCTTCTATTAAAAACTTTCTACTTCCTCATTCATATCTTAAAATTAAATTCGAAAAAGAGAATAATGTGAACATTGACAGAAAAAGTAATTTAATTTTCGACTTTCTTTATATTAAAGAAAAATTAAGAACTTTCTTATATGCGTTGAATTTTAAAAGAAATGGGAATGAATAAATTTTGCCCTTAAAGAAATAATATAATACTAAAAACAAAATAAATTTTGTGGCATAAGTTTCATAACCATAATATTTTAGAAGAGTAACTATTCCAATATTATACATTCATTAGATATTTTGCACCAACAAAGCTCCCAGTTGCACAATCCAGTTAGTAATTACCTCAAACCAACCATCGTAGTTTAACCTAGAGACGAAAGTGTGAGGGGAAAAAAAGACTATCCCCACTTGGGGTAAGTTTTGTAATGAAACACGAACACAGAGGTGATGTATTGCGTCCGGAGTAATAAAGCAGAACTCACCTCCGGAAGTAATTCAGGCAAATTCCGGAACAGCCGGCATGGAACGGGGGGAAAATAAATAAATAAAAAAAGAGGAAACTTTATTGAAAGTTGACTAACTTTCCCCAACAATAAATTACGCCAACAACTGCAGGAAGAGACGACTGAAAAACAAGAGAGAGAGAGAGAGAGAGAGAGAGAGAGAGAGAGAGAGAGAGAGAGAGAGAGAGAGAGAGAGAGAGAGAGGTACTGTTGTTGCTATGGTACCAACCAGCAACACAATCAAAATGTTTGTGTGTTGCAATGCCACATGCAGTATACAGTCACCGCTCTGAAGCTGAAGAACTTCCTCTCCGGAAGAGCCTGGTTTCCTTGCACTAGTAAAGCGATTATTTAAGTGAGCATCCTCCCAACTTCTACAATATGTACAAAGGTTTGTGAAACCTCTGGATTCATTATTGAGTACTAAAGATTTTTATTCTCTAAACAAGCAAGCGTACAGTCTTGTTTTAAAAAAATAGACCACCCGCATCTCCTTGAAAAGCTCTGTGTATTCTTACCTGCTGGAATTAAATGAAGAAATTTGGCCGATTAAGATCTTCATTTAGAGCTAAAGTGTTAGATTTTTTTACGTACAGCGTACAGTCACCCACAAAAGTACCTGGATTCCAAGTAATGGAATTATAACGTTCAGGAGTCTAGGTACTTATGTGGGTGACTGTACAAAATATAGCCTTGTAAATAGTTCCCCAGTAAACAGTTCTCATTTTGTAAATTTTTGTTAAGAATTATTTCTGGTGTCGTCTTAATTCATGGAACACCTTTAGTGCAGTCACTAACGCTCTCGTCTTTGGTGAAAGAGGTGCCGGAATCGATACCCGATGGAGACACTCGGTCGATAAAGCGTAGCAGCAATCCTGAGTGATGTATTTCTTGAGTTTTCCTCCTTCACACCAGGAAAATGCCGGGATGGTATCTAACATACAGGCTGTAACGATTGCAAAATCATTACATTTTTTGTTAATATCGTTTTAATGAAAATGCACTCTTTTTTTAAAAAAAAAAAAGTAAGAAAAATAAAAGAATTTGTATTTGAAGAAGTACTTTGTTAAGAATGGACATTAAATATATTATTCGGACGTTTAAACGAATGAAGGAAACAGCTTCTCGCTATCTATCGCCGTTTTTTTTCTGAATAGTTTATTTCTACCACTTCCAGTTTGAATATCAATGATCGACTTCTACCGCTGGTCCTCTTCATCCTAGTCAAAATTGATGGTGCCACATCAAATAGTTTCTGAGAGGTTTTGTCTCTCGGACGGACGAATACACGAACAGACAAGATAAATATATGAGTTTTCAAAAATGAACACAACTATAACCAAATCCATTGTTATTACGGATATTTTGAAGTTTGCTTCAAATATGACGTATGCACTACAACTTGTCTGCAATGAGGGTAGCTGAATGGTAGAGAGCTCACTTGTGGCACGAGGAGTCCTTACATTTGATGTCAGGTCTAAAGGTGTTCCACTTTGGACTAACCTCACTCAAACTCACACTCACATCCTTCCGACCTCACATCATTTAAGCATTACGCTCACTCGATTTCACGCTCACATCATTTAAGCATTACGCTCACTCGACCTCACACTCACGTCATTTAAACATCACACTCACTGGACCTCATGCTTACAACATCTTTTCGACCTTACGCTCACTCGAATTGACGCTCACAACATGATTTCGACAACAAGCTCACTCGATCTCACGCTTACAATATTTCGATATCACGGTCACTTGGCCTGACGCTCACACCATCTCGTTTTCACAATCATTCTACCTCACCTTCACAACATCCTTTCGATATCATGCTCACAACATCCGTCCGATCTCACGTTCATCGAACTCACGCTCCAACATAATTTCTCCATCACGCTCACTATCTCAAGCTCACAACACCCTTCTGACCACACACACACATCATCCTTTCGACATCACGTTCACATCATCTCGACATCACACTTCACTCGACCTCACGATCACAACATCCTCTCGACATTACGTTTACTCAACCTCACGCTCATAACACCATCACGACATCACGCTTACTCAACCTCACGTTCACGTCATCATCTCGACATCACGCTCACATCATGATTTAAAACTCGCGCTCACTCAACCTCAAGCTTACTTCGTGAGGGTGAAGTTGAGTAAGCGTGAGTTCCCAATTCATGAGCGTCGACTTCATTAGATCGGGCACCTTTGGTCAGGTCATGTAAGTCTGTGGTGGACAACGATGTACGACGTTTTTCTTAAATTCTCCCGTTTCCATCCACATTTTCATTCCACCAATTATTTCAAAATTATTGATCAGTTTCACTAATCATCAATTTCCTTTAAGTACATGTCTTTAATGTGGGACCTAAAAACTAGGAACTTCATTGCATTAGACCACAATGACGTTGTGTGTCTGACACTGAAATAATTTGAATGTATACATTAACGCAATACTGTCTAATTATCTACTTACAACAGCTTATTTAGAATAGATTATTCACTAATATCTCCTGCACTTCGTAATATAATGGTTTATCATACTACCTTAACTTAAATTTCAAATTCTTCCAGGAAACAAGGTATCGCATTTGGATTATACGTCGAGAATTGTCTTTTATATTAGTTACAATCCTTAATGCAGATGCCATAATTATCCGAAAAGCTTCTCGTTTCAGTTTTACGCATAACAACGAGAAATCCTATGAAGACATGGTGTGCATTTTAAGCTTAATGAAAGAGCTTCTTTGTATCTCTTTTATCTTTATGCGTAATCTAAACACAAGTTCCAAGAGTTTTTTTTTCTTCTTCTTTCTTATACGTAAGACGAAATGAGGTCAAAATCTTAAGTATCTCGGGGAGCAGCATGATGTAGAGCAGAACGGAACATAGCATATATCATCATTCATATTTTTTTATTTCACATTCCTCGTAACAAATTAGTAACCCACAGCACCAACAACAAAAGAAACATTCCTACATCAAATACGTCGTTTTCCAGACGACAAAGAAATATGGAAGACCAAATCTTATTTCTGGCTTTCAAGACAGCAGATCGCCATAACTTAAGTAGCTGTCAAACTGCAGTTTAGCGTTGACCACGAAACGAGACGAGAAATCAGATTGTCTCGTCTCGTAAACCTTGCAGCAGTCTCGTGTCGATCCTCAAAAAAGATTTTTCATCTTGTTTTGTATATTTGTGAACAAAATTTATGCCCTAATTATTTTTCATTACATCTAGAAGTTATCAGAGCTCTTTTGCGTCACAAGAGATCCACGAAGGAGGTGATATAACAAAATTTGAACCTGACATATGCATCATGCGGCCCCCGTTCGGGTTCCAGCATACTGAACTCTTTTATCCGCTCGCCTTATTCTTTACTGAAAATGTATTTCTTATGTAATCTCTTACCTGAATTGATTTTTTCTCCTGGATAATTGATGTTCATCTTAAAAATGTGCTCCGCGCTAGTAAATACAGTGTACCACCGACCACAAAGACTATTCAGAACAAGAAGGGTCAAGTTGCCCACTAAAATTGTACATATTTTCCTGCTTTCCTTTAGTAAGTAAATATTTTCGTTACAGTTACAACAGTTTTTGCGTTCCTGTGAAGATAGTGTACAATGAACGAGTTTTTGAATTGCATATGGATATTCAATTTTTGTGAAAATGTTATACACTTTGTCTCATACGGTCCTCGATGCCAGTATGTTCTCTGTGATTGGCTCACCCACTCTTCCAATTTGCACATGCCTGATTTAAACCGTATTTATTATTGTGATATATTGTATAAGAACTTATCTATCTTTAAACGTTCATAAATGTTTCTCACTATGTTCGATCACTTTTTCAATTTATAGTTTTTACACTATAAATCACGGAACACTAAATGCAGTTTCGTTTCGGACATGTATTCGTCTCGTGGACTACACTAATGCCCACCGTTAATCGAACCCGAGACTATACCAAAAACATGCTCACTAAACTATTTGGCTACACAGTTATATTGAAATCGAATAGAAATTGTTTTCATACCCTTTTATATATATGTTTCTATCATGATGTAGACCTATCTAATCTGTATACAGAGTGCAAAAATTAATACGTGCCCTATCCAAAAATCCATGTTTCGGAATCCTAAGGTACTCACGCAAAAATTTTTATACAGGCAATTTGGCTACGGGTATATAATTTGAAGTACTTAGCAAATACCTCTATAAAAATTGTTGCGGAAGTCCCGCTATATTTGAATAGGGCACATACTAATTCCTAACTGAAGTCTTCACCCGACTACGGTAGGTCCCGTAGATTTGGAGCTATAGACCTTTAAAGTTCATTTATTTTTCATGTTATCAGCAGCTTATATAACTCAGAAAGGAAGCATTTGTGCACCCAGGTTGGTCTATACCTTTTGTCTTATTTTGGTCAGGAATCACCTTCCCAACGTTGTTTTAAAACACTATATATATATATATATATATATATATATATATATATATATATATATATATATATATATATATATATATATATATATATATACGAGGATCATTCAATAAGTAAAGAGACAAAGTCTATATTTTTAACACTAATCATTTTTTTTGTTGTTGTTGTTGTTGTTTCAGGGGTGTTAGCTGGCAACCTTGGGATATGCTCTGATCTGCTGTTTCGTAATTTTATGTCAACATAACTTCAAAAATATCAATTCATCATGGCAAGTCCTCTAGAAGATTGCACCTTAGAAGAACAGCGCTCAGTCATTAGGTTTTTAGTCGCAAAAGGTGTAAAACCAAGTGAATTTTTTTCTCGAATGTTGAGACAGTACGGTAACAGTTGTATAAACCGTGCGAATGTGTACAAGTGGGCTGATCGGTTTAAAAGTGGCCGAACAAGTGTAGGTGATGACCCCCGATGTGGACGTCCAGTGGAAGTTTCTGGTTCTTCGTTGGAATCGAGGATTGACGGACTTATTCGTGATAACAGAAGAATTACTGTTGAAATGATAGCTGAGGAAGTTCAAGTAAGTGTTGGAACTGTTCACAATGTCATTAGGAACATTTTAAAGTACAGAAAAACGTGTGCCAGATGGGTTCCCAGACAGCTTACTGACGCTCATAAAGAATCAAGGCTTTCCATTTGTCAAGCCTTAACGCAACGAAGTTTGATTGAAGGAGACGCTTTTTTTGAAAGAATAGTGACTTGCGACGAGGCCTGGATCCATCACTACGACCCAGAGACCAAAAGGCAGAGTATGGAGTGGAAACACACTAGCTCTCCAGTTCGCAAAAAATTCAAGGTTCAACCTTCCGCTGGTAAAGTGCTGCTGACCATCTTTTGGGACTCACAGGCTCCAATCTATTGCGATTTCCTTGAAGATCAGCGAACTATCAATAGCCTATACTATTCTGAGATGCTAGAACACAAAGTTAAACCAGCTATCAGGAGCAAACGCCGTGGACTCTTGTCAAAAGAAGTCATTCTTCAGCACGATAACGCCCGCCCTCATACAGCCCAGCTGACCCGAGATAAGCTTCAAGAATTGGGTTGGGAGGTCTTACCTCATCCTGCCTACAACCCAGACCTCGCCCCATCTGATTTTTACCTGTTTGGACCACTCAAAGACACCCTACGTGGAAAAAGATGAACCGTGCGGAAGTTAAGTGGGCGGAGCAAAGGTGGCTTCGGGGTAAATCGAAAGATTTCTTCGCCAAGGGAATTAGGAAGCTGCAAGAAAGATGGGACAAATGCATAACTGTAAAGGGTGATTATATTGAAAAATAGCCTTAGTTTTGAAAGATTGAAATATATATATATATATATATATATATATATATATATATATATATATATATATATATATATATATATAAAGGTCACTGTGTGACTTTGGACCTCTTGAACCATGAGATCGATCTCGATCAAATTTTCAACATATATGAGGTTCGGGCCTGGGATGGTATTTATGAGTTCACTTTGAGATACAACGTAGGGGAGGAGGACGAGGGATATATATACATATATAATCGAAAATGACCAATATTGCTGCCGAATCCATAGTTTTAGGGACCGCTGAGATGAACAGTGACATTTCGGATGCCGTTTAAATCTAAATGCAGCCTCGCAACTTGAGGGAGTGGAAAGGAGTTGTGTATTTAAAGTGTCTATTCCAACCCAATGAAGCGGATAATCAACGCTAGAGTATTTATAAAAGAAGAAAATAATAATTTCGGTGCAGTAAAATTAAGGAATAGGACAAACTAAAAGCATTGGGCGCCATTGAATGTTTTACCCATAAAAACATTATACTTCAACCTTAGGAAAAATGTTCACTGCTTTTAGTATCACTTCTGTTTCTTCATTTTACTCCATCTAATAATATATTCTCCTCTTTAAAAGCATTGTTTTTTCAAGTCCCTTTTAAAGTTGAACATACCTCACTCAGTTTTATGTGTGAGAAACCACTCAAATCAGCGATATCACATTCAGAGACGAGGAAGCAAATACACTTATTAACACAATATATTGGGAGTTTTACATTCATTGTAGCGCAAGAGAACACAGATATCGCTTCCTACCCGAAGTCATCAACATTTCAGTGACTGCGAAGGTCCACGCGCTAAGCAGTACACCACAATCGATAAAACGGATGACAGTAATTTGGCTGACGAGATTATTCAATTAACACCTTCTTCGCACATTCTTTTTTATTTATTTATTTCAGTAAAGGAAAACATACGCCTGGAAACTCTGATTCAGTGTTAACACACATTACAAAATATTAATCAGATTTTCTGTATTGCAAACTGAGAATCATATTTTGTATATACTTCTCCCCGATTTAGTGGCTAGCGCACGTGTTTTAGATGTAAGAGGTTATGGATTCGACACCCGATGGAAGACCATCGAACACATTAAAGTGGTTCATATTCCATTCGGTGCTACGTAATCTCCGGTGCTACAAAAAACATCAAATAAATAAACAAACAATAATATTGAAGTTTTACACCGGAGACCGGGTATATCATAGCACTAATGCAACAAATTAGTTAAATAGTCAACCACTACGTAGATGCACGAGCTATACTAGCACTATTAATTAAAGAGAGATGCTCACTGCACCACTCAGACCAAGGCTTGCCATATAGCTAAAAGGATATTAAACAAGAAAAGATCGCTCCTATATAGCAGAGTTAACATTGGACTAAAGAAACTGATCAAGTGCTGTATATTATGGATTTGGTCTGAATGATTTAGATACTTGGGCATTACATAAGTTAAAGAGCCCCTATTTATAGAGTTCCTAAATGTGATAATGGAGGAAAATGGGGAAGATAACATGGACAGAGAGAGTAACAAACGAAATTACTTTAAAACGATTAGGAGTGAAGAAGACACTCTTAACCAGCATTGTTCGTAGGGAGGCCAATTGGATTGGATACATATTACGATTAAATGCGTTCACCATAATACTACAGCGGGAAAGATGGAAGGAAAGCGAGTAGTAGAAAGGACAAATCTGATTGAAAATTTGAAAAATTGAAGTTAAAAGAGGAACCTCGTGATCCAGAAACACTGAACAAAACATTTTCAGATCCAAACATAACGAGGGATCTATCAGTTACAAGATTGATTGATTGGCGGAAAGAATAGGGACATCAGGAGCGTAGCGATTTGTCCGCGTCACGATCAACACGACTGCTTACACACAGACTGTCCTAAACAAGGATGTTATAAAATAGAGGATTTGCCCATATAACAAAATCGTTTAGCCATACGTCAGAGCTTCGCCACACCTACTCTGCCCGCTCCGCGCCACTAAGATCGCAATGTTTCGAGCCAACAAACATGGCGGAAACGAGAGTAGCCAATCAGACGTACCGGCTCAGACGATGCTCAGTTGTTTTTTTGGCTTCACTGAGTTCATAGAATGAAGATACGTAGGGCAGATCCTCTATTTTATAACACCATTGGTCCTAAATAAGATTCAAACCAACATACGAAAATATAATAAAAGAAAAATCACGAAAAGCGCTGGGAAATAGAAAAGAAAACAAGAAAGAAGAGTTAAAAGCATAAATATACGATACAAAACATATAACAATACATATAACATACTAACATTATATAACAAAAAAATAGAACGTGAGAAAACAAAATAAAGTAGGAGCACCGAAAAAGAAAATAAAGTACTAACAGCGCTCAGAGAAAGTGAGCAAGCTCAGAAGCATACACAAAGTCAAGAACACGAGAAATACTACCAATGTCATTCTTAACCTTTAGTTTACCATTGACAGTACACTGTCAAAAGTGTACATCCGTTCGTCCCGCTGCCACTGTACTGACAGAGGCGAAAGGTCTACTTTTACCAGCGACACACCGGTTGAGAACCAACCTTTTTGGTTTCTTTCAGTATGGACTATCTCTTCATACAATAAGGCACATCATTTTAAAAAATAAGTGTGCTGTTCCTACTTTTTTCTAGCTTTTAACAGCAATAAAAATTTAGGTTTGTGATTTTTAAAAAGAATGGCTTTTAAATTTTAAAAACTCTACGTTTCACAGGATTTTATAAATGTTTCGCAGGGAATGTCATGGTGATTCAACGTATAGTACAGTCCGCATTGGAAGAAGGCGAAGAAAACTCTTCTTTTTTTTTACCACAGCTAGGAGTGCGGGGGGGAAGAGTGAAATTGAGAAATCGTGTTTTCCTCCCTGTGTAGACTAAACATATCTCGACGGAAATAATTTATGAGCCACGAGCAGGAAGCTATGTTATCTCCAATTCGTTTTAACAAGTGGGCTATATACACAATTTGCCCTCTAACCCCCCACCCCTCACACCCACGAGCTCAAACTGCGCTGTTTGTTCCTCGTGTACAAATCCATGTGGTTCATTTTCCGGTGTGTGTGTGTGGATGGAATTCTTTTACGCAGAAGAGAGTAGAATCAAGAGTAGTAGGTTCGCTTACATTTCGAGATGGCAGCAACAAGCCTTTCCAAAGAAGAAATTCAAGAAGCCCTCTGGGAGGAGACCGACACAGAAGATGTAGATGATTTGGACGTTAGTGACAATGACGAACCAGACATCGAACCCGAGACATTGAGTGAAGACGATTCCGACAGCGACGACGAAACACGTCCAGACTACAGGCAGTGGATTCGACGGGACAGATCTAAACCTTCCCCTACACCTTTCCCTTTCACTTTGCAAGCTGGACCAAAGACCGACAGACTGACTGCATCCTCAAACCCCATTGACGCTTTTTGTCTATTTTGTGATGGTGATTTCTTCAACATGTTGTTGACAGAATCGAATAGGTATTATCAACAACATGTTGCAAGACACAAGCCATCCAAAATAGAGCCACCCATTACGCTGGAGGAACTGTATCGTTTTTTTGCTATCCACCTTAGTATGGGACACAACAGACGAGACAGGTACTCAGACTATTGGAATCGGTCCGGCATCATGTTCTCTCCTTGGTACGGCGAAAATCTTTCCAGAAATCGTTTCTTTCACATTTTACGCTTTCTTCACTTCTCTGACAATAGCAGACCACCTAACGTGAACGACCAGTCCTATGACCGCTTCTGGAAACTGAGGGACGTTTTCGAATATCTACGTGACAAATATGATAAACTGTACCAACCGACAGAAAACTTATCGCTTGACGAAGCCATGATTCTGTACAAAGGTAAAGTGATTTTCAAGCAATATATCCCGAAGAAACGCAAACGATTTGGGGTGAAACTCTACATGCTTTGTGATTCTAAGGGGTATGTTGTCGATCAGATCGTTTACCTTGGCAAAGATAAGACCAGACAGACAACAGAAATGACTTCAACACACGCATTGGTCATTGAACTGACACAGAAAGTTCAAGGAGTTGGCCATAAAATTTTTATGGACAACTTCTTTTCCTCTCCTGATCTTTTTGACGATCTTGCAACAAAGCGTACGCAATGTTGCGGGACCGTCAACAAGAACAGACGTTCGATGCCTGACGACTTCAAAGACCGCTTTTTCAAAACAACACGAGGGGACATACATGTACGGACCAGGGATGACTTATGTGCGGTTTGTTGGAGAGATAAACGAGACGTTTTTCTTCTGACAAACTTTCACAACTTTCCTGTCGACGGTAACTTCCTTGACGAACATAAAAACGCGATCAAGCCGCACATTGTTCTGGAATACAATAAACACATGGGTTACGTTGACAATGCTGACAAGATGACGAACACGTATAACGTGCGAAGACGGACAATGAAATGGACAAAGAAGGTTTTCTTCTACCTTCTTGACCAAACTATTTTAAACTCTTTCATTCTGTTACGTTTCTTTCGACCTTCCCCTGCCTTACGAGACTATAGACTACAACTGATTTACGAACTGGTGGCTCTGGGGACACCACCAGTTCCAGGACCGTCGCACATAATAAGTCGACCTCCACCTCTAAAAATACAAAGGTTGGAAGCTACCAATTCTAAACATTGGCCCAAGAAAGTTCACGAATGCAAGGACTGTGTGGTGTGCTCCAATAGTAAAAAAAGGAAGAGATCAAATTATGTGTGCTCGGAGTGTAAGGTTCACCTGTGCGTTGATCCATGCTTCGGGGTGTACCACACGCGACAGTGACCCACGTGACCCTAAGGGACCTGAGTGCATTGTACACAAGCTGTGACCAGGCTGTTGGTAAGTACAAGTACTAACTTTCATTTATATTGCATAATTTTACTTCTTTGTCAATGTCTATAATAAAAAAAAGGCATTGGATTGTTACTGGAGATATGTGCAATGTTTCAGAAGAAATATTTATAGTGAAAATACTATTTGATTTTAAGACCTAAACCAAAAAGATTTCGCATTCGGAAGGATGTACGTACATTTTCAATACAATTCTTTACAAACAATATTGAAAAGAAGGGGGTTGGGGGTGTTTTCACCCCCAAATTTAGCATTTTTTTTAGATTTTTTTATCTTTGGCGCCCCGTGGCGCCCCCTGAGTTTCTACCAAGTATGTCAAAGGACTCAAACATTATACCAGGGACCTTCCTTAAGAATACAAAAGTGATTTCATAACTTAGTCGCATTTCGTAACGTCAGAAAAAAATGTTTTCTGGTACACTGCAATGACATAAATTTTACACATTTTTTTCGCATTTGCAAGGTGTCAGAAAATAATTTATAGAAACATTACTATTTCATTCTAAGACCTCAACCAAAAAGATTTCGCATTCGGAAGGATGTACGTACATTTTCAATGCAATTCTTTACAAACAAAATTGAAAAGAAGGGGGTTGGGGGTGTTTTCACCCCCAAATTTAGCATTTTTTTAAGATTTTTTTATCTTTGGCGCCCCGTGGCGCCCCCTGAGTTTCTACCAAGTATGTCAAAGGACTCAAACATTATACCAGGGACCTTCCTTAAGAATACAAAAGTGATTTCATAACTTAGTCGCATTTCGTAACGTCAGAAAAAAATGTTTTCTGGTACACTGCAATGACATAAATTTTACACATTTTTTTCGCATTTGCAAGGTGTCAGAAAATAATTTATAGAAACATTACTATTTCATTCTAAGACCTCAACCAAAAAGATTTCGCATTCGGAAGGATGTACGTACATTTTCAATGCAATTCTTTACAAACAAAATTGAAAAGAAGGGGGTTGGGGGTGTTTTCACCCCCAAATTTAGCATTTTTTTTAGATTTTTTTATCTTTGGCGCCCCGTGGCGCCCCCTGAGTTTCTACCAAGTATGTCAAAGGACTCAAACATTATACCAGGGACCTTCCTTAAGAATACAAAAGTGATTTCATAACTTAGTCGCATTTCGTAACGTCAGAAAAAAATGTTTTCTGGTACACTGCAATGACATAAATTTTACACATTTTTTTCGCATTTGCAAGGTGTCAGAAAATAATTTATAGAAACATTACTATTTCATTCTAAGACCTCAACCAAAAAGATTTCGCATTCGGAAGGATGTACGTACATTTTCAATGCAATTCGTTACAAACAAAATTGAAAAGAAGGGGGTTGGGGGTGTTTTCACCCCCAAATTTAGCATTTTTTCTAGATTTTTTTATCTTTGGCGCCCCGTGGCGCCCCCTGAGTCTCTACCAAGTATGTCAAAGGACTCAAACATTATACCAGGGACCTTCCTTATGAATACAAAAGTAATTTCATAACTTAGTCGCATTTCGTAACGTCAGAAAAAAATGTTTTCTGGTACACTGCAATGACATAAATTTTACACATTTTTTTCGCATTTGCAAGGTGTCAGAAAATAATTTATAGAAACATTACTATTTCATTCTAAGACCTCAACCAAAAAGATTTCGCATTCGGAAGGATGTACGTACATTTTCAATACAATTCTTTACAAACAAAATTGAAACGAAGGGAGTTGGGGGTGTTTTCACCCCAAATTTAGCATTTTTTCTAGATTTTTTGATCTTTGGCGCCCCGTGGCGCTGCTCGGTTTGTACCAAGTATCTCAAATGACCCCCAAAATTATAGCAGAGACCTTTGGCAACAAAATGCTTTTTACTTTATGTCTCTATACGCAATAGTAGTTATTTTAGAAGCTTTTCTTTCATACACTACAAACTGTTAAAAATCATTTAAATTTCCCGCGGTACGGAGAAGCGTACACCCTGCTGGCCGGCGGTAAAGTAAAGGTTAATGAACGGTCAAGTAAGTATACAAGGCAGTTCTTAACGTTCTCTCTGAGATCTGAGTATTCAGGGCATTCAACAAGACTGTGATGAAAATTCTGTGGGACAATACATACTTCACAATACGGACGGTCCAAAGAACACAATAAATAACTGTATATCAAATGAGAGTGTTCGATACGCTAACGCGCCAGGAGTTCTTTAAATCTACTAGAACGATATCATGTTGCCAATCTCCCAGAACATTAGTTCCAGAACCTGTCGACAGGGAGAATACTTAATAATGACAATAATAAATGTAATAAAAACAACTTTTGTATATTAATACCATAACGCTTATACCCAGTTTTTTTTTATTATTATTATTTTGCTTGTCTTCTTATAGAAAATTAATACGAAAAAGTATTTTCTTGTTAAGTTTCCACTAATTATTCTCGTTTTAATTGCATGTTTTTACGCGCCACTCACCTGAATCTAAGAACCCTCTCAATTGTTCCAACATTCCAAAATAATTAAATTGCTTTGGAAGCATCTTAATAACCACCAGAAGCTATAAAATCGGTTCAGCAATAACTAACGATTCCCTTGAATACCGTAAATTTCCCTCGCGTTTCAAGAGTTTTTCCTCTCTCTCTCTCTCTCTCTCTCTTATTTAAAGAAGGTTCTTCAACTCGGTATTAATTATTCTTCCTTTTTTTAACGGACAAATGTAAAGAGGTTGTCAATAAAATAATTTAAAAGAAACATCCTCGTAGAATTAGGAGAGAGAGGTTCGCCTAATAAACATTTTAGGTAAAACTGCATTTTAGATTATTTGTACATTTGCTATCACGTAACACAATCAAAATTACTAGCAGAAGTGTTAGTTCCTTGTACAGTTAGAATAAAGTCTAATGAATTTAAAACAACAAAAAAAATCTTACCCCCTTTTCCCCTCTAGAAAAGGAATGTTTGAAAACTCTGCAACATCTGTTTATCTCATTATTAATTAAGAGTCTTCATCCCGACGAAATTAAAATACCGCTAACTTTACAGTAATTATGTGATATCTTCAAATAGATAAAAGATAATCGAAATGTGGAACAAGAGCGCCCTAGACAATATCATTTTACATGAGATACTATTATCACGAATCACTTATCTGCTTTCGATTTCGAGCCATTTTGAAAATCGGTATTTATTTTCGCGTTTCTAGACAGCTGAAAACGGAAAGCCACTAGGTGACTTGTGATAACGGTACCTCACGCAAAATAACATTGTCTAGGGCGCTCTTGTTCCATATTTCGATTATCTTTCATCTATTTGAAGATATCACATAGTTACTGTAAAATTAGCGGTATTTTAATTTCGCCGGGATGAAGACTCTTAAGAGCTGCTGTACTGAATTTCACATTTCCAACTTAAGCGAATCCTTTACATTCGGCATTTTTTAATAAATAAAGAATTGGGAATCTCCATTCCCCCTTTCGTAATGGAATTTTTAAAAACGTATTTTGATAGGGATTCCAAAAAAAACAAACCCACTTGGCGTAACAGTCCATTTGTGAGCCTGAGCCTGCTCCAGCGCCGTCCGGTAGCGACAGGCTGAACTACGTCCAACCTAGCGGTGAGCACGTGGTCAATACGCTGCGACGTCACGTCTTGTTTTCACGTGATTCCCCAGTTTGCCTCACGACGCTGGGTGGACGCCGACGATTGGGAACCACCGACCAGGAATCGAACCCGGGACTACATGAACATGAGTTCAACGCTCTAACCACTAGATCACGGTGTTCTCCCTTGATAGGAATTCAGTGTCGCAAAAATAAGTTTAATCTCGATATTCATCCCGTGGTGGAAATCTTTAATTTCCCGTTTCAACAACGATCATTGTGGTGAAACGGTAATACCGGTTGATAGCAAGATGCATTTTACATTAATTCAGTACCGCGTGGATTGGACCCTTTTCCGATTCTATTCATATTGCAACCAGCTACCACTTCTGGTTTTAATTTTGATCTTCATAGACCCAAAACGGCAGGAGACAGCATGAAATAGCTGTTTGATGTGGATTCGGCGTCCCAAGAATAAGTTTCTTTTAAAATCAGAAGTAGAAAAAACTAGTACAACTTTCAACTTGAATTTTTTGGTTTATATATAGTAGTAATTGTAAAAGTGACAAATTATTTTTGAACGGATTCCGATTCCAAAGTATGTCTGACGTTATTCCTCTATTGTAACCAGAATTTATATAGATTTACTACTTCCAGTTTCAGTATCGCATTTGCACAGTTTGCAAATCTATCGTAGTTTTACAAGGTGAAATGGGATTCACCGTTATTTTCTTGCTTACAGTCAGAGTGAGATTAATTTGTAATATACGAGGTGTGTTCAAAAAATATCGAACATTATTTTTTCTCGCGTAAATCAATGAACCGCGGGAGACTTTGTTCAGTGTAGATGTAGAGGGGTACTCATGCGCAGTCGTGATTATTTTTCCCGCCCGCAGAAATCGTCAGGCGCTGGCAGTCGACCAACGAGTGAAGACGTGTAGTGAGCGGTTGCCAGATTTCAGTGTTTTTGTAAAATGACAGAAAAACTTGAGAGCAGCAATATTGCATCATATTTTTGCCATAAGCTTGGCGATACCCAAGCGGAAACCATTCAATAGGATGGGTACATTCAATTTTAAACGATAATTTGGGCATGAGGAGAGTGTCCGCGAAATTTGATTCAGGTTTTCATCGCCAAATGCAACATTCCTCTGTATCATTAGGCTCCCTATTCGCCCCACATGGAATATATAACTCTTGGTTATTTCCCAAGCTGAAAATGCCACTAAAAGGGACCCGATTTGAATCAATAGAAGATATGCGAAATGTAACGGCACGATTCCAAAAAGTGCGTTCCAGAACTGTTTCCAACAATGGTGGAAACATTGGGAGAAGTGTGTGCACTCCCAAGGAGTCTACTTTGAAAGGGATTAGCGTTTCAGATTTCCAAATCAATAAATGTATTTTTGCCAACCAAAGATTCGATATTTTTTGAAAACACATCTCGTATTTTGAATCTAAAACCCACAAACTTTCGAGCTCATTAGATTATGATGTCGCCAAATATATACACATATACTCATATTTTTCCTTTTAACATCCCATATAACAAATACAGATTACATACAGTTCAAATAACTTCAAAGACTCTGAACAAAATATGACATAAAAGTCAAAATAATCATCTATAGAATGAAATCCACAATTATATTTCCATTTGAGTGCAGCTTAGCAAAAATCCAAAAAGCACATAAAACAGTTTCTCAGATATACATATTTCTATCTACTCACTACAACGAATTAGGAAGTGCACGCAAACGACCTCGTATTATGGCCAACAATCCCATTCCCTCGATGCACATACCATAAAACATTGCAGATGTTTTCTAGCACACAATTAAGGTATAGAAATTATTGAAATTTCTCACAATAGTCCGTATACACAAAGCCTAATGGATTTATCAAACTATTCTTAAACTGTCAATTACCCATATGGGACCAACTTTTATGCCAAGTTTTAGCTTGAATAATGAAAGCGTATTTACAAAGAAATATCCGACCCAACACAAAGGATAAAATCAAGCCTTCACAGAAACCAAGTAAAGCTGTTCTCTCGTTAATTACATAAATATGGGTTTATGGAAGCAAAAGCAGCTTACAAAGGGGAAATTATTTTTTTATTTTCTACCATCATGCAGAACTAAGTTGATTCTAGGTTGTTCTTGTGTAATCTATTAAAAAGAAAAACAAAAATCGACACAATCTTTTTTTTTTTTTTTTTTTTTTTAATGTGGCGACCTGTCGTATTTTGATTCAAAGATCTTGAACACACTAAGTTAAATTACATTAAAATATTGCCAATCTGGGTTGCTATGTCTTAAATTGGAGCACAGAATGTAACATGTAGAGCACTCAGGGCTTCCCAGATTGTACTAGTTAGCATCTGAACTGATTATGAATAATTGATATACCTGAAGTGTGCCTATTGCGAGAGGTAAGTAATGGAGATAATCCACCATTGGTTGTATTGACCACGGGCCAACCAGAGCCCAATCAAAAATGATAAGCAAGATGTTAAGTTTGAATCTGTGTAGTCGATTTTAACAATTTATTGGAGCTAGTGTGATAGATGTTGTTTGTGTAATGTGAATTCAGTGTGAAATTATTGTGTATGTATGCCATGTATAAGAATCGTGTTGGCACAACATTTGGTTGTGACACATACCTTGGTAATTGAGTGGAAGATGTTTACCCCAAGCAATGGAGATCTGTACTTCTAGGAAACAGAACGTGGTCGTATTTGTTAGCTTCTGGTTTTCGTTGTAATATCCAAAGAAATGATAGACTGATGAATCCTAATCGTGTCTATAATGAAAGTGTATCAACTGTTGTTGAATCATGGTGTCTTTGTAGTTTTTCAGAGTTAAACGACGAGCTACCTCTAATGCATGTTTTTACTGCGTACTGATGTTGACTTAACAAACACTGTTCGAAGACTAACTAAGAAGTATGATTAATTTTGAGTTTCGCTCTCTCCTACTTGTGACGTCCTTTTCTCTCCAACTTCAGGTATATTTTTCCTCTAAGCTGGAAATAAACTAAAGATTTTATACGACCAAAACTGCTGACATATTAGAGATATAGTTTTAGAACCCAGTCTGATTTTTATTTACGTGTGGTCCAGATTTTAACGGATCTTAATCAACCAAATCTTTCTAACCTCGATTCAACATGATGACACGAAATAATGTTACTTGTTTGATATTCGCAATGTTTGGCGAAAGTGTGTATGTTAACAAATTGGTTACATAACAATACAAGTATTTTGTTTTCAACACAGCATGCACAGAATCTGAAATATATACATAATGTTGTATTAGCACATAATTTTATAAACAAGGAATGAGACTGAAATTAGATTTCTGTTTGTTTTAAGAATTAACCATAATCTTATATATAAAAGAGAACGCACAAATCCTTTGTTACCTCATCACGCTAATACGGCTGAACCAATTTCTTTTATTTTTGGGGGGTTATTAGGATTTGGACCCTAGATGGTTTTTATCATATCACTTTAATTTTTAATTACCAGTGTCTTGAGATAATTGACCATTCAAGTGTCCATAACGTACAAATCCTTTGTTAGTTCATCATAGGTAAAAACAAACGTATTTATATGCAACCCGCATGACCGTGTCACTCGGCGGGTTAACATAAATGACAGGCGATATAATGTTAACATTTACTGCAATCTACTATGGTTTTTATCATATCACTTGAAAGCGAAAAAGTAAAAATTATCTAAGTAACAAAGTTTATTGCGTTCCGGGGTGACCGCAGCGAAGCGGGGCGGGTTAACATAAATGACAGGCGATATAATGTTAACATTTACTGCAATCTTCTATGGTTTTTATCATATCACTTGAAAGCGAAAAAGTAAAAATTATCTAAGTAACAAAGTTTATTGCGTTCCGGGGTGACCGCAGCGAAGCGGGGTGAACGCTGCTAGTCTTATATATAAAAGAGAACGCACAAATCCTTTGTTACCTCATCACGCTAATACGGCTGAACCAATTTCTTTTATTTTTGGGGGGTTATTAGGATTTGGACCCTAGATGGTTTTTATCATATCACTTTAATTTTTAATTACCAGTGTCTTGAGATAATTGACCATTCAAGTGTCCATAACGTACAAATCCTTTGTTAGTTCATCATAGGTAAAAATAAACGTATTTATATGCAACCCGCATGACCGTGTCACTCGGCGGGTTAACATAAATGACAGGCGATATAATGTTAACATTTACTGCAATCTACTATGGTTTTTATCATATCACTTGAAAGCGAAAAAGTAAAAATTATCTAAGTAACAAAGTTTATTGCGTTCCGGGGTGACCGCAGCGAAGCGGGGCGGGTTAACATAAATGACAGGCGATATAATGTTAACATTTACTGCAATCTTCTATGGTTTTTATCATATCACTTGAAAGCGAAAAAGTAAAAATTATCTAAGTAACAAAGTTTATTGCGTTCCGGGGTGACCGCAGCGAAGCGGGGTGAACGCTGCTAGTTTATGAATAAAATATAAGAATTTAATTATAAAATATCTATCATTTTTACAATATTTACGAGTACTAATCTAAAAATAATATTAGTCGTGACCTCTCTTAATAAATACCCTTAATTCGTACACACTAAAATCATTTAGACAGAGTAATAAGTAGTGCATGTCTTATAGGAAAGTAAAAGTTCCACAAAACTTAGCACGGTGAAAAAGTTGAGAGGTTTTACTGTATCTGTATACAGTGCCTTCATTTTTAAGTTGTGTGCTTTACAAATCAGCGAGATGTTGCGTGTTTCAAGACAGAATTTCAAAAACCGAGAACTGGCGTGAAGTCGTCCTGATTAGCCAATGTGTCAACTTACGTTATTAGGATCTTCTCTGTGTGATAGATTTGAATGTTGTGTTCTTTATGAGTGTAAGGATCGCAATCGTCGAAAAAAGACATCGTTCATTGATTCTTTAAGCAACACTTAATCAAAATTGTTTTGTAAAAAATTCATTAAGTTTACACTCCACTTTTTATGGCTCATAGCTCGGAATCATAATATTTCAATCTTTGTATGGCAGGTCAAGATCTATCACAATTACGAAGTTTGATCCAGATTGGTCAAGTTCAGTTAAAAAAAAAAAAAAAAAAAAAGAGTAAATCCAAATCCCAAATTTGATGGTCCACAACTCATGTTGTATAGCTAGCATTATGCCAATTTTCATCCAGATCCGATAAGCTCTAATGCACTGGTACAATATCGTGTACTTGGAATTTCAGAAAAAAATCAATGAAAGACGAAAATAGTTGATGATTTACCTACGGTGTTTGTTTCTGGAATAATTTTTATTTAACGATATCCTAAACATTAAATTACTACAACACGTAAAAGTAACATGAATTTCAAGTAGAACTACAGAACTACGATGAGGTAACATCACAAACATCCTGGAAGTTTGAATTGAGAAGTAATTCTCAGAATTATAGACAATAATAATTTTTATATTGCTGACGACGACTCATCCCGCAATGTCTTAGCCTTAAGCTAGAGTTTTGCGATTGCCATGACATAATGAAATGTAGAACTAATTTTGGATTTTAAAACTGAGAAAACACGAATGACTCCAAATGCTTTAGGTGTGTTCTATAAAATTTTACCAACTGGCTATTAAAAAATGAAGGCAACCTTTGGAGACTTTGAGACCTGAGACTTACCCTGACGGTCAACTCATTTTGTGTTGCTATAGAAACGCTCGCAGAGGCAATGAATGGTGGTCATCCGTCTCTGCGGTACTGTGAGCCGCGATGGTGTCTTCTCTGTGACATGTTCATTCCCCAAGTCCATTAATTTTCTTGAAGAAGGATGGGGGCTTCAGCGTTTAGTGTGACTATTCGACTCAGTCGTGATATGTAGTGGAAATCAATGGGAGCCAAGGAAGAAAGAAAAAAAATCTTGAGTCAACTTGGCGTAGCGTGCTGTTACGTACCAGTAGAAATGTTACACCAGCTTAACTGAATGAAGTGTCAAATTCTCTTTCTCTCCCCCCACCCCCACACACATATATAAAGGAACTTTAATAAAGAATGGCGCAAAACCTATCTACTAACTTCAATTGTAAATAACTACTGAAGGAAAAGACCCGAAATCTTTTCATTTAAATTTTAATTACGACTACCATTTTATTACAAAAATATTTTCAGTACGTTTCCACTAAACCTCAATGATTTCATGCAATCTTATCCTTTAAAAAATGAGATGACTGTGAAGAATATCTACTGAAATGGTAAAACGTTTCACGTTCTATAGCTGATTCTAAGTCAATCATTTCCAACTGAAACTCTATGACGTCACAGTTCGCTTCTCACTTTCTCACAAGGAAGGGTCACGCAGTGGCTCCGCTGATCCGAACGAGACAATTGTGTTTGCATTTGATATGTTATAATTAGACGAATCCCAAAGTTATACGTGCCACCGGGCGGAATGTCGTGAGTTACAACATATTTTGTAATGTAAGAACTACAAAAAATTTACCTGGCATAATAGTTTGAACCGGGTCATTTGTTCGAAAACGGTTGAGTAAGTGGAAAACTCGGCCAACACGTATCCCATCATTTTCAACGACAAACATTTTTGGGGTAAAAACTTTTTCCCAGGGTCCCCCGCAGGGTCCCAGACGGGGTCCAACTCAAAATTTTCAAATGGCAAGGGGGGTTAAGTAGCACATCATTTGAAAGCTGTTGTAAAATGAAAGAAAATGCAGCAAGTCTCGTCTCTCTACGACAACCCTGTGCAAAATGGCGGCGGGTCAAAATGTAAACAAAAACTTAATTGAAAAGTCCATGGTTATCCCTATAAATCGGAAACGGTGAGACAAATATGAAAATAGGAAAGGGAGTGTGGCATTATTTTCAAAGTACAACAATTTGAGTTAAAGCGTCTTGTCCCAGGGTGCCAACAGGGTCACAGGTGGGGTCCAACTAAAAAGTTTTAAATGGTAAGAAAGGTTAAGAAGCTCATCGTTTGCAAGATCTTGTTAAATGAAAGTAGATGGATCAAGTCTTGACTTTCTACGAACACCCTGTCCAAAATTGCGGCTGGTCAAAATGTAAACAAAAGCTTAATTGAAAAACTATGGCCACCTTGAGTCCAAGATGGCCGCTTAAAACCTATGTCATTCATAGTAGAAATCTAAATCTCTATTTTTCTCTATTATGTATTTAGAAATAATAGGAAGACTAAAGAACAATTGAATTTCGACTCACTTCAACAATTATTTCATTCGGTAACAACACATATATATTTTGTTCTTAATGCACGTTCGTCACGTTTCTCTGGACATTATTTACTTGAGTATAACGAATATGCGATGAACACACAACTCCGATTTCCTACTCATACTGCTAAACAAAAGTTGAATACCTTCGGGTATTTTTCTAATTTTGTCATACGTAGTTCATACAGAAAGAACTTGGTGCACCAGTAGGTCGGGGGCTCTATTGTAACGTATTCGTGATGGTTACATTTGTATGTCATTCGTTTGTTTGATCGCAATACTTCAAGCAATACCAAATATACAAAAAAAAAAAAAAAAAAAAAAAAATCATTTGCAAGATTGGCGAGTAGTACCAAACGTGTGTAAGTCATTTCAGTACATCGAGCTGCGTCAAACTTTGTTGGTTTGGTCACAGTATTCCAAGAAATAACATATTTATATACAAACTCATTTTTCACGCTGGCAGCCACATTGGATTACAGATTATACTCTTTGATATTTTGTGGATATCTACTATTAACTATAAACGTTCGCTTCTCCAACACCAGTGGTGTGAGCTGGATATGCGTTCGATACATAGTGCGGCATTTTGAACTCAGGGTGTTGCGTTTTTGAACATTTTGCATATTTTAGTCACTTACTAATCAACATTAATGCCAAATTTGTTTTCGTAGCTTCAGCAGTTTGGTACGCTAATCCTTTCGATATAGGTTTGAAGCGGCCCTCCTGGATTCAAGGTGGCAATATATTTTCAATTAAGCTTTTGTTTACATTTTGACCCACCGCAATTTTGGACAGGGTTGTCGTAGAAAGTCGAGATGCGCTCCGTCTCCTTTCACTTAACAACAGCTTTCAAACAATGTTCTACCTCTCTTGCCATTTGAAACTTTTTAGTTGGACCCCACCTGGGACCATGTGGGGACCCTGAGCCAAGACGTTTCCATTTAATCGTTGCATTTTGAAAATAATGCCACACATCCTTTCCTGTTTTCACATTTGTCTTACCGTTTCCGATTTATAGGGGTGACCATGGACTTTTCAATTAAGTTTTCCTTTACACTTTGACACATCGCCATTTTGCACAGGATTGTTGTAGAGAGTCGAGACTTGCTGCATTTTCTTTCATTTTACAACAGCTATCAAATGATGTGCCACTCACCCCCCCCCCTTGCCATTTGAAAATTTTGAGTTGGACCTAGTCTGGGACCCTGCGGGGGACCCTGGGAGAAAGTTTTTACCCCAAAAATGTTTGTCGTTGAAAATGATGGGATACGTGTTGGCCGAGTTTTCCACTTACTCAACCGTTTTCGAACAAATGACCCGGTTCAAACTATTATGCCAGGTAAATTTTTTGTAGTTCTTACATTACAAAATATGTTGTAACTCACGATATTCCGCTCGATGGCAAGTATAACTTGGGAATTCATCTAGTTATAACATATCAAATGCAAACACAATTGTCTCGTTCGGATCTCAGCGGAGCCACTGCGTGACCCTTCCTTGTCAGTATAAGGGGAGGAAGCTGGCAGATAACCTGACATTACCCGACAAAAGACAGTGATGACAGGCCAATAAAATTATCGATGGTGTAGTCGATGGTTTTGCAGGCATACTATTCGTCAATCCATACTGCGAGTACATTGCCTTGTAATATGCCATTACAGTCTAATGTGATGATGTTTTAATAGGAGGGTGCCCGAAATTTTTTGCACCGACTGTACTTGACGTTTAACAAAAAATTTCTGGCTGTTCATATAATTCGTAATTTTGTTTGTTATTCTATTTCAAGTTAACATGGAAAACTGTAAAAAAAAAAAAAAAAAATATTAGGAATTATAGTTTTGGGAGTCAATACCTTTATTTATATTTTAAATTAGTTATAAGTCTTGTATATGGATGTGTAAATGGATTATTACAATTCTTACGGTGTCAGTGCTATCTGAAAACATAGGTCCACTATTGGACGGAACTTTTCAGATCAAATAACCAATCTAAAATTCGACAGAATTTTCAGGACCACCCTTCACCTCTCTTTTAGATACCTAGGTCCTTCTAAAATCTAGTTTAATCCAGATTTTACCAAATTTTATTCGTTTCAAAGCCCCACCGCCAAAATGCTTTGTTTTGATTGGAGGATAAACCCACGCTATGATATTAGGGCGCGATTATTCCCATTCCCTGCAAGAATTTCACTGAAGACGCCGGACTAAGATCTTCCCAGCTCAGAAAGTCAAAAAGGAGCTAGAAAAGCTGCAAATAAAGGTAACATTTGGATTTTATTAACGTGTAAAATCGCTGGAGGTCTCAAGGAGCCAAAAACTATTAAATTTCATAGTAAAAAACTGGACTAAAAAGCTGAAATAGTAAGTGCAATATAGTGACGCCATGATTTCATCTACCGATCGCTATGGACAGGATTCAGAAGTAGTGTGATTTCCGTTTTTCTTTTCCTAAAACCGGTTCTGAAGATCAGTGTTTCCCCTGATATTTTCACCTTCCAATTTTCCTGCTAATTGAGGGTTATAAGACCTGTCCATATATAGATTTGTTTATGTAGGTAGCGAGTGATTCTTTTTTTTAACATATATGGCGGTATTTAATTTCGTTGTAGTTACGATAGGTAGAATAATGCACGTGTAAATTTACAGTAAGGGCTCCTATCTGACTCCCAAATTGGGAGTACGGCTTCCAGCGGGATGAGTTGAACATGTAGTTTGTTCCGGGTTCCTGCCCCTTCAGGGCAGGGGTCCTATTGTTAGTCAACACTTTGATATGTCCCCTCGGGGGCATTGACTAAACAGCTTAAGAATGTGATTTAGTGAATACAAGGGCCAGTTGGCCCTGTTCCTTTCTGTCCCTTTTCCTTTCGTAAACTGATAGAGCCGATTTAAAATGGTAAAATCTGAATGTTTTCTGTGTATATTTATTAGTATAACATGTATTAATGTAGTGTGTAGTATGGATGTGGCATGTATGTGTATATTTGTAATGTAGTAAACATTTTCTAGTAGTAGTAATTGTGGTAGTTAAGTGATGAAAGAGTGTGTGAGATAATTAAATATGGACAGTGTAGTATTTGCTATGCGATAAAATTTTTTATTATTCCGTCATTAAGTGAACTCATACACAATATTTAAAAGTGAACGTAATATAGTACAATAATTCCGTGTACAAGGTCACATTCAGTTGTTCAAGGGTTGATTATATCGTCGCTAGCCCCTAGTGTCAAAAGTCAGTACTAACCGCCATTCGTATGTCGATGTTCTTAGTGATTTAGTTTCCATGAAATTGACCTTTCTTTTCGAAATAAAACCTAGAAGGTATAATTCACAGCCCATATGGATGTACAGTTAGGTCAAGTGACCCAAAATTAATATATCCTGAAAATTACAACATTCTGCTTAGTCTAGAAATCGAAATATTTAAGTAAATAAACAATACGTAATTTTTAAAAAGAAGTCGGGCGATATGATGCTAGTTCTTCGCTTTGAAATTATATTAAACTAGCAGCGTTCACCCCGCTTCGCTGCGGTCACCCCGGAACGCAATAAACTTTGTTACTTAGATAATTTTTACTTTTTCGCTTTCAAGTGATATGATAAAAACCATAGAAGATTGCAGTAAATCTTAACATTATATCGCCTGTCATTTATGTTAACCCGCCCCGCTTCGCTGCGGTCATCCCGGTGCTGGCATATTGTAAAAGTGTCTGTAAAAATAAGCAAATCAATTAAAAAATTTTAAACAGAAGATTCAAGCTATTTTCCGCTGTATATCGCCTGTCATTTATGTTAACCCGCCGAGTGACACGGTCATGCGGGTTGCATATAAATACGTTTATTTTTACCTATGATGAACTAATAACAAAGGATTTGTACGTTATGGACACTTGAATGGTCAATTATCTCAAGACACTGGTAATTAAAAATTAAAGTGATATGATAAAAACCATCTAGGGTCCAAATCCTAATAACCCCCCAAAAATGAAAGAAATTGGTTCAGCCGTATTAGCGTGATGAGCGGACAAAATTTTGTACGTTCTCTTTTATATATATAGATAGATGTTCATTTCTTTTTTTGTGGCTGCAGAATAATTTCATTGTTGTCAGAATTTCGTAAACATTAAATATTATCGCAGATAATTCTATTTTCAGTGAACATACGTAGGATTTTTTTTCTTTCTTAATAAAGCTACCAGGTATTACATGGTATTGTGTGTGTGGTGAAAGAGTCTTGAGTTCGAGTGAGGTTGTCGTGCGGTGATCGGAATGGGAAATGTTTGTAGTGACTATAGATTTTAAAGTGTTATGATGAAATGTGTATATAGGCTGGGCGTAGATAGAGGAGACAGGGTGTTTGTAAAATATAGCGTCGTAGTAAATGAAAAGAATGATGATATGAATATTAATACGAATATGAATATGAAAGTATATGAATATTGTAGTAAATGAATATAGAAGATAGGACACCCATATAGTTAAATATATATAGTAGCCCAGTGAATACTTCGCCACGTGTGGATATATATATATATATATATATTGAATAGATACGTGTAGCTACAAACATCTCGGGTTCTGACCCCTGCACCATAATATCACGCGGACCGGAGGGCGATATATAGTCGGACTATGGTAATACTTTGTAGTTTAATGGGTTATAGTAATAATCAACCATAGTAATACCATCTGATAGAATGGGTAGCATCATATAATCGCTGACTAGACATATTGAATAATAAATTATGAAAAGACAGTAGTAGTTATACAACAGGGCTGTAGTGAATTATATTTTCTGGTCGGTTTTAAAAATAGAATATCCTGCTCCGTGAGATTTTTTTTCTTCACGTCACCTACTCGGGCTAGCTTACAATGTTCATGGAGGCGACAGCTCTGACAGGGTTACAGAATCAAAACAATTAGTTATTAAAATTTATTATACCGTACCCGGGCATCGACCTCTCCCCCCTTGAATATTTTCGTTTTCTTTTCTTAGTTTTCAAACTAGATAGTGATGGAAATTAATCGATGCCTCAGAATTTAGCGCATTCTGCGAAGGGGAGCTATCGGTGAAGTTTGGCCATAGAAATCACCGATCCGAAATTCAGTTTATTTAATTTTTTTTATTTTGGCAAATCACTAATTAGGGATATCTTAGCTATTACTCTAGTTTCATTACTGTCCTTGAACCTTCTTAGTTCTTCTGAGGGGTCGAATATTTTTTTCCTTACTTAGAGATTTCAAAATTGGGGACGCAGTTACCTGGCCCTTCCCCCTCTCCTTTTATCCTGCTGGTCTGGGCCGGATACGGGGCTCGGATTTCAATCTTACAAACAAACTCTTGTGGGATTGGGATCTGATGGACACAGAACTTGCATCCTTGGCAGCAGGGCTTCCCTCCTAGTTTACGTATTTAAGTAAACTACCCTCTTTCGGCATATGTGAATATTTTTGGCTATGAGTTGTTATATATTTAAATTCGATCACTCTTCTGTGTAGTGAGTAGTACTTTAATCTTTCTCCTTTCGTTGGCGCCGCTTTCTCTCTCTTGTCTCTTCCTTCTTACTTCGAGATTTTTTTTTAATTTCAACCTTCCCCCCCCCCCCGATTTTGAACTTGTCGCTTACGATTTATTTAACGTACAACTCTGAACTGAAATTACCAGCTGAGACGTTGCAAGACACGATTCATAGATAAAGTAGATAGTGATTGGGTCCTCCATCACATTTTGACCTATCGCCGAAATGAACAAAGACTTCATATTTGACGACACTTCAATTACGTTCTTTCACCGTCGTCCCCTTAAGTTTTTTTTTAATCCATTGGTCACTTTCCTTTTCTGTTTTGGTTTTCGATTATCTTGTAGTTGATCTGGGCCCAGAAATTGTATTTTAGGTTATCTAGTTATATCTTTAGGAATGCTCTGTGTTACGTGCCTGCCTCACAAAGTTTTTTTTTATTATTATTAAAGCACGAATTGATTATATAAAAGTTGAAATTTATAGACGCGCGGTATCAGGTAAAAAATCAATTTTCTTTTTCATATGTAATGTCGGAAGTCATTTGTTTTCTTGTACTTGCAACCTTTTCAAAAATTATTGTTGGGGTGATTAATTTAAATGTGTGCGCATTTATAATAAATATATATATATAGAGAGAAATGAATACGTCGAAATGTATATGTACTTAGTATGTGAATGATTTTAAAGTAAAAGTATGATATTAAATGTATTATATGAATATATGTAAGAGCGCTCGTGTCTGTCCCCCCCCCAAACGTGTATTGGTTGCTATAGTTTACCAGTAAGTTTTCCGACAAATATAAGAATGTAGATTTTGTCAAGAATACCGCCGTGCACTCAAGTAATTTTCCTTTTCCTCTGAATAGATGTAAATGATAACCTATGTAATTATTTAATGGCATGTATTAAAAAGTAACGGCAGGTCTAAACGTAACCCACATCATGATGAATATTATCCCTGAACTACCAACCTAAAACCATTGTGGAAAGTGCACCTTGAATCCTTCTCACCTGCATATGTATCCTGTGACTTGACCAGTTTTTTTTTATCCTCAATTTAAACCATCACACTCCGTACGCCTGTGGAAGATCGTTTTAAATCCGAACCATGTATACATATATACAAAAGTGATCTAAAGGAAAGGTCTCATGACGTGTCCCAGTGTTGAACAAATAACTTGAAATTATTCAATTAATAAGTTTGGAAATGGACTGTCTAAGAGGAGAAACATCCTCTGGCGAAAGTGATTTTTTCGAAATCCCTAGATGGGTATAAACGTCGCAGTGTGCGAGTGCAGATATAAACTGCTAAGAGTTACAAACTAAATATAGTCGATGAATGGTTTTTGTAAACCAATAGTTATATATATATATATATATATATATATATATATATATATATATATATATATATATATATATATAGAGAGAGAGAGAGAGAGAGAGAGAGAGAGAGATAAACACAAACTAAGTTAAATGGAGCGAAATGTTTTTGGACACTACGAGTAGTGCGTGATTTGTGATTTGAACGCTCAGAATTATTAATATTTTATTGCTCAATGTGAGGTAGAGACTCATATAAGTTTTAATACACCTAAAAGTTTTTTTTCTTTTCTTTCCTCTTTGTCTATATTTTTTTTAAAAGTGAAATAAGTGTCTCCTTTGCGTATGTCGCAAATCATAATTTTGCTTTAGCATGCCTAAGATATAATACATGTAATTATTTTTTTTTCCTTTCCATTTGTCAATATGATTGAATATATAAAAATTTACTAAAATATAACACTATGTACTCTATTAATATATAACCAAGAACTTGTGCTTTTAAGATTTTCTTTGTAATTATTTTTTCCTTTTCACTATGAATGTAATAAACTATTTGTATCTTTGTAGTTAGTTGGTTTCCTTTAAACATATATACACTGTCCTGAGTAAGTGAGCGTGTGAATGCTTGATAGATTTAATTTAAGTAATTTTAGTGATATCATTTGTCATATTAACATCTGTAATATATGTGTCATGTTTTAATATATGTGTTAAGGTAAATAACCTAGGTCATGAAGGACCGCTACTAATGGTTTAAATCGGCTCTAGGAGTGAAACAAAAATAGCAGGATGAGCCTAAATACGACATCTTTCTTCCAGGAAGTTGAGACTTCTATTGATACGATACATAAATTTATATTGAGTTTATAAGTTTGATTTTTTTTTCTAGGCTAATTCATATGTGTGGTCGATCCTAGAGAACAGAGTTCAGATGCTGGATGGTTATCAATCACCGGTTGGAATAACAGTACAAAGAATGATTTCACTTTTCTCATTTCCAGGTCTAGGTCTGGGCAACCCCACGATCGTGGTGCCTGGAGCTAGGTCTGGGTGGTATGAGGGAACATGTGTCTATTCCGAAGCATTCCAAAATTGATTAGTCGTTAATAACATTTAGAATGATTCATCTTTCAACGACTTTCCCGACCTTTTACTATATTTCCGGAATTATCCAGTAATCTGTTTCTTATTAAAATACCCTATTTCTTTTTCTTTCTTCTTTTTCTACCTCCTTCTTTTACCCTTCTACTTTCTTCTCTTTCTTTTCTATTTCTGAATGAAAGAAAACTGAGTCATGACTGAGAGTAGTCGCTATTGGCACGGTCAATAAGTTGTTTCGATGAGTTTTCTTCGGGAGTCCGATATGGGATAATTAACAATGAGATGAGTATGCATTGAGGGACGAACAATAACAAGAAAGTTTATTGGAATTTACTTTATTGGAGAATAATCTGGATTTCAATTAGTAGGTGTTGTTTAGTAATCGCCCTCGTTCAAAGAGAATTAATTTTAGCGACTCCTCTACATTGCTCTTTTCTTCGTTTACTACTTTTTTTTTTTTTTACGTTTTCTTTCAATTGGCTAACCGTGACAGGATCTGTTGCCCTGGAAACGGCGGTTTCTAGGGCAACGGACAACGTTTTCTTTCAGCCTACATTTGCACCTTACGACATCCTTTTTCCTCCTTCCTCGTGTTTCTTTCTGTTGTCCTCAGATAGTAAAACTGACCTCCTGGGTCTTCCAAAGAATTGAGACTGCTTTGATAAACTGATATACGAACACCTATAGTACACATAATTTCTCGTGTATGTTACGTTAAATTTTATAACTTAGTTGCAGAGAAAATCATTTTTAAATTAGGGTAGGTTTCGCGCCACCCCGTACTAATTGATCGATTTTAATGGAAGGAGTTTTACACTGCACACTAGAATAGTTCTGTATTACAATGTTACTAGGTTAAAAGTTGACATACGCACAACTGCTAAAATTTCATACTGACATCAACATTGTCAGTTGTCTAGGAATTTCCTCGCGACTTGAGCAGCAACTCACGTCGCATTTATGCTAGAACATGCCGAATGCGTTCCTCCAAATTTTTTAACCTTGTTCGAAAGACTTCTTTCTTCGCTCACCCCAACAAGCTGTCTGGAATTCTGACTTTCCTGGACTTCGTGAGTACAGGCGTCTTTGACAGGGGAACAGGAAGATATGTCCCCCCCCCCCTTAAACAATTTGTGTAGAAGAGGAAATTAAGGCTGAAAGTACTTGTATGGAAGAAGTAAATAAACAGAAAGAACACAGAAATGTTATATACCTTGTTAAATAGTAATATTACATTTTATACATAGCCTACTTATATGAGACTTGTCTTCTGAGAAGGATTTTTCTTCTGAGTGACGTGGTATAGTGGAAGTTAGAAAAGAGAGGTAAAGAATGATGGTATTAGAGCATTTCATTGAATTAAAACTAGAATACACTTTATTTGAATATATTGCAGGCTACACAAACCTGTGATACATAGTATTGTACATTTCTTTTGTGTCAATTTACATTACCTTTTCTTTCCTTATTTACATTCTAGGATACAATATGTTTCTGACGGAGCAATTGGGACTACTCTCTTTTTAATTTATCAATCTCTCTTTTGCGATTCTCGAAAGATGCACTGTTGTTCTGTAAGAATTTTCAGTTCCTCATCTTTCGTATTTAGTATTTCTCTGGCCGCTTCTTCCTTTGCCGCGTGTTTTTATATTAATTTACTCTTATCACTATATCACGTACATTTAAAAATAAATGTGATGTTCGTTTTGTTCTTCGTTGTGTTAAGAAAATAGAAAAGATGCATCTCAGGGAAATCGACAAAGACAGGAAAATATACAATAGTTATAAAGTGACAAGAGGAAGGGTAGATAAATTTGAATAATGTATATGGAGGTAAATTCAATGGAAACAGAAGGGTAACATAAGAAAATTACTACGACAATACAGAAACTGAAGATGAAAATCTATTTTTAACGAGTGAAATGCAACTTGAGATTATACAAAGAATACACTGAGCTGTATGACAAAAAGAATAAATTATGTTTTGTGGGCATTCAAAGCGATAATGAAGTAAACGGCAATCGCAAGGAATGTGTGATTATAAGGGATAAGTTCAAGAATATATAGCGAAATCAAGAATAAGAAATTAGAACGATATGGAATTTGTAATCAAATTATGATGGTCATCATAAGACATAGTAGGACATCATAATTTAAGATCACATGGTAGGAATTCACGGATCTGGCCCAGAATTGGCCCACTAAAAGAGGGTGATAGTACGTGATACTCATGCACATTCTAAACATGTTACAGTACTCTTCTCAATAGAACGCATGACTACTCCAAATAACCACACAACTGGTCCGTTAGATGTTTAGAGATGGTTGTTTCCAGAGCCGGCTGGTGCTCCAGTACAGTCTCATCATGCTTGATAAGGCTTAGGTCCGAGATCTAGGCGGTTAGAATAAAAGGGACACCACCCACCAAAGGCAGATGTTGTAGCCATCAGAACAATGAGAAGGGGTCAGCACGATGAAAATAAACTATAGTATTGGAATTTAATATCCCTCTTTATCGCCAAGTTTACATGACAGAACAATTACAGCTTAAACAGGGATCCGAATTAGTGACATAAAAATTATTTGAATATTCGGATAATAAGTCACTCGAATTTTAACAGCACTAATTCGAATCAATACTCAGGCTTTTGTGCATATTTTTACTCCAATAGGGATTACATCCGCAATCACATGCACGAACAAATGTTAGCCAGGGTAGAAAAAAGCACACGGCCTACAATAATTCTAAAGAATAGAATGAGAAAATAAAACGAAACAAAAACGACAGGTTGTAAGATTATACTACTTATACATGTATTTTTTTATACATTTATTTTTTATTTTATTTTATTTATTTATTTACAATTTATTTCGAGAATATGAGACTTGGGTCTCGAGATTGAGACAAACATCTGCAGACCGAGACGAGATCAGGAGTGCAATTTGTCAATCGGAGACCTGTACGGGCCGGGCTTGGGCGGGCCGATTCTGTCATTTATTTGGGCCGGGCCTACACTGATTTCTCTTCAGGTCGGGCCGGGCTGGGGCCGATTAATTGCAATTCTTTAATAATTATTTACTTTCGTTAAACGATAATTAGAATAAAGGCAAACCTTGAAGAAGTATGCCCGTGAAAAATGTTACAAAATGAAACTTTTAAAATTTTTCGGGCTCGGGCCAAGAATTTTAAAAAAAACTTATTGGGCCGGGTCGGGCTCGAGCCGAAAATCCCCAAAACTTTTCGGGCCTGGGCTGGACCGGGCCTAGGTACATTCGGACTGGATTGGGCTCGGACCGAAAAATTCGGCCCGCGCAGGTCTCTACAATCGGGATGTGGCAAATATGCACTCTCGTCTCTACTTTACCTCTAAAATAAAGCAGGGGATGTAACTACAATCTTCTGCTGTTACATAAGTGGATCACAATTAAGTAATTAGTATATAGTTGTGTAGATGACGTAATCTTACCACTTGCGGCGCCGTTGCGGCAGCGTAAGAACTACGTGTTTTCCCTGAAGTCCACGGCGACACGGTCACTACTTATCAGATTCTATGTGAGATTGACCACTACTGATGTCGCTTTACTGAACTTGGTAGCCATTTCCTCTGTGCCCAACTTTCTCATCCATGTAGAAGAATTCTCTCTATTTGGTTGTTTTTTCATAGCCAAAGCCTATTACTACTCCAACAGACATTACAGCCGTTCTATATATTACGCCTCCGATTATAGAACACAGAATACTCTTCTCTTTTCAAACGAGTTGATAATGCTCTAGAGATCTCGAACTAATAATGATTGGCCTTCGAAGGCCTTTTCCCTACTATATCCATATCTAATTTCCAACATACACACGTCGTTCTAACGTCCTTTTATTTTTCGTACATGCACATTCACACACATAGACCGTAGAATTGAAGGGATCTTATGTAAAAAAAAAAAAAAAAAAAAAAAGGTACTTTTTTTTAACCCTGAAACGCAAACAGAGAGAAATGAAAAATACAGAAAAGAGAATGAAGTCGTGAATGATTTATGATTCCGAACGCGAGTGTGCAGATTAGACATTCTACGACCTAAGCGACTGAGGTACGAGAATTACGGCTCAATATCAAGCGTCAAGGCACTTCAAACTTTTTATTATTATTTATTTATTCCAGGAGACACAGCGTACATGAAGTGAAATTGCACGTTTCACATTTGTCCACCAAAGTCAGTCACCTTTCTCGCATTAAAATTCTAATGTACACTCATGTCCAAAATGATTGTCGCATATCTATAACTGTCTTCTTGTAAGAATATAATTTGATAATGATTTTGCAGGGTGCTTTTAATACTGATACGAAAATTAGAATGAGTAAAATAAAATGTTGCTAAATGGACAAAAAAAAAGTTTTATTTTCGTTTTATAGCTCTTATTTACTGCTCTTTTGACATGAAATTTGCCACATACATGTCTTTGCCGATTATACACATACCAACATTGTAAGAAATACCGGGCGAATTCGTTATCAAATTATATTCCTACAACAACATATTTATAGACATGCGACAATAATTTTGGAGATGAGTGTACAAGCCCTTATATTTCACCCACAAGATCAGTTCACAATTAAATATCAAAATGGATTTCCGAAATATAAATACTAATCTAATCTAATATAACATCAGTTCCATCATTATACCTGCATTTCAGAACATGTGTAAATAGCAATGCATAACTTGTAGAAAAAATCACACTTATACCCTGTAAGATTTTTACCACTATTCAGAAGCATGTGTATGACATGTTTGGTCGTCTGAAAGGGCAATTTTAAACTAGATTTGGCATGTAACAACGAAGAAACGAAAATGGAATCTCTTGTTCAGCATTCCGTGATTATACTTTATAGCTAAGGAAATTAATGATGCACCCATGTGAGTTATAAAATAATTAATGGAATGATGAGATGGTAAGAGATTAAGCATGAGGAAAATCAACGCATTATGCTATCAAAAATTTGTATATTCTGGGCTCGAACTCAAAATAATCGCTGTACTAGTTCTGCAGTATGAAATGTAACGATGCTTTCTAAGACGATGTCCCTGGCATAATTATTAGAGTAACCAGCAAAATTAGCAACTGCTTACAGGGGAGAACGTACAGTCTTTAATACCATTAAGCGCAATATATCACACATACATCACACAGTAAGTAGTTACACCCATCTGGCCGCCTATTCCGTGTGTTTGCCATTATTAAAGTGCACATTCTCTTTATAGAAGAGCCACCTCAGAGTACTACACTAGTAAAAGCAAAACAAAAGCTCTCTTTTAATGTCATTTTCAAAAAGTACTTCATACAGAAATCGTATCATCTTAATGAACAAATAATTTTAATTTAATTTTAAGAAAGATGAAGAAATTCAAGTTTTCACCTTTATTAATTTTTCATAATAAACAGAATGCTGAATGTGCAAAGCAATCGAATAAAGTCGGCGTCGAAAGCTGTTAAAATTACGTTATGCGATAATCATTAACGGCCCTCAGAGGCTACGTCAGGCGCCCGCGGGGCCTGTTGCCAATAATGACCCCGCGAGGCCAGAATGCTGGTAAAAAATCGCCAAACGTCGACATGCAACTGAAGCCGATAAAGCAGTATGCAACTTCCTCAGATGCTTGGCTTTAATTTCTATACCTAGTTTTATAATTGAATATTCTTTTTTTTTTTTCTTTTTATGAACAACGATATCTTATGGGGAAAAGTTCACACGTAAGTAATTTGAAGAAAGTACAAGTACAATATCTTTTCAAAAGAACACTGCTAGTTAACATGTGTAGAAATCATACATACTTTTGGCAAATCAATTCTAATGCAAAGAACTTTATGGCTACTTTTCTTGACATTAAACAAAATGTATACACATAGATGTCGCGAATTTTACCTTCAATAAGAATTATATATGTATACAGGGGAGACCGGCCCAAAATGGCATACCTGGGTAAAATGGCACAGTGGCTGTTTTCGAAAACTGTTTGATTAGACACAGTCAGCAAATGGTTTAAATGAGAGTTTGATGTAGCAACATTAGTGAGCAAAAATGGCGTTTGTGTAGGTAAAACGCAGCAGGTGTTATCAGCGAAAAAGTTATTTTGGTAGGTAAAACTTCTATTTTCTTCTGTTTTTATGTTGAATTCTTTTACAGAACGAGGAAGTACAGACATTCAAACATATCAATTGTAAAGTACATTCCATTAAAGGTAGGTTAAACGTAGAAACTTCAAAGTTAAGCTTTCACATAATGTGCAGGTACCTGTTTCTGTTTTCCCTGTGCATCAGGGCAAGATGGCACAGTAAATACTGTGCTATGCCATTTTGCCCTGGTTTAATTTGCCAAAGTTCTGAAACGTTTAAAGCAGTTTTCTTCAAATACATTTGCCACATATTACAATCAAGAGGTGGAAAGGTGGTTGAAAACACATCCCAGAAGAACCGTAAGTCTTAGTAAAGTCGTCAAATTGTTTTCGAATGCTTATTTGAAATCTGTAAAACGCTCAGTGCTCTTAATGGATTCAAAGCAACCAGCATATGTCCTTTCAACCAAGATATTCTTCCAGACCATTTGTATCTACCAGCTACTAGCTACTACAGATTGCCCTGAATCAGTGGACGAAAATGAATCGAGTGTAGATTCGAATGCACAGTGTGAACAAGTCAAAAACCAGCAAGATAAAAACACAACTTCCGTTAAGGATATTTTCCCCTTCAGAACCATGTCCACCTACATCAGAGCAGGAAAGAGTTTCAGAGGTTCATGTAGCAGTTTCCCCTGAAACCTTCATTGAGCACATTTCTCCAGTACCACGAGCTACAAAGAAAACGCGAACATAGAAAACAAAGAAGTCTACGCGTAAAGGAAGTCAACTCCTCCCATGTAGTCCATATCTCGTGGAACTTCTGAAGGCAAAAAGCGAATCTAAAATTAGACCTGCAGCACAAAGAATATCAGAAAAGAACTATGAAACGTAGGATCTTTATTGATCTTAGTGATGAAGACGGCAAGAGTCTAGTGTCTTAGCCAAGGATTTGGAAGCCACTGAAGATGATAACGATGTGCCATGTATCTACTGTAACAAACTTTACAGTATGTGCAAAGCCCGAGAAGGTTGGTTACGTTGTTACCTTTGCTTCCTCTGGAGCCACGCTGCACGTGCTGGATTATCTCCAAGGGCCAAGATGTTTGTTTGTAAGTCTGTGAAAGTTGAATTATACTTAGTGCTTCATTTCAGTTTTCATCTTGTATGTTGTCGGCATAATCCTGAAACATATTTTTAATTTCTTTACTATTCTTTAATTTCTTTTTAACATGTGTGTAATTTTTACGCTGTTTTGCAAATAAATTTAGGCCTACCTTGATCACTTTAAATGTATTTGTTCGGAGATGTTCCTTTGGCCATTTTTTATATTTTTCTATTGATCACTATTCACTTTCCTATACTTCTGTTTATATATATCATAGAAGCAAGGTAGTGTGCCAATTTGCCCTGCCTACCCGGGTAAAATGGGCTTTCGGAACTTTTTTAAAAAATCTAAAAATAAGAACTTTAAGAATAAATAATCTTACTGATATCCAAGTCAATATTCAAACAACATTCCAAAGAAGCATTCATTAACAAACGAGAAAGATTTAAACCTATTCTGAGGAGATATTCAAACAAAGTCGATATATGCCATTTTGGGCCGATCTTCCCTACGTGAGTCGTTCAATATATGTTTCCCTAAGCTGTAAACAATTTAAGACCTCGGGTGTACAAGGTGATAGCCCACATATCAGGAAAATTTTAGTTCCTAAATGAACTACAGGTTGTCACCTTATACATGCATAAAATTCGACGGAAAGACGTCACAGTGCCCTCCCTGTCATCTATACATGAAAATCAAAATTGTCTTACCTTGAACAGATGGAGAAGAGGCTTGTTGCCTTGTTCATTCACAGAACTCTTATTTTTGTGATATGTGATTATCACTTTTTACAGCTGAGGTCTAGAATTTATTTCTTAAAATACATTTGTAAACTATACATACGTTAGGACAAATGAATAAATCTCAGTGGTTATTATGTAGAGAAAGTGACGAAGGACACATCTACATACATATGTATGTATAGTTTACGAATGTATCTTAAAAAATAAATTTGTTTACAGCTTAGGGAAACTTGTGTATTGAACGACCTACGTATATATCGTGTCGAATCCAGGATTTTCTGATGGGGTGCACCAATAACTACCACTACATTTGAATTGAATTGGAATTTTTTAAATGTCTTTCGAAATCTGTGGTGTGAATGAGGAAATACTCTGGAAATGCTGTGTCTTTCCCGGTGAATCCTTTTCTTTCAACTTTCAGAAAATTGACTTAAACTATCGATTTTGCAAAACATCCCTTTGTTTTAAGTCCAAACGGAAACATAGCAGAAATTTTCGGAAAGTGTTGCTATTTTCACTGTTAATTTCTCACTTTAGGTGTGTATATTTACAATGAAGGGGATGCGCGTGCACCTTTGCACCCCGCTAAATCCAGTCCTATATATATATATATATATGGGGGGCCTGGAGCGGTTGCCCCTTGTCTACCCCCATACTCAGCTTCTGAAGGTTTTATAGAAAATTAAGCGGCTTGGGCGAACACAATGGTAAGCTCCACTTCTAGCAAAATTTAGTTGTTAGGTGGAATGGGTTGAGATTGAACCACTGAACAGTATGTAGGTACTTTAATTTCGGAGATGTACCTGCAGATGCCAGGAGAAGCATGGGACATGTGCCACTGCGTTGCATTGCATGAGCACTTTGAACTTCCTTTCTCAGTTTACTCGAAAAGTTAGAAAAATGTTACATATTATTATGTTTCCCCGAGCCACTCAATTCGAAGTGTGAAAAAAAATGAAATGAAATCTTTAAGTTTTACGTCCCACGGTTATGCCGGTTAGGCTAAAGGAGACGGTGATGATGAGTGATGAATGAAATGGTGGAATGAAGAAAGTGGGAGGAAATGGGAGAACCCCGAGAAAACCCACGCACACGGTGTTTGTCCACCACAAAGTTCACTTAGCGGGGGCTGGGATCGAACCCGGGACCCCAAGCACCAGAGGTGAACGCTCTACCACTGAGCCACCGCGGCCCAATTCGAAGTGTGGTCGACTATTAATCCTGATAGAATACTTAATACACTTGCTGAGGTAGGTGATCAAAATCAGTAAGTCGTCTTCTTTCTCACCTCAACCATAGGTTGGTGGGCAACATAGAAATTTCTAAACTTTTCTCTCCGTTGGGAGAGCTGTTTTATACTTTGATAGGGTCTCTTCTTCGTAACTGCATCTGGATATTCTATTTTTGGTCTTCCTCTTCCTGGTTTTCCTTCTGCCTTTCCCTCTATCAACACGGTTATCCAATCGGACTGCCGAATAAGATGGCCAAGCATGCTGTTTCTTCTTTTTCCTATTATCTTCATGATCTGTCGTCCTTCATTAGTTTCTTATAGTACGTCTTCATTCCTTTTACTTTCGGCGCTGCATTCTGCGCCAACACCACAATTCAAGTGCTTCCAGCTTGGATATATTAGCTTTTCTCAATGTCCACGTCTCTGATCCGTAAAGTGCCTCCATACCAGTCTTAATAAAGTGTTTTCGAACGTCCAACCACACACTTCTTGATATTAGCAGTCCTCTTTTCCTATTGAATACCTGTTTAGCCTGTGCTATTCTGGAACTTACGTCTTTTTCACTTCTTCTGTCCGAGGACATTAGACTTCCTTAACGTCTTCGATTTTCTCTCCCTCTAGCCATACGTTTGCTCCTTCCTGTCCTGCTCTTGTTCATTTTATCAATTTGGTTTTTCTTCTTATTTATCTCCACTTTGAATGTTTTTTCCAGTTGGTCGTTCAAGTTTGAAATTGCTTCCTGCAAGTTTTCTTTCGTTCACTACTATCACTGCTATGTCATCTCATCAGCAAACCTTATTGTGCTGAACACCTGGTCATTTACTTTTAAGCCTTTTTCGTTTTTATCAGAGAATCAGTTAAGTATAGCCTCTTATGTAGGGGTATTATCACCCTTCACGATAAAGCTACCCGTACGTCCACATCCAATATCAGTAGGCAAATACATTCTGAAAATTCTAATGGGAAGTCCTGGTCCACCAGCCCACAGCTGTGGTCCGTTCCCCTGCAACTTTCATGTGTTGATGGAACTAAAGTAAATATGAACAGAAATCATTTATGGGTAGAGCATAAAGTGCAGAAAGAGGTGCATTACTGGTTTCACTTATATTTCTCAATAATTCTTCAACATCAGTAGACATATCCGTAGCCTTGCTTCACAGTGGGATGATTACTATTCCAGATGGTTTCAAGAAACGAGAAGTATCTCAGAATGATGACTCTCAACTTAGACTTGGACATGACACAGACTGGACTATCACCAAAGCATATACATAATTAGGAAGTTTTAAATAGTGTTGCCAACATATTAATTCACTTCCAGACCAGACCAAACACTTAAAACTACCAGAAAAATTTATAAACCACTAGAAACCCTACTAGACAGAAAAATGGCGAATTTTCCACTAGAAATGGACTCTGCTTTATTAGGATTTTCATGTAAAGCGAATTATATACAAAACTCGAGAACTAGATCGAATTATTTTGACTCGAGAGTTCGGTTGATCTTGCTTCAAACATTTTTTTCTCTCAAAAATTTAAGATTCATCACTAACCCTCGCAATTAGCTTAGTACATTGAACAGAATGACATATTTTTAAAAGTCGACTTGTTTCTTCCCTGTTGAACAGTATCAAAAACAACGGAGATTGCTAAGGTCAACTTTTCAGTTGTTTGTATCAGGCGAGAGGAAGAGAAACTGATTGGGACATTGCCTGAGAAGAAATTGTATCATGAGGGACGTGCCAGAGGGTATGGTGGCAGGAAAGAGAAGAAGAAGGAGAAAGAGGTTACAATTAATGAAGATATAAAAACAGAAAGATCATACGTGAAGACAAAGAGGTTAGTGGAAGACCGTACAGCATCAAAACTTCTCAGCTGCGGCAAGTGACCTGCCATTAACGTTGGTTTAAAGGGACAAATTTTGTCAATAGATGGCAGTACAATCTTCGTACCTCTTCCATGTATTTTTTACCTTTCTCGAAAATTTACACTTTCTTTTGGAAATTTCAACGTAGAGACTTCAAATTTTTAGAGAAGGAACTTCATAACCGATTAAAGGGAACAATCCGTGCCGATTTTTTTATTTAGAATTTTCTTCATTGTTGAAACGGATATCCAAACCATGGAACTTATTAAGCAATAAAATGCATTGTTGAAAAATGTTAAGATGTCATCTGTCGAATACAGAAAGTACAGTAACTTGATGATTTTATACATATCAAACGTCGAAGAAATAGCACGTAATTATCAGCAATTAATTTAGCACAACTGTAACATTAATATATGCCATGTGCAATAATATTTGCGGTATTTGTTTAAAATATGCCAAGACAGCAATCAAGACCCAACGCCGAATAGTATTCACCAGGTTATGGTGTATACTGATGATATAAGTATAATAAGGATAATAGGATAATAACAGAAAGTAAAGCAGAGGTATTTATAAACGCTTGCAGAGCCATGGCTTTAGAAGTAAATGCAGAGAATACATGGAAGTTTGCCGGGATCGTAAGACCGCAAATTACGGATGCGTCAAAATATCAAATAATATTTTCGACAAAATAGATACTTTCAAATATCTACGATCCTGTCAAGGAATTTGAAGCTTAAAAGATACAAAACGATAATCATGTCTGTTGTACAGGAGATGGACAAAAATATGGAAACAAGTGATATAAAAGAGGTGAGTTTCAAAGCGGGCAAATTGTGGGTGAGCGTGTGGTTGGAGCTTCCGTGACGGAAGTAGCGGAAATGTTTAGTGTATCAAGAGGCAGTCTCAAAGATCATGACTGTCTACGAGTATTGCGCAAAACTGCGAAGCACCAGCATAGACACAAGTAGGTGTTGCATGACAGAGAGACACGAAAATTGGGTAGGATTGTGACCAAGCAGAAGATCATCACGGCGCCAAAAGTCACAGCTGAGCTGAATCCAGTGTTTACAAACCCTGGTAGCGTCAAGACAGACAGAAGAGAACTCCACAAGCAGTGTATTTATGGCAGATCTGCATTTCCCAAACCACTCGTGACTGTTGACCAAGCTGCTATACTGAGACAGTAGTGTAACGCCCATAAACTGGACAATGGAACAGTAGAAAACTGGCATCTGTTGGATAAGTCTTCCTTTACATTGTTTCCAACTGCTGGCACAGTTTAAGTGTCAAAAACTCCAACACAAGCGTACCTATACAGACTGTCTGTCACCAAGAGTAAAGCAGGACGGCAGTTCAGTGACGATTTGGGCAGCCATGTCTTGGTATTCTGCTGGACCCATCGTCACCTTGCATAAACTACTGGACCCATGTCACTGCTAAGGACTACATAACCATTTTGAGTGACCAGCGCTGCATCCCATGATACAAACTTTGTTCCCAGATGATACTGTCCTATTTCACGATGACAGAGCCTCTGTTCATACAGCTCACATCGTCCAGGACTGGTCTGATGAGCACAGAGATGAAGTGTCACACTTGCCATGACCTCCGCAATCGCCAGACCTCAGTATAATTGAGCCCTTGTGGTCAGTTTGAGATCAAGGTGCGAGCCCGTTTACCCATCACCGTCATCTCTACAACTTGCAACTGCTTTGGCGGAAGAATAGGACATGTCGTTGCCAACCATCCGCGAAATGTATCTGTCCATTCCCCGTCGACTACAGGCCATCCTGCGTGTCAAAGGTTGTCCTACTTGCTATTAATAAGTGCAATTTTTCAGGTGCTTCCATAGTTTTGTCCATACCCTGTATGGTTGCAAAACATGCTTGCTTACTCTTGGAGAAGAACACAGACTGAAAGTATTTGAGAATAAAATCCTAAGACGAATATTTGGACCCAAGTGGAAGGGGATGAGGAATGGCAAGAAACTTCATAACGAAGAACTGTGTAATTTATACCGTTTACCAAACATTGTTGGGGTCATCAAGCATAGGAGGCTCAGGTGGGTAGGTCATGTGGCCAGAATGGAAGTAAAAACGTTTTCCAAGTTTTAAATAGAAATCTAATCGGAAAACGACCGTTAGGAAGACCTAAGCGCAGATGGGAGAGCAATATTAAGATGAATCTCGCAGAAATAAGAATACAAGGTAAAAACTGGATCCAGTTAGCTAAGGATTGAAGTCGATGGGAAGCTTTTGTAAACATGGCATTGAACCTCTAGGTTTCATAGGCCATAGAGTTAATTAGTTCAAAATATGCAATAGTACTGCACTACTGCATCAACACTATTATAAGCAATGAAATATTAATAGAACAGATATGTTCAGAAAACAAATAGAAAGTGTAATTGGAAAAACTTCTTATGTGGTATTCAATAAAATGTAAATATGAATATTTATGGAATTTCCCCTATGACCGTGCTTTACGTTGAATATTTCAAGGTGCAACCTTACCTCATACCGTGGTTATAAGGAAAAGCTGAATCTCCTAATTTTAAGCAACCGATCTACGGAGGGGGAAAAAGCAAGGTGATAGGGACAGAATTCCGTTGCCTAGGAACAAGACCACAGCTACACACAAGATGAAACAGGGTGAGCTGTTAACCACGATTCCCACGTTTACTTGGCGATATATCAACTTTAATTTCTGCGTCCAATGCAGCCTTTCTTCCACGAAAGCGATCCAGCACGCGATGTTCCTTCCCCCACCTTGTCTCCAATCAATGTGTTACAGGATTTTTAACAGAACGAAGTAACGTGTAATTTACACACAAGAATCACGAGGAACTAAAAGAAAGAGGTTACGTACATGAAAATCAAACTGAGAGATGGCCTGCACGCGTTTACAGAGGCGTTTATAATCTTCCAAACAACATACGCTCATAATTTAACATTAATGAAACACTACGGTTGAATACATTTCAGTACCTCCCATAAAGAATATAATAATTATGGACTGCAAAATAGAACTACTATTGATGTAAATGTGTAACTAATTTTACCCTCTACAGCAGCATTTCTCAAACTGTGGTTCTCGAGGTCTACCCTTGTGACCTTCTTAGACTGAACATTAATTTTTTTAAAAAAAAGACAAAAATACAATCTGTTCAAAATGTCGCTCTGCAATGGATTATGGCAAAAATTACTTTGATTTTCAGTTTAGGATTCCTTCCAGCAGCGAGGCTATTTGAGACGTGGATCTACAGATTAACCACATGATCCGAACATGAGCTCGCGCCAGAAATCGAACCCGGGTCTCCGACAAAACACTCTCCTACAGTAAATGGCGAAAATGGTTTATCTGAGCTTGACGATACAGTTCAATCCTTCCACGTATTTGGACCCAAGAAAAACGGGAATGGAGAATGGTGCAAACTTCATAACGAGGAACTGTATAATTTATATCGTTTACCATTGTTTGGATCATCAAGTGTAGGAGGCACAGGTGGGCACGTATGTAGTCTGAATGAAAGAAAGTGAAAAAGCTCGCTATTCTGTTTTAACTGGAAGTCCAATCGGATAACGACCATCAGGAAGACCTAGGCGATGATGAGTGGACAATATTAGGATTAATCTCGCAGAAACAGGAAAACAAAATAGAAACTGGATCCAGTTGGCTAAGGACGGAATTCAATGGAGAGCTTTTGTGAACGCGGCATTGAACCTCCGACCTCTATAGGCCATAGAGTTAGTTAGTTTTAGAGACACACCCACAGTTTTGCTCCATAAGAAGAGGTTCGGAAAGGTATTTGATAGCGTCACTGCTATTAACGTATTTGATAGCGTTTAGAGATACTATATGGCTTATCTTTTCTGCATTTTTTCTGGTAAGCTCAGGACAGTGGTTCTCAACCGATGTGTCGCGACACACTGGTGTGTCACGCAGTCCCATAAAGTGTCCCGAAATTTTAGAATTTAAAAATTACGAAGAATTTAATTGTAATTAATTAAAATCGAGACAGATTGTACTAGTCAACACCTCCAGCGGCACCAATAATGCATAGTGCTACACAGAGTCATTATAAAAATTAATAGGTTTTACTATTATAACGATTATTATTATTATTATTATTATTTATAATAAAAATATGAAACAAGTGCGATGCCCTGGACATTGTGTAAAGCGTGTCGTCAGTCAAAAAAGGTTGAGAACCACTGGTTTAGGGAAAAGCCTCAAGCCCTTACACATAGGTCTAGGTCAGAACTTCCACAGCCAAAACTCCCACACTCAAGAAATGTTAAAACGCCCACAGAATCGGTCATAACTCCCACACAAATGGACGAAACACCCACACATAGCAACGGTCACAATCCCCACATAAATGAACAAAACTCCCACACAAATGTACAAAACTACCACACCCAGAAATTGTCACAACCGCCACACAAATGGCCAAAGCTCCCACATAATCGGACAAATCTTCCACACTTTGAAATGATCCTGGTTGCACGTCTTGTAAATTTCACATGCTGAAAATAATAAAAAGAAGTCCAAAAAACGCTGATGATCCAAAGTACGAAGGATTTGTCCATCTATCACCTTGTCCACTTTTCACACACTTGTCCATTTGTGTGGCGGTTGTGACAATTTCTGCGTGTGGGAGTTTTGTCCGTTTGCGTGGGAGTTTTGTGCATTTATGTGGGGATTGTGACCGTTGCCATGTGTGGGAGTTTTGTCCATTTGTGTAGGAGTTATGACCGTTGGGAGTTATGACCGCTTACCTGTGTGGGAGTTTTGGCCGTGGGAGTTATGACCGTTCGTGCATTTGGGAGATTTGTCCATTAGTGTGGGATTTATGACAGTTTGTGTGGGCGTTTAGACATTTTCTGAGTGTGGGAGTTTTGACCTGCTCCCAGATACATCGTACGCGGTCCACAGAACTCTTATCTTCACTAAACTTGGGAAGGAAGTAGGCCTTGCTTTACTTTGTACGCGTTTCAAATAACGTATTTTCTTGTGTAAACTTCTGATAACCGAGACAACGGCCATCAAATTTTCACTAACCGTTACTTAAAACAAACAAACAGGGGAAATTACGTGAAACAAATCCCTAAGCATAGTAAGGCCAGTGTATACTTAAAATAAAAATCTGTTAAAATCAATTATTTTTTCTGCAACCAGAAAACTATAGTTGCAATACTACTTTTGATATAGCGTAAATAAGCAAATACTTATGAGAGAAGTGCAAACAAGTTAAAACAAAAATGTAAATTTGTAATTCTGGCGTACTGCCAACGACCTAAGCTAAACAACAGCAAATACAATAAGTTTGAAATTCGACAAAGGTACCACACACGCACACATATACAGAGTGGCCCAAAAGTAGGTATATACCCTGCATTGGTCAAGTATAACATTCTAGCTTATAGGCATATTTACTTAGGCCGTTCCCAGCTTAAGATATAAGTAGAAAGATATTAAACACAAATAATAAACTAAGTCTACCTGATGGATAACAATAAGAAATATGAAAAGCAATGGGTTGATCAGCACGTGACTGTATACGTATTTTTGGGCCACACTGTATTTTAGTAATTTCCAAACTATGTTATGCCTAAGTGTCGGAAGTCTTATAAAATGGCTTTGTCCGTTCATCCGTCTGTCGACAGGTATCAGAGCAGAAAAGTCAGATATATCGAGATTCGGTTTTTCGCGATTAATTCAGCGTTCCATCTCTTTCGTTAACTCAAATTCAAACCGGAAATGGTTCAAATTAGTCATTTCCGGTTTTAATGTCTATTGCCATAAAACGAAAACGGTAACACTTAACAACAAGCAGTTTTTTTTTTGTTTTTGTTTTTTGCAGAGCTCCTTCGTGGCTAAGCGGTTAGCGTACGAGTCTTTGGCGTGGAAGACCCGGGTTCCATTCCCGGCGGGAGCTCATCTGGTTTGAATTTCACATTAATGAGTAGGTCCACGTCTCATATAGCCTCTCTGCTAAACGCGACGTTAAACTCTCCTCTCCGCACCTCTCCTCATTTTTTTAAAAAAGAATTCAGCGTCCCAAGGCAATGTACCATAACTAACTCAACACTCTATCAAAACAGGAAGTGGTTCAAATCTAATATTACTTCCGGTTTTAATACTGACTTCCACGGAGTACAAACGGTAAAAGATATCGAGATGTGGCTTTTTGCAATCGATCAGCGTCCCAAGGATAGGTCCCATCTCTTTTGTTAACATTCTATTAAAACTGGAAGTGGTTCAAATTAATCTTTCCGGTTTCACCGTTTATCGCCATAAAACGAAAACAATAATGCATAGCGAAAAGAGTTTTTTTTTTTTTTTTAAATACACGATTAAGCGCTCCAATACAATGTAGGCTGCCACGACTACCAAAACTGCAAATGGTTCAAATTTAATATTACTTCCGGTTTCAATACTGATTTCCAGACAATAAAAACTATAAAAGACACCGAGATTATGTTCTCTGACATCGATTCCGAAAAACATGATCCTTCTCTCCCGTTAATCCTCTATCCAAACCGGAAGCAATTAAAATAAACAATTTCTGTTTTCAACATCTCCGAAGAACAAAATGGTATTAGAGAGCCATAAGCGATTTTCTAAAAAATAGTTCCCACTTAGCAATCAAATTAGAAAAAGGGGAAGTTTTTCGATTTTTTTAAAACATTTTTTTCTTTAACATAGTAACTTTGTTTCACGATGAAAGTATACAAAAAACAGAGCAAATAGCCGCTGTTACTCACTGAAATTGTGGAAAAACAGCTTTGTAATTGACCAACTTGCAGTTTCTCTGTTGATGAGCTAGAATGGATCGTGGAGTGGACATGACTTGGCTGTCAGACCAACTTCAGTCACGTGATGTTGCGTGCATTCACCCACACATTCTGACGTATACGATTTCCTAAGAGGGAGGATGCTTCCACATCTGGGCAATGAATGCTATGTGCAATATGTTTACAGCGGGCCAGGGCACGGAAGCTCTTGATTAATGGTTGAGATGCAGAGATGTATCACGGAATGTATAAAATATAACAGATGCCAGAAAACTACACAATATTTGGAAATGTGCGCGTGCTGATAATGAGAGTACGCAAATAGGATAAAGAATAGGGGAGAAACGTTCCCTATTCAAGGGATTATGCTTTAGTAATACCTTACTTTCTTTTTAAATAACTATTCAAGTCAAAACTTAACGTTGACGCTATGCTATTCATTGCCTACACAATGGAAATTAACAATAATGCAAATTCCTTTATTTTTAGATAGTTTATAAATAAAATAACGATCAGGGGTGGTCATAAGCTGGTTGAAACCATGAAATTATATGGGGAAACAATTTTTCACTGCAAATGATATAATCAAACCAGAGAATGTTAAATTTGAGAGCTGTACCCAAGCCCTTGGAGGGAGGGGGATGAGTACCCCTGTCAGTGACGGTCAACTTATAACTAGTGGTGGGCACAAAACCGGTTTTTCGGTTATCGGTTTTCTCCAAAACCGGTTCGGTTTTTCATCTGATCCGGTTTCGGTTTCCTTCAAAACCGATTCCGGTTTTTTTTTTTGAAAATTTGTTCTATTTCTGACCAGAATGGTGTTTCGTTGTTCTCCGGAAACTGAATCCATTTGCACAGAAATAGTTTTATGTGTTTTCGAAAAGTTTTCACCGAAACCGGTTTTGGAGAAAACCGAAATACCGGTTTTTCGGGTTTCGGTTTTTATAGAAAACAGTTTTCGGTTTTTATAAAAACCGGTTTTGCCCATCCCTACTTATAACGCACTACAGGTTGAAAACTTATCGATTTTTTAAAAATTATCTTTCATTTACCGGCCGGCTATAAATGATCTAACTTTACATAAAGATTTGAAAACCAAAAGGTTATCAAAGCTTGTTAAATTTTAACTGTTAAAGCGGTCGCGGTGGCTGAGTAGTAGAGCGTTCACCTTTGGTGCGTGGGGTCCATAGTTCGATCCCAGTTCACGCTAAGTGTACTTTGTGTTGGACAAACAACGTGTACGTAGGTTTTCTCGGGGTTCTTCCATTTCCTCCTCCTTTATTCACTCCACCATTGCATTCATTTTTCATCATCACCGTCTCGTTTAGCCTAGCCAGCATAATCATGGGACGCAAAACTAAAAGATTTCATTTCACTTCATTTTTAATGTCAAATATATTTTGATAGTTAAAAGTCAAGTCTCAATTTAGGCCAGCTCTTTTTATTACGGATGGAATTAAAATAAAGAAGCAAATCATACATTTTTTTTATTATTCGCGGGCCGCCATTTGGCCATCATTGGCCTGTATAGTCGCCGACCTATAATGGTTACGCTTTTGTTAAAGTTCGAGTAAATCGTTATTCGAATAGTTATTCGAATTCGTACATCACAAATAATTTTCGGAACATATATACAAATATCTGTCCCTTGGAATGAATTAGAGAAACAATTTCATCTTACAAAATCATCCTATGAGTATAAGGATAAACATCTGTCCCGTAGAATCATTTGGAGAAAAAAAAAAATCTCACGAAGACATCCTGTAAAATAAACATTTAAAATCAACCTGCACAACACAAAGGTATGTCTCGTAGAATGATTTTTAGAAACAATTTCGTCTCGTAAAGCCATCCTGTATACTATACACATCTGTTCCTTAGAATGATTTGGAGAGAGAATTCCAGCTCTCAAAACAGGCTTTCTAATGATCTAGAGATATCTACAGTATTTCCCTGACTTCTTCCTGACTTTCCCTGACCTTTGACAGGAAATTCCCTGACGTTCATGACAGATGTCAGATGACGTTGACATATCAACAAGAAATAAATAACGGTGAAAGTTTATATATGAGAACCAGTGGCGGCTGGTACTATATGTTGCATGGTTGTGCAACCGGATATTTTTTTTAAATACTAAAAATATTTTTAAGTGTTAAAGTAGTGTATCAGTAAAAAATAAACCTTTGCTCTTGAGCGCAAAACAGTATTGATGCATTTCTGAAAAAAGTCAATTAAAAAACGGAAAGAAAGAGAGAGATTTACCTTTCCAGTGGCAGCGAACGTTGCCACTGGAAGCAGTAACATTGAGCATATGGCAGCGAGCTCCTATCTCTTAACATGGGGAAGTGGATTTATTCTTGCAACGCTCCTATCTTCCCGTATTGGTCCCTTACGGTTGCATTTTTTCCGCAACTGGTCAGCTTCTGTAATAGTTACGAATTCCTCCGCTTAGCAGCGCTTGACTCAGTTAATAGGGTGAGGAAGATACAGACGCGTGGAAGAAAGAAGTTATTCACAAAACATAAACTCGCAAAGAACAAATAGAAGTCTGGTGGTAGCAGGGACGGATCCAGGCTGAGAGTTTGGGGGGCGGTCGTTCGAAGTCAATAGATTTTATTTAACATTTATAATACAAAGGTGAAAATTCTTGGGATAAGATTTATTTTTTAAAAAATCCTATTCTGGGGGGAAGGGGGGGGGAGTCAATCGAGTCTCCAAGAAGAAAATGTCTTACTACGGGTCTAATTCCTAGCTCTGTGTCCTTCGTGCACATTATTACGTGTTCGCTTTCTGGCGGAGAGCATGAATTAATATCAAATCATTCACTTCCAATACTCATCTGTCTTCTTTAGCCTAATTTGCTGGAATGTTAAACTATTTTTTTTTTTCATTTTCAAAGGAAAACATCTTAGATTTCATGCTTCTTTACAGACAAAAGAAATACGTGGTTCCTGAAAATTGACTTTTTGTTCCGTATATTTATACAAAGAAATGCTAACAAAATGCATATTGTCGGAGGAGAGAGGTGTTTCTGGACCCTAAAGAAAATAAAGCGGAAAATATTTGCGGTAGCGATGCTTTCTATTCAGAGAAACTTGGCGAGCAGCATTTCAGATTTCAATAAAGTCATAGAAAAATTTGAAGCCCGAAAGATCGAAGAAAGACCTTCCATTCTAAAATAATGCATAGTTTATATAATTAAATAATTTTGTTTAACTGCGTGCATGCAATTTTCTTGCTTTTTTTTCTTCTTTTCGGATTAACGCCATCATTCATGGCTTACAGCACATACTATATATTCGATTTATCTCGTGTTCAATAACATGAGTGTAGAGGTTTTGTATATAAATAGTGTATAAACGTACATTGATAGTGGTTGTTTGAAAAAAAGGAAATAGCTTATATATTAAATTAATATTAGAGAAATAATTTAATCAACAATATATAAATAGAGCTTAAAAGACTTTCCTCTTCATATTTCCTGAATATTTCTTGGATAGGACTCAAGAATGCTGGGGGAGGGGAACACTTGCGCGTACCTACATACCTTTGATATTGCAACATTGCAACCGGTGCTTGTACAGACTACGATCCGCTACTGATGAGAACATTTATTCCACAGAGATAAATAGTAATCAATTGCTCGTACGTACATTCCATTTACCTCCCATAAAAATCTGAGCAACGATCCATACTGTGCTCACTAGTGGTTGGCTAAGCCGAAATTGGTTACAATTAATGTTAGAAAAAATGTATTTTATAAAATATCCCTGACTTTCCCTGATTTCCAGTCTTTTCCCCCCTGATCTTCCTTGACTTGCATCGTTTTCCCTGACTTCCATGACCAGTGGGAACACTGCAAAACAATCCTGCACAGGATAAATATTTGTCCCGTAGAATGATTTAGAAAAATAATTTCGCCTCACAAAACCATCCTGTACATCATAAATATTTGTCCCGCAGAATGATTTGGGGAGAATTTCATTTCGTAAAACCATCCTCTATAGGACAAACATTTGTCCCCGTAGAATGATTGGAAGAAAATTTTATCTCGTAAAACCACCCTACCCTATACAAGATAAATATTTGGACTCTAAAATGATAGGAGCAAAACAACTTACTTCTCGTACCAACTAGACTGTCTGGTGAGAGAAAGAATTTGCTTCCACCAACGTCGATGGGGACATTCTCACTAATTTAGTAATTAGCATACATACTAAAACAAGTGGAAAAAAATCATAGGAATGAACCTTTTTTTTCTGCTTTCTCTCACACACATTATACATACCTAGCTATGTATATATTCGAGCTTTCATAGAACGCAAACTCAGCACAAAGAAAGACTAACGACGACATGACGACAGGCTGCCATCAAAGGAGTCGTATTTACTGTTATCCCCGACAAATGAAATTCGAATGAAGCCGTTCAAATGCTGTCGCCGTAAAAATGCAGATGAAAAGAAAACGTATGCAGATGTCCACTCATGACAGAAAGAAATGAAAAGGGGGAAAAAATTAAAAAGAAAATGGTCCGCATTCTGACATTTTGCAATTGGACTGCTGCCATTAGCTTGGCGCCGCAATCTTTCATAGCCACTGTTTCTTTCATTGCACAAAGTTCTCTCGGCCGAATATTGTTAAACGTTCTGCGACACAAGAGTTTGCTGCATGCATTACCATCAACATTAGAAACGCTACACAAAAATTTACGTCATTGCTTCGCTATAGCAATGCCACACCATATTTTTTCTCTCTCTCTCTTCTCTTGAACATGTAGGATGCCAACAACCGCTAAACAAGACAACCAACATAACACATGTTTCTACAGCAACAGAAAATTCAAGAGTTGTATTACATTCGCGCATCAGATTGCACACCATGTGTCTATTAAATATATAGTATACAACTATACACTGAAACATTCATAAGTGAAGATTGTAATGAACGTATAGTAGTGCTTAACGAAACTAAATCACCGGGCATAGGAAAAAAAAAAAAAAAAACGGGAATAGCCTACTATGAAGTCAAACATGAAATTTGCCAGAAGTTTTTGCAACGACAGGCGATTCTCTATGAGTTGCTTGTGGTTCTCAATAGCGTGCATTGCCAAAGGTTTTAAAACTAGAAACTTCATAGTTTCTATGAGTTTAAAATACTACACACGTTCTAGCTAAAGCTAATGTATATTATTTTTTATATAATATTTACAAGTTAGAAATATTAAGAACAATACCACTATGAATATTTTAAAATTATCTTATTCGGTAGAAGCTAGAGCAAATTTACACGGGAATCTATTTTCTCCCACAAATAGTTTTATGATAGCTAAAATTTTCTGCTATAAAATAGTATAACACAGATAAAATTCATTAAGTAATTAGGATTAACAGGTGTCCAAAGACCCAGGGAGAAAGGGAAAGGATCCTCCACAGGCAAGCTGAGTGGATGCGGCTAGGATTCTCACTGCTCCTCGCAAGCAACGAAAAGTTGGAGTCCCGCAAAGCTCCAGAGCAAGCTGAGCGGGAAAGAAAACCACGAAGCTCCACAGCAAGCTGGATGGTTGCAGTTAGGTATCTTTCGGAGATCCACAGCAAGCTAAAAAAGGGGAGATCACCAGCCGAAACTGATGCCGAGTGAAGCGATGCATAGAATTTTATACCTCCTCCTGCGTAGCGATGGCGCTCGTGTTCTTCCATCACATGACCAAGTGGTGCCGATGATTCCTGTCGTCTGCTCCTTGTAGTAGAAACGCACATGATGTTATTTACAAAAGAAAGCACAGATTGATGTTATTAAATATAACCATGTGCGCGATATTACAATATACAAAATAAAAGTCCAATGTGAATCGGAAAGCACTTCAGAATTCATTACTTCTATACACTGACAAGGTCTTGATCACTGGCTTAGCTGGAATTACAACTGAATATATCTTACGGGTCTTCTCTAAGCTTATCCCCACTTCTTTAAATTTTCAGAATGTGGGCTTACTGAAATGGTGAATAACTTCAGAACCATGAAGGATATGAAAAACGAAAAAATAAGCCAGACAGTACCATTAAAATGCTATTACATGAATTAACAACTGTTTTCAAGATTCGTACAGCGTAGAAATTAGGGTACCCGACAATTATGACGTCATAAACTGTGCACCCACATTACTGGTTTACAAGAAAATGTTTGAAAACACTTTCTAGTTTCCTTAATAGTATTTTGTACATATTAGTCATATTTTCTATCTTTTTTATAGTCTTCATTGCCGTTAAATTACTCATAAAATTAAAGAAAAAAAAAGTGCGGCTCAACTTAGCGAAGAGCCTCAATGCGCGGTTAAGTAAAGCTACGGTATCTCAATATCTCTTACAGTCCTTGCTGTGAAAATCAGTATTGAAACCGGAAGTCGTATTAAATTTCAACCACTTTTTAATTTGATAGTGTGTTGCGGGTTGTTAACGGCATGCTCCCTTGAGATACTGAATTACTTGCAGAGGACCACTTAGCGCTCTCTATAACCATATACAGGAGATGGACAAAAGTATTAAAACACCTCATATAAAAGAGGTAGCCTTTTCAAACACGATTTGCGTCTGAATGGTAGGTGTCGCTTTGGTCACCGGTATACCCTGTGAGGTATACAACTTAGCTAATCGAACTGACGGACTAGTTACAGTTCAGCGAGCGAGTCGTGCACGGTAATGTGAATAATGTCTGAGCTGACAGTTTCAAAGAGGGCAAATTGTGGGTGAGCGTATGGTGAGACTTCCCTGACGAAAGTACCGGAAATGTTTGTGTATCAAGAGGCACAGTCTCGAAGATCATGACTGCCTACGAGTGTTCCGGAAAAACCGCACCAGCGTGGACGCAAGTGTGTGTTGCGTGACAGAGACAGACGCACATTACGTAAGATTGTGTCAAAGCAGAAGATCACCTCGACGCCAAAGTCATAGCTAAGCTGAGTACAGTGCTTACAAACCATGTTAGTGTCAAAACAAACAGAAGAGAACCCCATAAGCTGGTTATTTATGGCAGATCTGCAGTTTCCAAACCACTCGTGACTGTTGACCATGCTGTTATACGAAGTCAGTGGTGTAACGCCCATAAAAACTGGACAATGGAGCAGTCGAAGACTGTCATCTGTCCTGACAGACAGTCTTCCCAGGAGGTCATTTCAGATTTTGTTTGGGGGGCAAGACCCCTTGATATTAGTAAAATTTCGCGTTTCTCACTGATTTACTATTATTCTATTGATAAAATCTATATACATCTCAAACTCAAAGGGGGCAAATGCTCCCTGCCTCCCCTAAATGACGCCCCTGAGTCTTCCTTTACATTGTTTCTAACTACTGGCCGAGTTTATGTATGGAGAATGCCAGCACAAGCGTACGATACAGACTGTCCGTTACCAAGAGTGAAGCATGGTGGTGATTCAGTGATGATTTGGGCAGCAATATCCTTGTATTCTGCCGGGCCCATCATCACCCTGCATGGACATATCACTACCACGGACTACGTAACCATTTTGAGTGACCAGCTGCATCCCTTGGTACAAACTTTGTTCCCAGACGATAATACCGTGTTTCAAGATGACAGAGTCCCTGTTCATACAGCTTGGATCGTCCACGACTGGTTTAATGAGCACGAAGATGAAATGTTACAACTGCCATGGCCTCCACAATCGCCAGACTTCAATATCATTGAGCCCCTGTAGTCAATTTTGGAGATGAAGGTGCGACCCCGGCCGCTACCCATCACCGTCGTCTCTACAATAACTTGCAGCTGCCTTGGTGGAAGAATGGTACCAACATCCCTTTGACAACCACATGCGACCTGTATTTCTCCATTCACCGTCAACTACAGGCTGTTCTGCGTGCCGAAGTTAGTTCTACTCGCTATTAATAAAGGTAATGTGCAATTTTTCGGATGTTTCCATATTTTTCCATCTCCTGTATGTTTTATGGCGATAAGTGTTGAAACCGGAAATGGTAAATTTGAATCAGTCCCGGTTAGAATAGATGATTAATGAAGATAGAACATATTCTTAGGACAATGAATCAACTGCAAAAAAGCATCTCGACATCTATTACCGCTTTTGCTCTCTGGAAATTTGTATTGAAACCTGAATATTAAATGTGAACCACTTCCTGCTTCAGCAAAATGTTGAAAATAGTCATGATACGTTGCCTTGAGACACTGAATCCTTTGCAAAAACGCGCTTTTCGCTATCTGCTACCGTTTTCGTTCTATAACGATAAATGCGGAAACTGGAAAAAGTTAATTTGAGTCACTTTCGGTCTAAATAGAAAGTTAACGGACGAAATGACACATATTCCTTACACACTGAATCGATTGCAAGAACCCGCATCTCAATATTTCTAACCATTTTTGCTCTGATAAGTGTCAACAGACGAAAAGACGGACACAGCCGTTCTACAAGACTTCTGACACTTATCCATAGCATAGTTTGGAAATCTAAATATTTTCGCCTATATCCCAACCTGTTTTGAAGTTCGAATATTATCATTACTCGCAGACATATACGTATGTTTATGCTTGGAATGTAGGAATAAAAGATTAAGATATTGATTCTCTCTCTCCCTAAAAAACAAACTATGTATAACACGCCACAGCTAACTGTATGTATCCTATGCTAACTAGATACCTTATAAAATAATTTAACATTTGCCATTGATACTTGACATATTCTTTCTAGGTATTAACACAAGGGTTTAGTTCTTTTTTAAATATATATAATGAAGGAAACACGACACCACGACAGGAACTCAGTATTCCACTTGTCTTCGAGATCGAATACTTAATTCCCGGATGAGAAAAAAAATAGTCTCTCTATTTGATGCCACGGGTTCATTAAAATTTGTGTCACTCGTCGCACTCGTGAAATTCAATTCACGCTGTAGGAAATCAATAGATTTAGCGCTGAAAAAGAAGAAAAACTAGTAATAGATCTCACTTACGGAGTAAAAGTGACTATGCTCTTTTTTTTTCAACATACATGTATAGTATTACGAAATATTTTTATTAATATTCTATCCTCTCACACTCTGCATTAGAAGTACGTGTTTTATTGGTACTTTTAACAAGGATATGTGAGTATAGAGGTTCAGCGATAAAGTGCTCATCTACGGAATGAAGAATTGTACGTTATATACCAACCCATAAAAGTTTTTGCATCGTATCCATGGATTTTCTCTCACGATTCTTCCATTAGCACAATTCCACCTGTTTTCCATCATCCTTCATTTGAATTTACTATTCACATTCCTTTACTTCAGTTTTGGCCAAACGGCACCCCGCGAATAAAAATAACAATGTATGATATTCAGTGGCGAAGCGTAATCCCACAAATAGGGTAGGCCCGACAAACTAATAGAGTCTAACAGAAATAACATTTAATGTATCATAAAATGTTAAAAATTACACTCAGAAATCTATTTTTCTTATTGAGTTAAACAAAAAAGCTACCAAATCTATTTATTTTAAAGAACTTTCTTAGCTGTATTTCTAACACTGTTTAGAGTTGAATTTATGTGTATGTATACATAGTAGTTTTATTGTATACATAGTAACAAGAAAGAATGAATATATAAGCAACAGTAGACGGAAAGTAGTCTATTATTATTATTATTATTATTATTTACATTAGGACAACACGCAATATGTATTAATGAAATATTTCCATTTAGCTCGACTAAAAATATTTTAAAGTGCAGTTTATACTTTCTTCTGTCTGGCATTTGTAGGGGGGATGAGGGGAATTTCCTCCTCACTTGCTGTTTTCATTTCCTGCATATTTGAAAATGGAGAGAGAGAAAGAAAAAAGAAAGTACTTCCTTACAATTAGCTTCAAATTTCTTGGATAAGCGTTTGTTACTTGCATCTCTCACTTTAAAGTAGGTACCACCCTATAATTAATTAATGCATCACGTGATAATGACCACTAGAAATGCTAATGCCCAGAAGGAAATTTTTGAATCAGCGCAAGATATTTAGTATTGTGTTCTATGGAGTGACATATTTAAGGGAATGGCTTCCGAGCTTAAGTACTCACCGAAATTTTATCGCAACGTTTTATTGTTATATATATGTATTACAGAATTTCCACATTTCCAGGAATAAAGTTAGCAAAGTCCCTCGCGAAACAAGCAAAGCCTCCCGAAACAAAATCGTAAATACTCCACTCATTCTATGAAATGGAAAACTCAACTAAATTTACACACAAATATAATTATTTTATCCTGTACGGTAGCGTTTGGTAAATTTATACATATGTTTAATGCATCAGACTTATATTCTATATGCTATTATGGATTAAGCCCCATGTAGGGAAAAAAAAATCTACTCTGAATAACTTCTGAGAGTACATGCCTAAATTAAACAAGCTTTCACTAACAGAAATACATAATTTTACACAGAAACTTGTTACTCTGTGTTAAAACGAAATCATTTTATAACATATTAGCATTCAAAGGTGCCTTCAACGTTAAAACTAAACTCCCAGAGGCGAGCCTTCGCACCTTCCCAACAATGCGTGCAATCCCAAGCGAAAATAGCTTCGCTTCCTGAGCAGCATAGCCCGTAAACCTGTCTAGCGAGCTGGTGAGACTCAGACGGAAGGAACTCCATGTGTTTCCAACCTACTATTTTGTTGGATAGGTGCTGATTGCCACGGGTGCTGACTGCCACAGCCAATTATTGGTGCTGACTGCCACGACTGTGGCTGATTGCAAATATGAAGGTGCTGACTGCCACGACGGCGTGCTGACTGCCACGAGCCTGGGAGAAACTGTATTTGGAAAGAGAGGAATTAATCCCTCATACTAAATTTATGATTATTAATTAATTTAGTAGAGAATAATTAGGGATTAATTTAGTAATCATCACAGCAAATCTATGTGGCATCCTATAAGTTACAAAGTTGCTCACTAAGTGGAACGACATACGCTTGGATGTTTATAAAGGGATTGTCTTTTCTGTTATATGTACAATTTGCACATTTCATTGTTATATATATATATATATATATATATATATATATATATATATATATATATATATATATATATATATTTTTTTTTTTTTTTTTTTTTTTGTATTATTTATTGGATATGAGGGTCTGAAGCCAGCTGACAAGGGAAGTTTGGGAGAAGCATTCGCCCGCAGAGAAATTAACATGTCATTTGAAGGACATGCTGATTACAACAGGTAATAAGACTCCTGTACGTTGAGAACTGTTCGAGATATTCAGCTTAGAAGTTTATATGAGAAAATGAGTGGATGCACGTTTCAATGCATTAAGTATTCTCTCCCATGGCGAAGCCTGATGGTTTGAACTTGCTATTGTTTGATCACTGGGGTCCATTCACAGACAAATTGTCCATTACAAGTTGCATGACGGATGGCAAAGACCTAATGGTTGAGAAGATATCAAAGAATTGCACACGATTTGTGCAACCATTTGATGTGTTTTGATTCCGATCAATCAAAGATTATGGCAGGAGATTTGTATATAGTATGAAACTTCTTCATCTGGACGCTATAATGTACCAACGAAATAATCAAATAAAGTTCGTGTCCATACGAATCACTTCCGATCACCGCTATACATTGGATTGTTTCAGTTTACGTTCTACAAGGCCGGTTACGAACAAATTATAGGCCTATAACTTTTGAAACACTTGTCGAATTTGCTTTTTGCTTTGGTTCTGCAAACTGTTCCCTTGACGGATGCAACGCAATTGCACACATAAAATTTTCATGGTGCAAGGGAGTCTTTTGCCTGCGTCATTTCTTCATAAAACAGAAGAACAACAGTGATCAATTTTCATCTCTAACCTATGATTATTGTGAACAATGTAATGACTAATTGTATCTAACAAACCCGTTAGTTATTGCGAAAGACTTTTTTTTCTGTTATTTCCGATAGCTTTCAATTCGTATGTCAATATTCGTTACTAATTATGTTGTACTTAACGCGTATAAATGCGTATATCCTCATTTTCTCATATAAACTTCAAAGTTGAATATCTCGAACCGTTCTCAACCGTACATGAATTTTATTAGCTTGTTGTAATCAGCATGAATTGGGACTTTAAATGGCATACTTAGTATCTCTGCAGGAGAGTGCTTTATCCTGAACTTACCTTGTGAGGGACAGCCAGCAGTGCTTTTTTGATGGAACTTTCAAGAGCTGCTCGAAACAATTTGCGCAGCTGTACACAGTTCATGCTGACATAGAGAGTTCAAGTGAGAATACATGAATCGTACCAATTTTGTACGCACCGCTCCCTGACAAAACTGAAGTACACTCATGTCCAAAATTATTGTCGCATATCTATAACTGTCTTCTTGTAAGAATATAATTTGATAATTTTGCAGAGTACTTTTAATACTGATATGTGTATAATCAGGAAATGTATATTTGTGGTAAATTTCATAGGGAAAGAATTATAAATGCGAAAATCATGAGTAAAATAAAATGTAACTAATGGACAGGAAAAATTTATTTTCGTTTTATTGTTCTTATTTACTGCTCTTTTAACATGAAATTTACCACATACTTGTCTTTGCCGATTATACACATACTAACATTATAAGAAATACCGGGCGAATTCGTTATCAAATTATATTACTAGAACAACATATTTATAATCATGCGACAATAATTTTGGACATGAGTGTACATACAGAGACCAGTTTGCCTTTGTTAGGTGTTGGTCTGAACAACACGATCCTAAGATTCATCTAGTTTCTTTAATGCTTCTTGGCGTCCGGTAATGTTACGTCTAGCAACTTTCTCTCAGGTTCGTGGCAGTCAGCACCTCGATATTGACAATCAGCGCCAGTCGTGGCAATCAGCACCAATAATTGGCTGTGGCAGTCAGCACCCGTGGCAGTCAGCACCCCACCATTTTGTTACCGAAAAACCGAAATTTTCAAGTATTCACTTTATTTTATAAGTAATCAAAGATAAAGAAAATATGCGGTAGAAAACAGGGTAGGCCGGGCCTCAGAGCCTCATAGTACACTTCGCCACTGATGATATTCTTTCTAACTCTGACACCGTATTGGTCGGGAAACAAGCTGGTCCGGGATATCAGCGATTTCGAAAGGGCAGAAAAGAATGATACCCGAAAATTACAACAGAAAACAAAAATAATCATTTACCGGCAGATGCCGGGAAACATAATTAGATGGTCTATATCATATATTATTATAAATACAGTACATACAAAACACAGTATGATTATTGAAAAATTAAGATTATAATTGTGTGCTATACTTAGGTAGCTTTCACTTAAATATCGAAAGTTAGTTTCCACAACGTTGCGGCTAGTTTCTACATTGTGTTGTTGCGTTATCGTTATTTCAAAACGATAAATCAGTACATTTTTAACACCATATGATATGAATTTTTTTTTCTTTTAAGGACATGAATATAAGACGCAACCTAAGCTTTCAAAATTGGAATTTGGATAAAATGTGTGGTCTATATTCGAGCCAATGTGGTATACATTGGTAACTAAACCTATTTGCAAAATATGGTCGTTGGTACTGGGTAGATTTTTAGAAATATGAAAATGTTCAGAGTTGCTTTAAAATTTTATTGTTGTTATTACTATTTTGAAGTTTTATGACTTTCAGCACCGAGGCTACATGGCACATGGACCTATAGCACAACGTGGGATCCGAACCACATGATTTCCCTTTAGAATCAAACCTGGGGCCCTGTAGTTCAGTGGTAGTGTGTTCATCTATGGTCGTGGGACCCCGGCTTCGATCCCAGCTCAAGTCAAGTGAACTTTGTGGGGACAAGCACTGTGTGCGTAGGTTTCTTCGGCGTTCTCCTGTTTCCTTCCACTTTCTTCATTCCACTATTTCATTCATATCTCATCACCACCGTCTCCTTTAGCCTAGCTGGAATAACCGTGGAACGTAAAAACTGAAAGATTTCATTTCTTGGAATCAAACCCGGTTCTCTCGCACGGACTACACGTACGCTAACAATATCGCCACAAATGAGCGCTTTTAAGTGGTCGTAGCTTAGACCCTAATTAGCCCGTATACATGGAACAAGAAATAAATTAAGAAGAGGAACAAAATGGAATCAAAATGGAATATAAATATGTTCTTTAAATCGCCATTGTTGTATGGTTATTTTTATTTATTTATAATTCACGTAGTCCCCAAGCAGGGACTCGCAGGATTTTTTCCAAGGGGGGACAGAAGACCGATTCCAGGGAGGGGAGAAAGACAGACATACAAGCAATGCCGCAAATACACACACACATCTTGATGCATGCGTGCCCATAAAACAGTTATTTACACCCATATCCTTACTGGCTACAGTAAATAAACTATAGTACAGGATAAGTGAAAATGATCTGCCCGATTTCAGAAATTTATTCTGTAAAATCTAATAAATATATGTTATTGTGAGACATACGCTTCGAAAGGTTAACTTTCTAAGTTTAGTTCCCACACTCTGTTTTCCACTTTCTATCGCTAAGAGTCAGCAGGGAGTAGAAGTCTGACGGGGCTCGGATTGTGCCCGCGGGCCAGACTTAGGCCTACAAAGCATATAATACTTCGGGCCCAGGCCAGACACGGGCCGTAAATTTTTAAATATACAACCATATTTCTCGGGTCTTTTCGGACCTAATGTTCTAAATATACTGTACAACGATATTTATCGGACCGTTATTTCTGGAGAACTTTTTAAAGCACAACTGCAAAATTAAACCTCTCATTGCTGAAAATAAAAATACAATCTTGTGTTACTTATTAAGTTTCCGTAATTTTGTCTTATTTCGGGCTCATTTGGTTTTCACATGAGTTCGGGACGGGCTCGGATCTAAATGCTAAAACATATTTCGGACTCGGGTCGGGCCTCATATTATAAATTCACGGGCCGGACCGGGACCGGGCTAAAAATTTCGGCCCGTGCAGACCTCTAGCAGCGAGCAGTTACGGATAATGGCGTTGACTTGAGAAGACAAATCTTTCTGCGTGCTTGATTATAATGTGAACAACTCTAATTAGTGTGCTATGTAATTTCTGTACCAAGTATCGCAGAGACTCATCTACAAGGAAGGCCATTCGTAAGTGGTATGAACATTTCAGAGGTTCGGACTGCATTTGTAAACGAAAATTAACTGGCTTGGTATTGACCACAACATGTTACAAAAAGTTTGGCAGGAGATAGGCTATCGGCTTGATGTGTGACTTGCTACGCGAAGTGCTCACATAGAACATTGTGATGTGTCTGAAGAAAACTTCGAGAGTTTACTTTTCTTAGCTTATGTCTCTCAATAACATATGTAGAATAAATGTCTGAAATCGGGTCTATCATTTTGACTTGTCCTGTATAAATATATTAAGTATTATAGCATGTGGGTAAGCAAACTGGTATGTCTTAACATATATTTCAACGAACTGGACGAACTTCGAAAATCCAAGGAGGGGCAACGCTGCGGGTGGACATGCCTCCAAGTATGATTCTTATTATGCCCTGACCCGCGGTGTATTATAAGACTTAGGTTATTTGAGAAAGCGTTACCCGCAGTGCAGCGAACGCGGCTAAGGTGGCTATTCAGTATTTTTACTTTCACCAAAGTTGTAAATCATACTGTGAGCCAGTCAGGGTTTCCGGGTCTTTTTGCCAGGTCCAGGTGTGTAATAGCAGAGTTCCAATACTCTGCACAAACCATCTTCCAAGCAGCTGTTTCTTGCTACAATCCCTTTGCCTGGCAACACGTCTTTCCTTTTTCTTTCCCTTCCTTTTGAAATCTTTTAAGCAGCAGGTGGTCTATTGTTCCAAATACGCTCGAGCTGACGTTTTCTCCGCGCTTTTATTGCTTTGGCGTTTGTGATTAGCCATCTACATTAAAATACATGGTCAGCGTATTCCAAGCGTACGCATGAGCAATATATACGCTTTGCGATCGCCTCAAATAGCCGGGTACTAAATTGGCCACATTGCCATAAAGATTAACTATGGGACATCTCAAACTCAGGGTATCACAAGCAGGATGTATGTCACTATTAAGATTATGTGTATCACTGTTACGATTAACTGCATCAATATTTAGTAGTATATGCATCACCGTTAGAAGAACAACACTCAGCAAAAGACAGTGCAGGAGGTCATGCAAAACTTACATGTAGGGGATATACACAGATAGCTACCGTTACCCATTAGGACGTTAACGAATTGGCTCCATTAACGAACTCGGCCAAGATAATAGCTCTGGCCCTCTTTTGCAAACAAAAAAAAAAAAAAAAAGGAATTCAAAAATTCTAAAGTCATCGTGCGGACAATGGATGGACAAGTGGACATACTAACAGTCTATTGCGTGACCCAAATAATACGTATTTGGGGGTCTTTTAATGTGATCTGTGAGTGGGTAAATTAATGATGTTCTATAATTCAACAGAATTTTAGTCATGCGTAACTTCCTCCAAAATAACATACAGCAGACAGCTCTGTATTTTGGGTGGGAAGTTTTTCGAATGAAATCATTTTTTACTTTAGTGATCGTCCCTAAGTCATTGGTATTCTCTTCACGGAACTCATCCGGATTCTCGCGTAAAAAACAAGTGATTATGCTGAATAGCCCACCATGCTCCCCGGATCTATCTACGTAATATTATTTGCTTGTTTCACACGAAATACACTGGAAAACGGTGAAATTGTAGCATTCATAATATTGCCTAGTGTTTCACCAAAAATTTCTTACAATGTTCAGTTAGAACTGCTTATCAACAGTGGAACTATTCGCGAATTTTGACTCATCTTTTACACCTTCACGCAACGGGGTTGTGAAGAATGGGACCTACTATTAAAGTGAGCTCTCAAACATAAGGCTTGTGCTCACTAATCTCAATGGGGCTCACGCTTATTCATCTCAATGGAACTCAGGATCACTATCCTTAATTAGAGCACGTGCTCACGAGTCTTAATGTACTTCATATCACTATCCTCAATGGGGCTCGTGCTCAATAATATCAATGGGACTCAGGATCACTATCCTCAATGGGTTCGTACTCATTAATCTCAATGGGACTCAGGATCACTATCCTCAGTGGGGTCCGTACTCATAAATCTCAATGGGACTCAGGATCGCTATCCTCAATGGGGTTCGCACTCATCAATCTCAATGGGACTCAGGATCACTATCCTCAATGGGTTCGTACTCATTAATCTCAATGGGACTCAGGATCACTATCCTCAGTGGGGTCCGTACTCATAAATCTCAATGGGACTCAGGATCACTATCCTCAATAGGGTTCGCACTCATCAATCTCAATGGGACTCAGGATCACTATCCTCAATGGGTTCGTACTCATTAATCTCAATGGGACTCAGGATCACTATCCTCAGTGGGGTCCGTACTCATAAATCTCAATGGGACTCAGGATCACTATCCTCAATGGGGTTCGCACTCATCAATCTCAATGGGACTCAGGATCACTATCCTCAATGGGTTCGTACTCATTAATCTCAATGGGACTCAGGATCACTATCCTCAGTGGGGTCCGTACTCATAAATCTCAATGGGACTCAGGATCACTATCCTCAATGGGATTCGCACTCTTCAATCTCAATGGGACTCAGGATCACTATCCTCAATGGGTTCGTACTCATTAATCTCAATGGGACTCAGGATCACTATCCTCAGTGGGGTCCGTACTCATAAATCTCAATGGGACTCAGGATCACTATCCTCAATGGGGTTCGCACTCATCAATCTCAATGGGACTCAGGATCACTATCCTCAGTGGGGTCCGTACTCATAAATCTCAATGGGACTCAGGATCACTATCCTCAGTGGGGTCCGTACTCATAAATCTCAATGGGACTCAGGATCACTATCCTCAGTGGGGTTCGCACTCATCAATCTCAATGGGACTCAGGATCACTATCCTCAATGGGGTTCGTACTCATTAATCTCAATGGGATTCAGGATCACTATCTTCAATGGAGCTCATGCTTACCTATCTCAATTGGGCATAGGATTACTATCCTCAATGAGCTCATGCTCACTAATTTCAATGGGGCTCAGATCACTATCCTCAATGGACCTCGTGCTCACTAATCTTGATAGAGATCAGTATCACTATCCTTAGCAGGGTTCGCGCTCACTGTTCTTGATGGAGCTCATATTACATCCTGAATGGGACTCGCGCTCAGTAAACTCAATCAAGTTAAGATTACTATCTTCAAAAGGGCTCAGGCTCATCAATTTCAATAGGGGTCAGATCACTGTCCTCAATGAGGTTCACGCTCACTAATCTGAATGGGGCTCAAGGTCACTAACCTCAATAGGTCTTACGCTCATCAATTTCAACTTGGCTTGGGATCACTATCATCAATGGGGTTCGCGTTCACTAATTTTTCAATGGAGCTCACGCTCACTAATTTCAAGGAGCTCACTATCATTATTTTAATGTGGGGCTCGCGCTAGTTTAAACCAGTAGTCGATTGAGTTCGACATCGTGCTTATTATTCTCATTGGGCTAGCACCACTTATAAGTCGCGAGCTTACATGAGGTCGCGAGTTTGAATATTTCTACAACACAACGGAAAGCTAGCAATCTAACCATGAATCTACGGAGGATTTCGTTAAACTGTTTTTATAGCACGCATGTAAAAACGAGCAAATGTTACGAATAACTCCATTAAAATTAGCATATCATGAGTACCAGCATTACTACAAGAACCATCGGAATTATTCCTAAGCATGCATGCATGACTCCGCTTGACAACACATATATCACTGAAACGGAAATATCACGTCTTTCTGCTTAACTCTGTACACAAACATCCATCACCAAAGGGCGGGTTTCCAACAAGACTTTTTACCTGCACCAGGCACAAGATGTTTAATGTAAACGCATTTATATATATGCATGGGAGAGAAAATTACTTAAAAACATGATGTAGGTATTACAGCAACTTGCACTTACAGTGTGACAAACAACGTGAGTTAGAATAGCAAGAACATCGTTGAGAAAACGTTGGCAGTAAAAAAAGTTAATCGTTATGAGCAGTGGGAATGTTTCCAGTTACAGTGGCTCAATAAAGAAGTCGGACATATACATATTCCCACATTCCAAGAGAGAATAGACATTCCAAGAGAATGCTTCAGAGAACAAAGTATATATTTCAATTACTCTATATTATTTACTTATGGAAAATAGAAATATCATTAACAAAACTCAATTTCATGACTATAAAAAATACAAAAAAGTGAAAATACATCTAAAATCCATGTCAAAAAAGAACTCGGACAGGTAGCACCACTCTCTTTCTTTTTGGGCTTAATAGGAAAATTTCCAAGAGTTTGTCTACTTGACAGTTTCAGGTGTCCAAGTGAAACGAGTTGAAGCCACACTGTTCGTGCGTAGGTAAAACTGTGTCTTTAAAATTTAAAATGGGAAGTCAACTTGGGCAAACTTCTTTAGCAACAAGAGAACTTATTTTAAAATATTATAAAGAGGGAAAATCAGTTCGCGATACTGTAGAAATAGTAAATAGGTCACACTCCAAAGTTTATGACATTATTAGACGTTTTAAATCAACAAAATCATTGGAAAATAAACCAAAAAGTGGTAGACCTAGAGTGTTTTCAAAGTCAGGTGAGCGATGGATTCTACTATAGGTTAATAAATACTCCTAGATAAGTGTGCTAAACTGGTCAAAGAACTATCAGAACATCTTAATAAAAGTGTGCATCCCGAAACGATAAGATTGGTTCTAAGAAGAAGCACTTTACATGGAAGAGTAGCCCGTAGAAAACCATTCGTGAGCAAGTGCAATAGACAAAAGAGACTTAGTTTTGCAAAAACTTATAAAAATAAACATTTTTCGTTTAGGAGCACTGTGTTATTCGCGGAGTAAAGCAAATTTAATTTGTTCCGCTCAGATGATCAATGTTATATCTGGCGAAAACCTAATGAAGAATTCCGACAGCGTAATCTACGATCCACTGTGAAAAGTGGAGATGGCTGAGTAATGGTTTGAAGCTATATGTCCGGTGCTCGCCCAGGTAAACTGTGTGTAATCGATGGAATTATGAAACAAACGTAGTATTTAAACATTCTGAAGCAAAATTTGGTACAACGTGCTGAAACATTGGGAATAACAAATAACTTCCAGTACTACCAGGATAACGATCCCAACCACGAAGCACTCAATATGCGCTTTTAACTCCTGTATAATTATCTGCATATGCTGGAAACACCTCGGCAATCTCCTGATAATAACTTTATTGAGCACTTACGGGCTTATTTGGAAAACCAGTTAAAATATCATACTATTAGAACAAAGGAAGACTTGGAATCAGCACTTCAGACTGAATGGGCAAAAAATTATCCTTCCTTCAGCACAAAATTTGTAAAATTGATGCCCGAAAGATTGAAAGCGATCGCGAAAAATAAAGGATTGACAACAAAATATTAAAAATATCTAATAACAGTCTAAAATTTTGTTAGAAATAAAGTGTCCGAGTTCTTTTTTGACATGGATTTACGCCATGTTTTCACTTTTGGTATTTTTTATAGTCATCAAATTGAGTTTTGTCATTGATGTTTCTATTTTTCAGAAGGAAATAATATAGAGTAATAAAAATATATTTTTTGTTCTCTGAAGAATACTCTTGGAATGTTTATCCTCTCTTGCAATGTGTAAGTATGTATATGTCCGACTTCTTTATTGAGCCACTGTAAGTTGTATGCATCTCAATATTTTAGGAAATGTCAACACGACCAAGAAATTTAATAATTTAACAAGTTTTATTTATTGTTTCTAATGTGTAAATAGCAAAATTTGTCCTTTAAAGACAGTCCAAGTCATTACTGTTCTCACTAGAACAATATTATTACTGATTTAAAAGGGAAATAAATTTGACGGTTTGCAGATAACATAGCTTTTGTTGCAGAATATGAAGAGAAAATAAATAAGATGTTCGAAACCTTGAGGAAGGTTGTGAATATGAGACGAAAATAAATGTTAGAAAGAAAAAGCCATGGTGATTGGAACGAAGGAGTCGGTGTCAAATATACAAGTAGGAGGGGAGAAAATAGAACAGGTGACTAGTTTTCGATACCTGGGTAATATTATTATATGAAATGTGAACGTGAAATAAAAACAAGGATGGGAATGGTGAAAGAAGCTTTTAGGAGAAAGAAAATACTACTTTGTGGGACCTTGAACAAAGAGTTGAGAAAAAGATTCATAAAGTGTTTCATGTGGAGTATTATGCTGTATGCGTCAGAAACATGGATATTACGCAAAAATAATGAAAAACAACAGGAAGCTTTCGAAATGTAGGTGTGGAGATGAATGGAGTAAATTAGCGGATGGAGCGGAAAATGAATGAGAGGGTGTTGGAAATGGTGGGGAAGGAGAGAATAGTTTTAGATATTAAGAAGAGGAAGAGAAGTTGGTTGGGACATTGGCTAAGAAGGAGCTGTATCACGAGGGACGTGCTACAGGGTATGGTGGCACGATATCAAAACAGAGAAATCGTACGTGAAGACGAAGTTAGCAGAAGACCGTGGAGCACGGGAGCTTCTCAGCTGCAGCAAGTGACCTGTCAATAATGGCAGAATACCTATGATAATGATGATGACAATGGAATAAAAACAAAAGATTAAAAATGTTGAGTTGATTTTGAGTTTAACGTCCCTTTTCAGCAGCGAGGCTATATGAGACGTGGACCTACTGATTAACGTGGAATCCGAACCACGTGAGCTCCTGCCGGGAATCGAACCCGGGTCTCCCGCGCCAAAGGCGCGTACGCTAACCGCTTAGCCACGGACGAGCTCAAAGGATTAAAAAGTGTGGGATAAAAACAAGAGGAGACAAGAACGTTTCTGGCAATTAAAGAAATGAAAATTAACTTGCGAGGGCATTTAACGTCATGTATTAACATACACAACTTCATCTATACTAATCTTTTCTCTAAATTTTCCGTCTGCATCACTAGAGAAATACGTAATACACATTCTTAATGGGTGGACCTCCAGGTCAGTGAATGAACGTGGTATGAATCAATCTGTACCTTCGTAGAAATATGTAATACTATTTGGTCTAGGAATTAATTCGTGCGGTTGGTACGCACACATTGAAGCTGTAGTACAAACACAAAATACATAAATACCTTAAGAAAAATATTGTCCATCGCTAGCCACCACTTTCGCCCATCTGTCAGGCAATGTACGGATTCCGTGGCGAAAGAAGTCCTCATCCTTGGAAGCGATCCAGTCAGAGACCCATGTTTCGATATCTTCTGAAGAAGTAAACCGCTGTCCAATCAAATCGTTGTTCATGCAATCGAACAAGTAGTAGTCCGAAGGAGCAACGTCTGGTGAATACGGCGGGTGGGGTAAAACTTCCCATCCGACATTTTCTAAATAGGTTTTGACCGGTTTTGCGACATGTGGGCGAGCGTTATCATGTTGAACAATAAGTTTATCATGTCTGTTCTCCCATTCTGGTCGTGTTCTGGCCAGAGCTTGCTTCAAACGCATTAATTGTCGTCGATAACGTTCTCCATTCATAGTTTCACCCGGTTGCAGCAGCTCATAGTACACCACACCTTTCATATCCCACCATATGCACAGCATAACCTTTGCACAGTGAATATCTCGTTTTGGTTGTGATGGACCTGGTTCACCTGGTTTCACCCAGGCCTTTTTTCGTTTAGGGTTCTCGTAATGGATCCACTTCTCATCACCCGTAATAATTCGATGCAGAAACCCCTTTCTGCTCTGTCGTTGAAGCAGCAATTCGCAAATGGTTTTTCGTCTTTCAACGTCTCTGTCTTTCAATTCATGTGGAACCCAATGTGACATCCTTTGAATCATTCCCATGGCTTTCAAGCGTTTGGAGACTGTTGTTTGATCAACGCCTAATGCTGCTGCAAGTTGTTCCTGCGTTTGACACGAATCCTGCTCGAGCAATGCTGTCAATTCTTCGTCTTGAAATTTTTTTGGCTGTCCAGCTTGCTCTTGGTCTGCCAAGCCGAAATCACCACTTCTAAACCGTGCAAACCACTTCTGACACGTTCGCTCAGCTAGAGCATGGTCACCATACACTTCCACCAAAATACGATGACTTTCAGTCGCACTTTTCTGCATGTTAAAGTAATGCAGCAGGACACCCCACAAAAACACTTTATCAGGCACAAATTGCGCCATGTTCACTTAACTACAAACTGGTGTTGTTGACGCTTTAATCCACTGCCCTATACTACGAACGATACGCGATGACAGGGGTTTGCAACACATGTGTGGATACACGGAACTGTGGGACGCTCCGTTCGTTGCGCCATCTCTTGTCCACCCGCACGAATTAATTCCTAGACCAAATATAATACACAATGTGTGAACATAGAAGTAAATGAATTAAATTATGTGTGAAACAATATGCACATTTAGAGAAATACGTAATATACTTAATGTGTGAACATACAAATGAATAAACGTAGGTACGAAACAATCTGCATCTTTAAAGAAATACATAACACATACATTTAATGTATGATCGTGTTAAGTGAATGAATGAGCGTAGTATGAATCAATCTGTACCATTACAGAATAATTTGATTTGATTTGATTTTAACGTCCCTTTCAGCGGTAAGACTATATGAGACAGAAAACCTAACATATAGTCTTAATAAATGTGTGAACGTTGAAGGAATGAATGATATATGTGAATTATTTTATTTTATTTTATTTTGCATGATTCGAGAAAAAAATGTAACACATGCTCATAATGTGTGACCGTGTAACGAAACGAGTGAACATGTGTAGAATCAATCTGCACCATTAGAGAAAAATGTAACATACACTTGTGTAAATGAATGAACATGTGAATGAATATGAATCAATCTGCTCATTACTGTACCACATAACACACATTTAATGCGTGAACGCATAAATGAATGAATGACTCAATATTCAAACTAAAGAAGGAAACATCTCCCCTTTTCTTTCTTTTCATTAATCCTATATTACTGCGATTATTCCATAACATTACTCCTTTTCGTGTATGGAATTTGGGCATAAAGTGCAAATATATAACTTTTCCGGTTTTCACATTAACTGCCAACTCATTTTTTAATGGGAACCAAGATAATATCTCCCACCCCCTCCCGGCACAGTGCACTTACGACGGTAGTTTCGAAAGTTTTTAGATTGAAACTGAAGTAGGGTTACCATTACCATGCCATTGGTAATAAGCCGTTCGTGGCATATAGTGCCATCTATGGACGAAATAATCTAACAGATTTAACCAGTCTAGCTGCATCAGTTCGTTGGATAGAGTCATTGGAATCAGTCGCTGTGCGTTGAGCTCGTATACTGCATGACAATGCTCCAGTCCACACGAATGTTGTTGCCAAGGCTGTAGTGCTAAATCTGAGCTGAATCTCTTCAAAGCCACAGTTTTCCACTACAGTCTTAGCAACTGGAGCATTTGTCATTCAGTGTGCTCTCCACCGAACTGACGTAGCTACAGTTGAAACCGATACATTATTTGTTCCATAGATGGCACTATATGCCACGAACGGCTTATTACCAGTAAGCCGGAAACTTCTGGAAATACCTTCGTACAATTTAATATGGAATACGAAAAATCATAATGAGTTCAAATATTTCAAGGCTCTCCACCGGGAATCGAACCCAGAAACCCGTGCAATTGCAGTAAATCAGCGGGAAAGGCAATTGCCATTATCATAACCTTAAAGAAACTCTGATGTCCACTATAAAGCATGTCAGAACTGTATCTTTTTAAAATGAGAAAACTGTTTTAAAAGCACTCTTCCTTTTCTGTTTTTCTTTTAGGGGAGGGCCTGGGCAGTTTAGATCCATTTTGCCCTTACTAATTGATTTTTCGTAGCCGCCTTTGTATATTACATGGCTACCTGAACTTAAAGAAGAAGTGAGAAGATTGGAACTCTTTTTTTCCATGTTGTAAATGTGCGCCTAGTTCTGTTGAAATCCCCTCCAGCGCATGGATGGCAAATAATCATCCAATTCGCGCTAACGTAATGGACCCTTGGGAAATACATACATGTACAGCATGCCTAGCACTAGACTTCATGGGACGTATCGTACTGGTTACTTCCAAAGCTAAGGTGACTAAGAATACTCTTTCGCGGTTGCTATGGCGACCGTCTCCCCGCGGAATACAGGCTAACATTTCACGACACTCTATGGCCAGATGCAACGAACTGCAAGGAGTTTTTCCTACCGTAAGAATATGTTTCATGGACAACTACTTTTCCATTCGATGTTCCGTGTTATTTTCTTTTCTCATTCTTATTCGCTGTACTTTCATTGTATTTCGGTCCTTTTGTGTCTTTATAGTCCTAGAGCGGAAAGTGATTTGCTTTTGTTGTCTACAGTTCTTTCGTGTAAAACAATTTTGTCTCCTCTAGAACAGTAAAAGTTCCTGATTGCTTAATTGGTTACTGTTTCTTATGACAGGTAAAGTTATCTAACTATAACTTAGCGAAAATTCTTTAGTGATGAAGAGTGAGCACAAGTTTTTATAATACGTATATGAATCTAATCTAATCTAATATATAAAATTGTTTGTGTGTGTGTGTCGATCTGTCTGTCTGTGTGCGACCTGGGGACCAGACGAGTGGACCGAGAGTTACCAAATTTGGGTCACGGGTACCTCGGTCCGGGCCCCAGACTAAGACGAAGCGTTTCTTTTTTTATTATTATTATTATTTCGAACCAGGGGAGTCGCAGGGGGGGGGCGTTTACCTGGACATGTAAAAGTAGTAAGAAATGACCGACATTAGTGTCGAATTCATAGTTTTCGCTGTCGCTGACATCAATGGTGAAACTCTGATCGCATTAACTTCCAAATTCACCCTATTCCGCTGCGAGCCGGGGACAGCGGGGATGGGAGGGGGGATACCGAGACATGCAAAAGGAATCCAAAATGACCGATATTAGTGTCAAATCCATAATTTACGCGGTCGCTGAGATGAATGGTGACACTTCCAAAACCGATGACTTGCAAATTCAGCTATAATTATATGAGAACTGGGGGTCAGCGGGGGGGGGGGGGAGGATACCAAGACATGTAAAAATAATCCAAAATGGCCAATATTAGTGTCGAATCCATAGTTTTCGCGGTCGCTGAAATGAATAGTATTTCTCCCACAGGCGTTGACTTCCAAATACAGCCCCCATACGAAGAATGGGTATATTCAGCTAGTAGTTAATAAAACTTACTTATTCTTTAATGTATTTTTAAAATAAGTATAAATGCTCGATATCGCCACTTGACGGCAGCACACGGGGTGGATTGATTTAAATCACTTGATTTTTTAAACAAAATCCGTTGATTTAAATCAAATTCCGAAATAAATTAAAGTGAAAATAAGTAAAATTATGTTTCTGTTCTGTTATTTCGATTCTGGAAGATAATAATACAATGAGACTTAAATGTATGTACAGCATAGTATGGAAACGAATGTCATGCAAAGGATAATTAGGGTAAATCCCGTTTTGAACGGGTAACGGCGGAATCCTGCTTTCTTCTCTTTGTAACATAGGGTTTTTAATTAAATCGTTAACTATTCCAACGGGAAAATCACCATCGACATTTAAGACGAAAATAATTTTGTGTGCATGTTTGTTGGGGTGTATTCAAAGGGATCCGATCCCCTGTCCGAAACTTAATTTTTTTAAAAGATTTTATAACTTTACGCGAAATTTATGTATTTAGTGCCGCAAGCTAGTTCCGATTTTTTTAAAAATATTTCCCCGCCAAATATCAGTACCTTTTGTGGAAAAAAGTATGTTGACATGATAAACGTTGCTGTACATTTCCCTTAATGCTTAAGAAACACTGTTTGGGGTTCAAATAGGTTAATGATTAGGGATGAATTCAAAATTCAACCCCAATACTTCCACTTAAATGGCATATTTAACATTTATTACTAATTACTAATTTTTTTCAGTTCGCGACTTATATTATTCAAGGAGAAAGATTTGATTTAAATATAAAAAATGATTTAAATAAAAAAAACACCAAAAATGATTTTTTAAAAAAATCATGATCATTTCCCACCCTGCTAGCACATTTCCGAACAACATGAGCTCCCACCGGGAATCGAGCCTAGGTCTCCCACGCCAAAGGCGCATATGCTAACTGCTTAGCCACGAAGAAGCTCTGAACAATGCCAGAATCGCGCATAAACGTACGTACACATCGCGCCAATAAAATCCACATAATTTCTTAATGACCAAGTGTACGCGGCAGTCCGTGGCCGAATACACTCTTCACAAAATGGACCGTTCAAATCACATCGCAAATAACTATGTGTCACATGAGAGTTCCACTATAGATTAAAATCGTGTTTAACTTATAAATTCTACTTCTTTAACTTTTTTTTTTTTTTTTTTTTTTTTTTTAGTTTGCCCACCATCCAGCATACAATTTACACAAATAGTAATGCTCAACTCTAATAAACAGTAATGTTTATGCTTAATATTATCGCCATCCACTCCGAAATAATTACACTGAAAATACGTACACTTTAGGTTGCAATTATAGTGGTTGCTATTAAGGAAAATCATTTCATCGCTGCCAGTTAAAGGGAGAAGACTTAAAATATATACCAGTTTTTGTATATGAAACCTGCAGTAGTGAAATGTTAGTTTTTACTGATGTGACTTCCGTCAAGAGCCGCCACTGATCGTTACAACACATTACGGTACTGAAGGTTTTGTCCATGAAACGAGAAATTTCTCGAGTATCGTGCGCAAACTAGTTCATCCAAATCTTAGATCTCAAACACTGTTTTAATATTTTGTGTTTCATAGTATAAAAACAAATTCATAAAGTGAATATAAGGATGTAATAAAGGACATTTATCAACGTTTAAAATGCACACCTCATTACACAATATTCTTCAATAATAAATATGATTGAGGGGGCACGGTGGCTCAGTGGTAGAACGCTTACCTCTGGAGCGTGAAGTCCCTGATTCGATCCCCAGCCAAGTAAGTTTATGACCGACAATATCGCGTTCGTGGGTTTTCTTGGAGTACTCCCGTTTCCTAGCACTTTTTTATTCTATCAATTCTCCTATCATCATTTACTTCCCTAAATCATCGTCTCCCTTAGCCTAAAGGACATAATAGGTACGTTAAACTGAAAATAAATCTATATACAGGGTTATTGAAAAAGAAAGAACACATTTCAAACATGTATTTCCTTCAAACTACAAAAGATAGAAACATGATTCGAACGTTACTTGATTTTAAAAAAGTTTACAATTTACTGTTAGTAATTATGGTGTGCATTCACCGTGCGTTACACGACAAATGTCAAAACGGTGCTAATGCAAAATTCGTACCTTTTGTTGTGGTCGTCAGGATGCAATGCTTGCAATAACTGCAGTTTGTATGGCTTCATGTGCAGACGATGTTTTAGAACTCGCCATACCGTTGGTTGAGGAATGTTAAGTTCTTTCCTTGCTCGTGATATGGATTTCTTTGGGTTTCCTTTCGTAAAGTGTACGAATACGCCCGACATTCTCGTTTGATGTGTGTGGACATCCTGTGCTTTTCCCTTTGCAGATGCAACCATCTTCTACGAATTTTCGATGTCACTCGTAAATTTGCTTATGATGCGGCGGTTGTTTATTAAATTGACGGCGAAATGCTCGCTGAACTGCAACAATGGACTCAAGTTTTGCCAATTGTAGCACAGAAAGATTTCTCCTGTGGTGAGGCCGCCATTTCACTACAGACAAACAACAACAAACAACAGCGCCAATGCGGCCGTGATTGGAACTTCTAACCGGGCTGTTTAAATCGTAAACTTTTCTTAATCAAGTAACGTTCGAATCATGTTTCTATCTTTTGTGGTTTGGAAGAAATAAATGTTTGAAATCTGTTCTTTCTTTTTGAATAACCCTGTATTAAAATGCTAGGTTTATATGTTTGTCTCCAAAGAAAAGTTTATATCTTTGTCTCCAGTCCTTTCGACAATGAGATCTCGAAAATTACAAGTGTCCTCTTCGCTGGTCGATTCCAAATTTTGTGTAGATTGTCCAGTTCTAACTGAATATTTAAAAAAAAAAAAGACCGTTATTTATTACAATTTTTAGGGGTACACTGGAAGTGCTAAAAAATTTTAGTCTCATATCCTGTGAGTTATACATTCCAACACAACATAGTATATGGGGGTTGTATACCTCTCAGGCGTTTCGTGGCCAAATAATAATGAAAGCGAAGGATAACCATTTCTCTAGGCTAAGATGAATCTTTATTGTTCCGAGTGTTTTTGGCCAATGAACACCGTATATCACTGATATAAATCATTGTGTATTTAATGTATTTGCTTATTACATACTGCATGCAAGAAGAAAGAAAACACTGATCATACATGAAACCGGAAGTACGCTGTCGACAAACCCAGCCAAACTCTTTCAATCCATCAATCCAACCGGAAATAGGCTCAATCTCGCAAATGGTGCCAGATATTGAAAAAAATACTCGAAAAATATCCCCTTTGTGATACCTTTCGGCGATTTTTATCAAGACATCCTTCATTTGTGTCTGTAAAGGAACATGTACAGATATGAGGAATGATAAGGAGATTCATGCTCATATGTGAATGATGCGCTGTGTAGAGAACACAGTTTCAGCTCGTATGGTTTAAATCTTACATCATACCCTTCGTGGACGTCTTGTGACGCGGAAGGATTCTAATAACTTCTACATAAAATCAAGAAAACAAATCAGGGCATAAATTTTATACATACATTTTCAAAACGAGAAGAAAAAATTTCTAAGAGGCGAGAGGAGAAGCTCTTTATTTCTTGTTTCATCCTGTTAGCAACACTAATTTTTTGTAGAAATACAGAAATATTAATGCTCACATACAAATACGAAAAAATGAAATTAAATATCCCATAAGTATTCCCTTTAGGTTACGGGAGACGATGATCAAGGCAAGTGAATGATAATGGAAGAATTGTGGAATGTAATGTAGGAGGAAACGGGAGTACCCCGAGAAAACCCAGGGCACTATGTTGTCCACCATAAACTTCCTTGGCCGGGATCGAACCAAGGACCACATTCATTTGAGGGAAGCGCTCTACTCTTGAGACGCCGTGGTCCCTGTACTACAAGTTTGAATATTCAATTTGTATAGTTTGTAAGCCTATTGCAGTTTCACACTGTGAAACGAAACTTACTTGTTATGAACTCAAGAAACTAATTCCTAATCGTTCACAGTTAAGGTAAAGTTGTCGCTGGTTGTGCTCTTATCCGAGAGATGTCGCTAGTGCAATTTGCAGATGAGCCAAAGGCTTGGGGTGCATCTATGTGCACTAACCCAAAAGCTTTCCTTCTACTCAGCTTAATTCTTTATTATTATTATTATTATTATTATTATTATTATTATTATTATTAACCGTACTAATGTTTCCAATGCATCTGAACGTTTCGCTCAGTTCTAGCACAGAATTCCAAGTTATTCTAGAAACTCACCATTGCCTTAATTATAATCGTAGTCCATATTACATTCACTAATACAGCAGGATTAATATTGTGATATTCTTAATTTTACGTAAACAGACACGCCTTTACGAGAGATACGTACTCGAATACATTACACAAACACCACCCACATACACGTATTTCTCTTTTGTAATGGACCATTTGCCTACATCTCTTCCCTTCTTTGTGCATCATTCACATGTTATAACAGTTATCTCTCCCTGAAGTGCATTTTCATCCATTTTTTCCCATGTTCATTTTGAGAAAAGCTCACATATATTATATATAGGCTTATTTCAACCTCCTGAACAAAAAGCTTCTCTTTCATTCCTCTATCTTCATATCTACCCTTATATGATTTCCATAAGCTTACTTTCAAAACTGCCCTCCACCCATCTCTCTCTCAAGATCAATACATAAATTCATATTTTTGTAAGATATGGCCAGCTTCTACTATTATTATTATTACTAGTAGTTGTATTAGTAGTGATGGAGATAATATATGTAGTAGTGTTGGCAGTAGTGGTGGGGTGATAGTAGTAGTATTAGTAGTAGCACCAGTGGTGGTGGTGGTAGTAGTAGTACTAGTAGTACTAGTAGCAGTAGTGGTGATGGTAGTAATAGTAGTAGTAGCAACAGTAGTGATGGGGTAACAGTATTAATAACAAATGAATTTCATTTCACAGTATGAAACTACGGCAATTTCCAAACTGAAAATTCAATACTCGAACTTATAGCAGTACATCTATAACTACTGGTTACAATACAGGAATAAGATCAAAGATAAACTCTCTTCCTCGGACACTGAATCCAAATCAAAAAGCCATTACTTGCTATATCTTACTGTTTTTGCTCTATGGAAATTAACATTAAGGAGCCCCATCACGGCGAAATTAAAATACCTCTAATTTTACAGTAATTCTGTGATATCTTCAAATAGATAAAAGATAATCAAAAAGTGGAACAAGACCTCCCTAGACAATATTATTTTACATGAGATACCGTTATCGCTACTCACTTATCTATTTTCGATTTCAAGCCATTTAGAAACCCGGCATTTATTTTCGCGTTTCTAAATGGCTGCAAACGGAAAGCTACTAGGTGACTCGTGATAACGGTACCTCATGCAAAATAATATTGTCTACGGCGCTCTTGTTCCACATTTCGATTATTTTTTATCTATTTGAAGATATCACAGAACTACTGTAAAATTGGCGGTATTTTAATTTCGCAGTGATAAGGCCTCTTAAAAGCAGAAGTGGTCATTTTTGTCTATCATTTCCAGTTGCAATTCAGGAATAAAATCACAGGTGAAACATATTCCTGAAACTGAATCCGTATTTAAAAAAAAAAAAAAAAAAGCTTATCGTTATTTCCGTTTTATCCATTATGCGATCAGTAGTATAACTCAAGTGGTTCTCAAACTTGCCGATTACACGGACCTCCAGTTCATTCGGAAAGTGAACTGCGGACCCCCTTGCAATGCTATCTGAAATTTCAAACGGTATTAGAAAAATATACTAATTAGAATTACCACTGACAAGAAAAAGATCAAGAAAAATAATGCAATAAGTGATTTATTCTAAAGATACATGATTGTTTCCTAGTAAACGAAATTTCGATTGAAAATACAGTACCTTGCAAAACAAAATAAATTCTTTTTTTTTTATTTTTTAAAAAGGAAATCTAGTTGATAAACAATGTTCTCAAATATAGGGTCACTAATGTGAGGAATGAAATTCTTTGTGTTCTTCCATAATTGCATTGGAATCTGGAATAAGTTTTGCCACCATCAATCTTAGGCCCGATTCCACATTAAGACTATTTCACTTTAAGGTATTAATACTACAAAGAGCAGAAAAGCTCTGTTCACATAAGTAAATAGTAGAGAAAGGCATCAATGTTGCAATGCCTTATTAGACAACTCTTCACACTTACAGGGAAGAAATTTAGTAAAGTAGGAAAACATTTAAATTTACAAACGTAGAAATAATTTCTAACTGATTTCTTTTTAGTAACTGAAAAAAAAATACTTCTTGCATAACAGCCGTTAGTTCCATTTTATTACAACACATTTCAATTTTTGGCGTCGCGGACCCGACTTTGAGAACTACTGGTATAACCGAAAAATCATAGATTCTCACCACTTTCGGTCTTAACAGATAGGCAAAAGTAGACACAAAATGCATTTTTGAGACGGTAAATGTAAAAAAAAAAAAAAAAAAATACTAAACACAAGAGCAAGCAATGAGCTAAAGAAATTCCCATTTAATTTAATAACTATGAATCAAGTGTAGAAGAAGAAAGCTTGTAACACAGCGTGAAAACCAATAGATAGAATACAAAGAAAGGGGAAAAAATAACAATTCCTAACGGGGATTTCCTTCGTTTCAGTATCAAAACGAAGTTCACATTCGCCAACCAATCGAGTTAGGAAACTCAGTTTGAAGTCCCTGGAGAATTATCCTGGTACGGTACAGCAAAAAATACGAGAATGTGTTTGCGCGAGGGAGGAAAAAAAAAAATAAATAGGGGACACACTGAAGATAGCAGAGCACCCTCTTGTTTTATCAGATCCAATTGGCTAAAACAAGAAATTGAAGCCAACGAAGTGCATCATAAATAAACTCATACTACTAAAACTCTCAACTCACAACAAACTACCTACGCAAAAGTACAGTTGAATACTGTAGCTATGCACTCGGTTCAGTGTCTATGCACAAAAATTAACTACTTTACCTAAATAATAGCTACTTGAGTGCTTACATCATCATCATCATCATTATTATTATTATTATTATTATTATTATTATTATTATTATTATTATTAAAACTAACTAACTAAATTCTATGGCCTATGGAACCCGGAGGTTCAATGCCGCGTTCATAAAAGCTCTCCATTGACTTCTATCCTTAGCCAACTGGATCCAGTTTCCACTTTTTATTCCAATCTCTGCGAGATCCATCTTGATATTGTCCTCCCATCTGCGCCTAGATCTTCCTAATGGTTGTTTCCGATTGGTCTTCCAGTCAAGACTTCGAAAGCATTTCTACTTTCTTCCATTCTAGCTACATGACCTGCCCACCTAAGCCTCCTAGACTTGACGATCCTAACAATGTTGGGTAAACCATATAAATTATGTAGTTCCTCGTTATGAAGTTTCCGCCAGTTCCCATTCCCGTTCCTCTTCGGTCCGAATATTCGTCTCAGGATCTTGTTCTCAAATACTTTCAGTCCATGTTTTTCCCTCACAGTAAGCGACCACTTTTCGCAATCATATAGAACAACAGTCATGATTATCGTTTTATATAATTTTAAGCTTCAAATTCCTCGACAGAATTCGCGACAACAAGAGATTTTCAACTGAATAATAACATGAATTCCCTGCTTTTTGTTTCGACATTTAATTTCTTCGTGAATATGATTTTCGTCTGTTATTATTAAGTATCCTGCCTTTTGGCAGCTGCTGGGACTAACGATCTTTTCTTTTTTTGTTTGTTTGTTTGTTTCGGCCTGGAAATCTTTCTTCCACTTTTCTCGACCTTCAGGTTCCTCTTTTAACGCCCAATCTTCTAAAATCATTGATCAGTTGTGTTCTTCTTCTTACTTCTCGCTTTCCTTCCATCTTTCCTTCTATGACCGTATGAACACAACTTCTTCGCAAATTATATCCAATCAACTTGGCCTTTCTAGAAGGATACTGTTCAAAAGCGTCCTCCTTTCTCCTATCCGTTGTAAAACATCTTCATTTGTTACTCTCTCTGTCCACTTTGTCTTATCCATCATTCTCCAACACAAGTAAATATTTCTTCTCTAACTTTCATAATGTCCAAGTCTCTGAACCAGTCCAATGCAATATACAGGGTGGCCCAAAAGTAGGTATACACCCGTGCATTGATCAAATACAACATTCTACTTTATGGGTTTATTTCTTCGATTGTCCCGAGCTTAAGGTATAAGTAAAAAAAAAAAATTAAGAACAAATAATAAAGACACTAGGTCTACCTGTTTGGTAACAGTAAGAAATGATTTTAAAATACAGTGAACTGATCAGTACGGAACTGTGTACCTACTTTTGGGTCATCCTGTATATAACACTTAACCAACTTCTTCCTTTGTCCAATATTAAGCCTGCTAGTTACGAATGATTTTTTCTTGTTGAATGCTTCTTTGGCTATGGCAATTCTTCACATGGCCACATTTCATATAGTTTCCCCGTGTCAACTACTTTGTCAATCATCTCCTGTACTCTTGAGTGCTTATATACCCTAGCTATTTCCAACTAAAAAATATGCTCTTTCTTTATATATAAATAAATATCTCACGGCACCATCTGTACTCTGAAACCCGCTTGCGGGCACTCCTATGCACAGACCGATATTTTTATTCTTTAGTTTTATTTTATTTATTTATTTTTGCGACTGACGCTGTACCTAAACTTCCATTCAAGTTGCGGAACGTATTGCCAAATTATGCAATTTAAAGCTCAATACTTTAATCACAGCTAACACAAGTATACAATAGCTTATTGGACGGCGATGAGCAGGCATCACATATATTTTAAAGAATTGTCGGACAGGTAGCACTAATACAACTGCAACTACAAGGAAAGAGTTGGCAATGGATTGTAGTTTATTTTTCGGCACAAGAACATGTGAGAGAAAAACACACGCCATAGTAAGTCAAAGTCGTAGAATCTTACGAAATTACCTTAGAACATGCTTTTTCAGCTTGAGGAAGAATGCACGTCAGATAACGAAAGAAGAAAGCACGAAACAAATGCAATTTTAGAAGAAAACCTAATAACTAAAACACATTTATACATTAACAGTACTATAAATCCGTATGACAACATTTGGACTTCGAATCGACAGTTTCCGGATGAATACCGATATCTTTTCCTTTTCAAATACGTCACGAAAACGTAGAACAAGTAACTTAGTTCAAAATGTTTTAAAAATCAACAAAAATACAGTGGTGGAAACTCATTTATTCATATATATTGTCCGATTTCAAAGCAATACGCACTACGGTATATGTGTTCATAAAAGGCATGCTGAATCTACTGTCTGGAGAGATATGCTACTAGTAGTTTGATGATTGTCGAACATAACGAATGTAACATGTGTGTGCAATGAAGAATAATGACAGGCAGCGCCTATTATGTAATTAAGCGACTTAGAATGTAACCATATAGTAGAGTTGCAAGAGGTTAGGTGGATGTTGCGTACATTGCTGATCGTGTGAATAGTCAGTGATTTATCGATGGTTTACACGATGGAAGGCAGAAGACTCTTACGATAGGCGCTCCCCCTCAGTGCCTACGCGACGCACGGGGTGAGACTGGATAAAAAGATTGTCTGGGACGCCACAACTGACAGGGTGGCGATTGTCAGTACAATCAGAAGTACCAAGGACTGCCCTGCGAATGCACGATAAATAATCGATCGTTGGAGGCAGCTTTTTAGTTTCCGTGTTTCCCTCATAAGATTATCCTGACACTTACTCATCGCTGAGAATAATTTCTGTTATGTCGGCCACGCTGCAGTACCGAGGAAAATACTGGATGATTGGTTTCAGAAACACCCTGGTATAAGAATAAATTACACACATCGCTTGTCTCTACTGGGCCCCATTCGGGGAATCTCATACATTCATGACGTGTTGACTACTGTTCTCCGATTGATCTGTAAACTTTCCAAAACTCCACTTTCCAGCAGGATAATGTGCGCGCACATACCGTCAGAACAATCCAACGTACTCTACGTCGTATACGCCTCCTATCCTGACCATTAGTACACGGATCTAAGCCCTACCGATCATTAGTGTAAAATAGTTGGATAGTGTCTGGCCATCAACCATGCACGAGCAACGACTATCACCCAGCTGCTCCAAGATCTACAACAAGAGTGGAATACTATACCCAGACTGACATTCAGCATCTGTACAACGGACTATCTGACCAAACAACTGTTTGTGTGGCCACTCGAACTGGTTTCAGGTGCTATTTAACATTAAGTGAATATTGAATGTTTGAACGTACTGTATAACACGTTCGGGATCAGTGGAACCATGGACGCAGTGATACAACCAGTAAATTGTTCTAGAGCATGAAAATTTCGGGGAAGTCGGGCTTTTTACATAACAATGTTACTAACTGCAAACCAAAAATCTCTTATATGTTTCAGTATGCTACCATATAAAAAAAAACAAAAAAAAAAAAAAAACAGTCCTTCCAAGTGTGTAACGTTAGAATCATAGATTGTAGAATATATACCAATACACTATTCATAAAGAAACAAAATTTGTTTCTGAAAGTTCATTTGTTTTGTTTTCCGTTGTATATTGGATACAAAAAAATAGAGTACGGCCACGATTATCCGTGGAATTGGGTGGCAAGGCCACAGCAGATAACCCAAAAGAAGACTAAAAATGAGATAAAAACATGAAAAAATGTTTCAACATAAAAATCATGATTTATTGTAGAAAAAAACATAAAACTTTCGAGCACCGTACAGTGGCAGAAACCTTTGTTTTACGTCTAATCACCAAAATAAAGGACACTAAACAAAAAAGAATAGCGTACTGTAAACAAAAAGTGTTCAGTTACGCCTTTCTTAAAAAAAAGTCAGTCCACAGCGTCTGCTTACGAAAAATAATTGAGTTGTATTGCAGCATTTTTTTTTTTTTTAATCGCAGCACTCGCGAATAGTCGGGGCTTTACTGTATTATCAATTTCAGACACTATTATGCAATAGTATTATATTTGGAACTGCGTGCATTCAGTTACGTACATGGCACTACCAAAATAGAATATTAATTTCAGAAGTAGTTGGTGAGTACTTCAAATTTAGCCAAAGTCCCTCTATAAAAATTGTTGCGTGAGTACTTTAAGATTCTGAAACATGGATTTTTGGATAGGGTACATATTAGTTTATTAAGTGAAGTCTTGACCCGACTACGGTAAGTCCCATAGTTTGGAGCTATTGACCTTCAAGATTCATTTTTTTCATATTTTTGGCAGCCTATAACTCCGAAGAGAAGCATTCGTGCACCCAGGTTGTTCTATACTTTTTGTCTTATTTTGGTGTTAGAGACTTTCTATTTTAACTGCGCCCTTGCTGGCGCTGGCGCTCGATAAGTGATTTCCCGTACCTCCCTCGAGAGTGGAGGGACAAGTTGCTGCGACCGATATCTTTTAATTGTTGGATGCTGAAGCGCTGCCACAGTGAATTATATCACGGACTTCGTTATGCTCTGTCTTGTTAGCCACTCTAAGTAGCCTACGATCTTCCATCGTAGAGATTAAATGACTGAATGACAAAGTGAGTACACAGCTGAGATCTTTCACTTCTTTTCCCTCAGCAAAGGACGGGTTTCGGCAGCCAGAGAGTGGCGGGGGTTGGACCGAAGTAGCCTATAGTTCGCATATTTTCCGAGGGCACAGGTGGAATAGACAGGTTCTAGGAATCACCTCCCAAACGTTGTCAGTGTTGTTTTGGAACACCCTGTACATATTTTTATGTAGAACTATTAAATCAGAATGCGCAACAGCTACAACAGAACCTTTAAATTCGGTAAGTAGAAAGAAATATATTTGAAATTATATTACTATTTTGGTGGGAGGGGACGTTTCCGGAAGGTGCAAGAGAATGCTCATTCAGACCTCGCGCTTACGGTTTGTGATTAGATTTGATCAGATAGGATATGAACTAATGCGAGCCTTTTTGTTCCTATAACAATGTGCCTATGGGTTCCTTAAGTTATATCTTAGGCCATAATACACACTAGAAAACGTGTGAGATGCTCGGTTTTCATTTTAAAGTGTTATCTTCCAAGACGTAAAACGGCAACATTCTGTGTTTGGCCCTCGCGTACGTTACTACCATTACATGCATCGTAAGAAGGAGGAAAAAAGGACTCCACCAAGTGTTGCAGCAGCAAAGTTTCCAGGCTATAAAGCACGTGCTGTGCATTTAATGACTTTTTTCTTCCTTCAGCCACAAGCAACAGCCCAAAATCACAGAATAAGTTTAAAAGGAGGTCTCTGAAGTCTATATTGGATGATCCGTAAAATAATGGATTTTCGCGCTGCAAATAAGAATGGTATTCCATATTTAAAAAAAAAAAAAAATCCAATGTGGCAATACATTTACTCCTTTTTTCAATGACGGCACAACAAAATTACATAGTGTACAGAAATATATCTTGTCTTTTCTGCGGAAACAAAAGGAACTATAACCTTCTGATCTTCTTCAGCATTATTCCAAAATAGTTTTCAACGATTACGGTGCAGCTCGTTAGATTTTTTTTTTTTTAATTTGAGAATACTGCGAAGGAGTAAATACTGTAGAAGGGGGTTTCTCAACCTACGGTACGCGAGCCGTTGTAGGTGGTAGGTATGACTTATTGTGGTATAATTAATATGCTTTGGTTGTACGTTCCCGGCGGGAGATTAAGTGGTTCGGATTCCACATTAATCAGTAGGTCCCGTCTCATATGGCCTCGCTGCTGAAAAGGACATTAAACTAAAACTCAATTCATCAATCAGCTTTGGCGGTATGCCTATCGAAAACATTGAGGACCCAATTAAAAAGCTGACTTTAATTGGATATGTATAATATTTATTGTCCAACTAGAGATTGGGGGTACAACTAATCTCAAATGATTTGATTTGAGGTATGGAGAATTCCGGAATTTTTACTTTCCGGAACCCGGAAAGTAAAATCTAAAAATTTCGTAATTCGGAAAATTCTGGATTTCGTAAAAAAAATTCAGAAAGTGAAATTTTCGATTTTCCAGAATCCGAAATATGTTGGCCATTTCCATTTGATTTCCTTTGAATCCGCATCACATTTTGGTCCTCCAATCCTTGATTCTTTTACTCCAATTCGAAAGCACTGCTTCTATATTTAGAAATATTGAGAGAAAAGTGTGAACAAGAATTATTATTACTAGATGATTGGAGAATAAAAGGTAGGAAGTTCCTCCCATCATTCCAGCCTACGAAAGTGTGTTTGATGGGAAAGGATCCGCAACAATTGTCGTTCCGTTCAGGACTGGCGTCTTATTTGATGTCAACTAATGGCTCCAGGCGACTTCATCCCATATGGGAGGGGAAACAGAGCCACTGGGAGGAGAGCCTCGACAAGTTTATTGGAAGAAGAAGAGAACGTGACCTGGGTTGTACTGCGATCGAAAGAGTGAGAACCAGCTCTTGTTCCTCGCTTCCCTTATCTCTTTTTCTCTTCGGGAATTCTGACGATACTTCGTTCGACGTCGCCTGGAATTCCCAGACTGTAACGTCTTCACCGCGATTTTTCTTTTCAGCCACAGCGACTACAGAAACCTTCAATTATTTTGATGTTCCCAAGTAATTTTCCCTACATTTAAACATATGTATGCTTAATATATCTGAAAAAGGAAGGTGGATGAATAGTAGTGGTACTATTGAAAGACTGTTTCACATGATGAAAGCTTTAACATTTTCGTAATGAAAATACTTGTAATATTTTCTTCTCCTTTCAAAATAATGTTTACGAAAAGTGCCAGTGCTTACTACGAGGTGGAACCAAAAAGTTTGGAGACTAGTTCTGTAATACGCCAACAGATAGGAGCTCAAGGCTGCAAACTCACCTACAGAGATCAGCGACCTTCATAAGTTAGTGTATCAAGAAACAACGTCCTCTGTATATCCAGAGCTGATCAATGATGCTATTCCGACCACATGCGTTACTATGTCTGCGATTTCAACATGGACAGCAATTAAAACAACGAGCGTCCATTAAATTCTGTTTGAAACTAGACAAATCTGTCCCAGAGATGCTTGACATCATTCGGCAAGGTACATCAATGCTGCTATGAATCATTCGAAACATTTGAGTGGCATGAGCACTTCAAGAGTGGAAGAACTTCACTGGAAAACAACGAGGGATCAGGACGACCTACAACGAGCATAACATCCGAAAATGTTGAAACCATTTGGCAACTTGTGCATGTAGATTGTCAGTGAACAATCCAGAACATTGCTGCCATTGTCGGTGTGTCTTATGGAACAGTGCAGGCAATCCTCACGTGTCATATGAACATGCGCCGTGTTGCTGCCGACCCAGGAGCAGAAGGAATAACGTGTCGAAGTCCGCAAAGAACTCCGCCAGCGTCTCCCTTTATGTCGAAGATTGTTGCAGGTGACGAAACTTGGATGTACGTGTACGACCCTGAGACAAAAGAAGTCTTCACAGTGGAACAGCCCATCATCTCCATGACCGAAAAAGGCGAGGCAGATCCGCAACTCGACCAATGTGTACGTTCATCGTCTTTTTTGACATCCGCGCATTGTGCATCACGAATTCGTCTGCACGAGCCAGACTGTCAATAGCGACATTTACTGCCAAATTTCAAGGTGTCTGAGGGAGGACATTCGGTGCAAGTGACCGGGTTTGTGAGGCGAGAGAAACTGGTCGCTCCACGGCAACAGTGTTGCCACGAGACGAGACGAGACGAGACTTCAGGTGTCTCGTCTCGTCTCGTGCAAAGCATGTCTCGTCTCGTGTCTCGTCTCGAACAAATGTGCTCGTCCCGTCTCGTGTCTCGTCTCGAGAGGTTCTGTCCCGTCTCGTCTCGTTTGTTTCGTAAAAAATATAGCAGCATACCATGGGAACGAAAGTTAAATGTAGCAGGCTGCACCATGCTAATCAAGATACAACTAAGTTACAAGTATTAACCAGAACACAAAGACAAGAAATGTCACGGTAACTACACCGTGAAGCCTTCACCTCTGGTGTATGTGGTAGTCGGTTCGATCTCGGTTAGTGCCATGTGAGCTTTGTGGTGGACAAACATCGAATGTGTGTGGGGGCCGCGGTAGCTCAGTGGTAGAGCGTTCATCTCTGGTGCTTGGGGTCTCGGGTTCGATCTCAGCCCCTGCCAAGTGAACTTTGTGGTGGACAAACACCGTGTGCGTGGGTTTTCTCGGGGTTCTCCCGTTTCCTCCCACTTTCTTCATTCCACCATTTCATTCATTACTCATCATCACCGTCTCCTTTAGCCTAACCGGCATAACCGTAAAACCTAAAACTCAAAGATTTAATTTCATTTCATTTCATTTTTCGAATGTGTGTCTTTTCTCGAAGTTGTCTAGTATCCTACCACTTTCTTCATTCCACTAATTTTCCCATCATCATCCATTCGGGGTGGGCCAAAGTTGCCCAAAGGTCTTAAAAATAAATTCAAATAAGCTCACAAGGCAAGGACAAATAGTTTACAAGATAATATATCTCTGCTGTTAGTTGTCTGAGGCTTCTCGACCCCCCTGCCTTTTTTTTTTTTTTTTTTTTTTTTTTTTTTTTTTTTTTTTACATTCTGAAACATTGAAATTTGTTTCACCAGTTTCAATACACGAATATACAGTAAATTGCTCATAGGTACGTCGAACATGAAGACACTAATGTCAAATAATGTTTACACGACAAGCAAAGTTCGATGTAAAGGTGTCACCATCCACGACACTATCGTATACTATCAGCCCACTTGCTTTATAGTGTCTGTATATATATATATATATATATATATATATATATATAGAGAGAGAGAGAGAGAGAGAGAGAGAGAGAGAGAGAGAGATGGAAAGATATATAGATAAATAGAGAGAGAGAGATGTGTGTACACTTTGATTTCATATATTCCAGCCTTTAGGTTTCCATACCAATCCAAAAACTACTTTCCATTTTAGCATGTTTAGATTTGTTGCAATTATTATTTTTTTTTTAAAAAAAAGCTCGGAACCAAATAATTTTATTGAGTAATGGAAAGTATTTGATTGAAATTTTATATGTTACTGCACAGTAAGCTCTACTTAAAGTGCCATAGCAATGGGAACTGAACGACACATCGGACCAAAGAATGCTTGGGGCCAGTCTTCATCTCCATGGTACAAATCTGTTCCCATAACCGCGGGGTGTGTGCCACTATATGGTGGTTGCCCCGTTTGTGTAACAAACTCATGACAGTACACCCAGATTAGCTAGTGTTCTAAAAAAAGTTGATTTTTGGGTGGTCATTTTGGATTAAAGTTTCTTATATTGTCGTGATCTATTCGCAATCATACAACGTACATCTTCATACCAAGCTGAGCGGTCTGCGGCGATAGACCATCGGCTCCGGGTTCCGGGTTGAGTCCCGGAAGGGTCATGTGTATGGATTTTAACGGCATTTGTTTTTTCGTATTGTGTCAGGGGGCGAAATCGTACGGGATAAAAGGATTTCAGTCTGAAAAAATTGGAGAGAATATCCTCCCCAGGATACTTTCATGGGAGTAAGGAATTAGTAAAAATATAGGATATACATTTTATAGCAGGTTTAAAATTATGGTTTGGGTATCCTATTTCTTTTCTGTTAATTATGTTCTTCAATGTTCGAATTTTGATCATTCTCATAATATTTTCTGCTTTCTATGGAGTTCCATGAATATTATACCAAGTGTTCTTTACTCTGTAAGAAACCATTTCTGAAGATAATTTAGGTCCTAATGAATATTATTCACTAGGAAAGGGAAGTATTCCCCTCCTCTCAACATGGAAGCAGAGCAAGGTCCGTCGACCCTACTGTTCCGCGCTTTTACAGGTCCCTTCATAACTCGCTGTTTCTGCGTAGCCACTTTCTTCAGCTGTAGTGTAACGACACCGTGGTGAAGCAGGGACAAATATCGTGTGGTAAGCCTGGGACAAATATCGTGTGGTAAGCCTATGTTCCGCCTTAGCGATTTGCAAAGGAAAACAAATTTTTAAATGCAATAAAAGTAAAGACTACATACAGATACAATATGTACTCACTATAGCATTGAGTATCACTTGAAGAACAGCTTTGCATCCACTGTCTTAAAGAACATTCCTCCTGCACAGTTCCTGTGTTTTTCTACTCAAAAACCGAATTCTGAAGTATGTCTTAGCCTTGTCGAATAGTTTCAAGATCGAAGTGTCTTTCTTAGGACATAAAACGGTCAGCCAATCACATTCTTTTTCTTTTCTTCGGTTCACAGTTTTTTGTGAAATATTCGAAATATAACTTCATACTATTTTATTGCTTCCATCCACCTGGAAGAAGGTGAAACGAGACCACCACATAGCCTCATATTGCCACCATTGAACTTCGAAAGAATCGCAACTATCTTGAATCCTGAGACTTCAACTTTCGATATGATTTCGAAGAGTAATTTTTACTTTTCATAGTCTTATCGAAATCATAATACACTGGCTGTTTCCACACATCTATTAAGCCTCGAATCATTGGCACCTGTACATTTCTGTGTGGTCCTAAAAATAAATAAACGTTTTGGTCATAGCATACACGCCTATTAACATTCAATTCATCAAATATAAGCACTGAAAATTTTTCCACACTCTTTAAGTAGCGTCCTTGCTAAGTCAAAATTTTCAAAACCGGGGTAGGAATACCGGGAAAAACGGTAATTTTTGCATACAACGTCGAAATGTCGACACATTGGGTACGGGGATTCGAATTGTAACCACAGATGATTGTATAATTTATCAATGAGGCGTGTTGTGTTAATGCACGAATGATATCTTAATCAATCCATCTTAGTTTTTTCTTGCCATTCATTAGCATATTTACTTGGTCCTGTATAAAACTTTTTCGTAATATATCCACCACCGGTTATTAACCACTTTATTGAAACGATCACAATATTATATTTTAGAACTGGCCTTTGAAACTAATTCTTTATTATATTTGCTTTCCAATCCTTTTAACTTCGTTTGTAAACATATTATTTTGGCTTTGTACATACTGTTAGACTTCAGTTTTTCGTTCTCTTTACGCAAAAAGGAGAGCTCTTCCTTTGGTTTATGCCCCTCACTCTCCACAAAACAAACGAAAAATAACATAAACAAAGAGTTATTTTTTATTTCAGTTTCAATAGTTATTTCATCTGGCTGCACCCCAATGTCTGATTTGTTTTTTCTTTAAACACCTAACTTCCGTACATTTAATTCTTTCAGTATTTACATCAACACGGTTCCGTATAGTAAAGGTAAGTTTAGTGAAGGCACGTCTTGTTTAAACTTTTTCTTGGGTAGAATATTTAGAAGCTCACATTTTAAAATTATGTCCATAAGCTTCGGGAATAAAATGATCGGAATAGACGCTGGCGTTTTCAACTTTAAAGATGTCTTTCCGACAGCATTTCTTTTGCCAAACTTTCCGCAAAGGAACCGAGGGAAATACATGATAAATAACTTTGGAACCCGTAGTATTTCTACTATAATTGCGACAAGTACTTAGTGTAGAATTCGACATGCTTATACGCTAACACGACCACTACAGTAATTAATGTTTTCTTAATACAGGAAAGCAAGAATCACTCACTTTCCTGCAAAAATCAAAGAAACAAACAAGGGTGAATGACAAGGACCTTGAGCGAAAGCTGTTTCTGCTCCCGCCGTGACGTCACAATTTTACTGCATCTTCGGTTTTCAAAGAAGGGTAGTTATGACGCGACCTTAAAAGAGGAAAGGAACAGTAGGGTCGACGAACCTTGGAAGCAGAGGGCAATTTCGCACACTGGTCAGATCAAACATTTCCGCGTAACAAAACGAAGGTCCCCCTGTAAAACCTCTTCATGTAAAGTGTTATTGTTAGTATCATAAATTTGCTGAAAGCAAACAATTTGAAGGGTTCGTCGATAATATCTGCTTTTTTTGTCCTGCGCCCGCCTTCCAAACGAAGAGGTGAATTTTACAACATGACTGCGGTATAATAAGCGAGCGATTGGTAAAATGGTAAAAGTGTATTTTTATGTGTATGTGTGTGTGTGTGGGTGTGTGTGTGAGAGAGAGAGAGAGAGAGAGAGAGAGAGAGAGAGAGAACGAGAGGCAAGACAAAATTTTAGTTGCAAGATGACATACTTCAATTGCCGTTTTCGGTTAATTTCAGTTCATATAGCAATAAGAATACCGCCACCAGAGAATCCGCCATCTCAACCAGAACTTTCAACTACAGTCTGTAATGAGTGTAGACCTTATCCAGTTTTCAAATTGAATAGATGGGGTGGTAGTTCGGTTTCTTGACCTTGTAAAAATCTTCCCTGTCTTTGATTTTGTTTGTCATCATTCCAGCCAGAAATGAAAAAAAAAATGAGAATTCCTCAGTTTGCAGCAAGGGGAATTGGGGACAAGACATTAAGGATGATATTCCTGGAAGCTCATGTATCACGATTGATTCATTCAATAGACAGAGGACACTTTTCTATGAAGACTTTTCAACATGTTTTCACACAAACATGTCTTCTCCTTTTGCAATCTATATGACTACTGGCAATTTCAATCTTGGCCATTTTCGCCAGCGTTTTCATTTTCGAGACACGAGACGAGACGAGACATTTCACGAGACGTCCCGTCTCGTCTCGTTTTCGAGACGGGACAAGTAGTCTGTCTCGTCTCGTGTCTCGTCTAAAAGGGTTCCGTCTCGTCTCGTGTCTCGTCTCGTTTACGAGACGAGACGAGACGGGACACGAGAAATGTCTCGTCTCGTGGCAACACTACACGGCAACAATGCACCCTGTTCCATGCTCTCCTCACACGCGAGTTCCTCACCCGAAACAAGATGATCGCACTTCTGCACCCATCCTATTCGCCAGTTTTGGCTCCTGCGGACTTCGCCATCTTCCCGAAGCTGAAAATCCAGCTCAAAGGTCGCCGCTTGGACACCACTACGAAGGTCGAGCGCGAATCGCAGAAGGTGCTTGACACGCTTCGATAAGACTTCCAGGACACATTCCAACGGTGACAGAAGCGCTGTATTGCTGTACAAGCTGACTATTTTGAAGGTGACATCGTGTAAATGCACACAAATAAAGTACTTTCCTGTAAACACAACTAGTCTCGAAACTTTCTGATAGCACCTCGTATGGAGGTGATTTATATTGTGTGTGACAGTTCAATAAAGCGTCGACGCCAACGACGCAAGTTAAATTTATTAACCCCAGAATACTCCAGGTTTTTTCCATACAACTTCCGCAACAAGTCTCAAAATAATTAATAGTGTTAACATAGACGTCTTGTTTCATAATTTCATAATAAGAACTACCTGTATATAAAAACCTGATACACATTCTCCACATACCTACGAATGGCTTTTCATTGTATTTTACAGAAGTAGGGATTCTTCCACAACCCCTATTCTATTATTTGAAATGACTCAGTCGTTTCCCCGTCATTATGAGACAAGACAGCATCGATCTGAATGTAGAAGAGAAATATAGATTTTTCCCTTTTCTTTCTTAGGAGCGAAATTTCCGAAAGCGCTGAGGCACATGTCCAATTAGTTTTTAATAAAGAGTTCATATACCGAATTTCATCTTTTTAACTTCAAAAGCTCCTGAGATTATATACAATGGGACATCGATAACTCGAAGCTGAAGGGAATACACAAAATTTCGAGTAATCAAGGTGGCCACAATAAAAATTCGAGATCCGCGTTTCTCATTAAAAATGACTATATAACCTCTATAACTAGAAGTTGCATTCGTTTCCATGGAAGAAGAAAAGTTATTGACCAGTAAAAGCAGGTGGAGCAGCGGTGTTTCATACCTAGACATGAACAAAACATATAGTACACATTAGCAACAATGACAACTACGTAAAAATGTAGTTATAGCTTCGAGCTATCGAGGTCACATCAAGAGAAATTCGACTTATATAGAGGTAAACTTCGACTTGTAGAGGTTCGCAGATATTAAAGTTCGAGTTACCGAAATTGTTAAAAATGATTATTGGAACCTTTAAAATTCTACTTATTGAGGTTGTAAGTTTTAAATATTTGACTTACCGCCTTATGCAGAGTCGTTTTGACGTATTATTAGCGTCATAGTAAAGGCCCGACTACTGCAGGAAACATATGTTAGTCGAACTCTTTAGTATGACACTAATCACGCGTCAGAACGACCCTGCATAAGGCCCATAGAGATTATTTTAACATTGAGTGTTTTGGAGAGTTTAAAGGAATCTGAAAAAATCGAGTTGTCAAGAAATTTGAGTTACCGAGATCCAACTGTAAATGTAATTATCCGTTCTCGCCTGGAAGACATTTTACCACATTCCCGATATGTATTATCTAATATCAATGCTTTCTTCTAAGCAACTACAAGTGCAGACATAAAAATAAGGAATTCAATTTAACATGACGAATTGTCGCAGTTTCCTCTACTTTTGTAGATACAAGTATACAGGGTGTCCATTTTCGATTTCCCTATTTTATGTTGAAATAAAAAAAAAAGTTTCATAGACACAATGCCTATCAATAATTACAACACTCAGTTGGATTTTTAGGTGAGGTGTTATTTTTTGAACATCACATCATCTAAGTGTCCTCCACCCTTCTGAATGCAACGGGTCAGACATTTACAGAAGCTAACCATTACTCTGTGTAAGAGATCTGGAGTGGTGGAGGATATTTCCTCCTGAACCCTGTGTTTCAGTTCCTTCAGTGTATGCAACCGATGTCTAAACACTCTGTCCCTTAAATGCTCCCACAAGAAAAAGTCAGGGGCAGTCAAATCAGGGATCTGGGAGGCCATGGAATATCCCCAAATCTGGATATCACTTTTCCAGGAAACATGGCCCTGAGAATTGCCATCGATTGCCGTGCAGTGTGGGCTGCTGCACCATCTTGTTGAACCCACACAGACCCTATATTCATCTTTTTCTGACGTAGCTGTGCGAGCAGGAAATTTTGCAATATGTTTGTGTATCTGTTCGCCGTCACTGTAACAGGTTGCTCATGTTCATCCTCAAAAAAGTACGGCTCGAAAACATCCATAGCCGCCACACCATATCACACAATAAGTCTTGGAGTGGCTTCTCAAGAAACTCGTATGAATTCTCAGGTGCTCAACATCTGAAGTGTTGCTTGTTCACATACCCTTTTAAAAAAAGAAGTTCGCTTCATCAGTCATGAGAATTGAATAACGAATTTTATGGTTCTGGTTAATTAATTCCAATATGGCTTGGCAACACTGCACTCGCATTCTTTTATCTGACTCTGATAATTCCTGCACCACCCTCATTTTGTATGGGTGAAACTTCAAATCATTTCGCAACATTCGACCAACACTGCTCTGAGGAAGATTCAATGTAAGGGAATGTCGTCGTGCTGAACGTTTTGGACTGGCAAGAATGACTCCCTCACACGTGCCATGATTTCAGGTGTACGAACTGTTTCCTTACGTGTGTGTATTTTGTCATCCACATTACCATTAGTGCGCCACTGTGACACCCACATGCGTATGGTTTTCCCTGATGGAACCTTTTCTCGTCACCAAACTCATGTCTGAATGCTCGTTGCACGAGAACAATTGACTCCTGCTTTATACATTGTTTCACACAAAACACGCGCTTCTGTACCGGCCAACGCTCCATTTTCAACTAAATCCAAGGACACCTGCTAACGGTTGACAGGCATCTCACTCTCCCCTTTCCCATTTCTCGGCGGTGTTGCCAACTCACAACTAGCTAACCGGAATTAGACCACCCTGTACAATGTTCTTGCCTTCGTCGACGGGTTTAGTGGAAACAAAGAAAAATAAACGAACACGTGACGAGTGGACAGATCATCATACACGATCAACCTTCACAGTACAGGCAGTATCCCATCACGTTGTCTCGCCTCCAAGATACAAAACTGCACAAGCCCCGGATGTACGGGTTTTTAGTTTGGAGTGTTTTTTAAGGCTGGAGTAAGTGTTTATTCACATTTTCTTTTTACACACACAAAAAAAGTGTAAGGGTGTTATGTTTCAATTATACAAAGTAAAGTATGTATTTAGTAACAAATTTGGTTTATAAAGATATCACAGTAGTGATTGGAGTAGGATATTCTTTCATTCTTGAGACACAATTTTTCTATATATTATGAGGTTCTTACAAAATTAAGAGTAAAGGGTCTATATAAAAAAAATTATTGTGTATCCTACATTATTCAAATGCTGTACACCAGGGTTTCTCAACCTAGGGGGTCGCGAAGATAAGTAGAAGAGATAAATATAATTAGAATCTAATACCGGAAAATATTTTTAAATATTATTTTGAATTTTGTTTTGATAGACATATTTTTTTATTTTTATACATACTGTTAACAACAACAAAAGAAATAGGTCTACTAAACATTTTCAACAGGTGCAGAGTACAGAGTTGTTTAAAAATCAATTTAAATGAAAGAGGTACGATATGAAACTAAATCTGAATATTGAAATACAATTAAAATTGAAAGCTAATGAGATACCTAAAGCATGGTGTGATCTTAAAGTCTTAAATTTTCAAACGGCCTCTATTTTGAAACAGTATAACGGATCGGATTCGATATCTGTAATATGAATGAACTGATCAAATTTGGTTTTAATCCATTCGCTTTTAGGGAAGTTACTGTATCCACTACATACAAGAAATGGATTATACTATTATAGAAATAGATGGATATCGTGAGATATCCGCAAAAGGTATATTAAAAATATCACACATGCTTATTACAAACCAGAAATTATAAGGAGTCGAAGGTAGGAGGATGTGATAAAATGGGAGTCGTGATAGGAAGTAGATTGAGAACCACTGCTTTACACTATTATGTACTTTTAGACGGTTCCTTAGAAAAAAGAATATCAATTCAATATTGACTGCAAATAACACTGACACCGGGGTTCTTCCGTTTCCTCCTGCTTTCTTCATTCCACCATTTTATTCATTTTTTCACCATCATCTTTACCCTACACAGCATAACTGTGGGGACGTAAAACTGAAAGATTTAATTTCATTTTATTTTTCAAATGAACAATGCCGATGTACACTCATGTCCAAAATTATTGTCGCATGTCTATAAATATGTTGTTGTACGAATATAATTTGATAACGAATTCGCCCGGTATTTCTTACAATGTTAGTATCTGTATAATCGGCAAAAACATGTTTGTGGAAAACTTAATGTCAAAAAATCAGTAAATAAGAACAAAAAAAAATGAAAATAAAACTGACTTGTCCATTTAGCAACATTCTGTTTTACTCATTCTAATTTTCGTATTTATAATTCTCTTCCTATGAAATTTACCACAAATATACATTTTCCGATTATACACATAGTATCAGTATTAAAAGTAGCCTGCAAAATCATTATCAAATTATATTCTTACAAGAACACAGTTGTAGATATGAGACAATCATTTTGGACATGAGTGTACAATGCCAATATCAACAGCTGTTAACTAAGATTGTATTATTTTCCGCAAGCGGCCAATATTCTATCACAAACCGTACTATTTTCTCGGAGACAACTAAAAATTATTAATTACGACAGTCGTCTCACCTCTTCATGAGGTGAGGAAACTATTAAAAACAGAGTCTTACCTCAAATGTACAAAGCAGCAAAGATCAAAGCAAACCATCCTTCGAAGCTAACCTTGTTACTCGCTAAGTAATCAAATTAACCTGACATTGTGCGGAGAGAAAGGAAAGACCGAAAATACCTCAAGGAACAGAATTCGTTCTAACATTTCCGTAAAATACTGCTATCGTTCTAAAACTTATGAACAGCAGATATGAATCTTCTTCGCTATAACAGATCTTAAGTACTGGCAAAGCTAGTGGTTATAAAAACGGGATCGGCTGGCCTAATCCAGCGGCCCGCAATACATTTTCCATTTGTTTAGCTGCTGAGCAAAATAAAATATTTGCAGTTTGTGAAATAAATTCATAGCTAATTGAAAAAAAAAAAAAAAAGGTTTCCTTCAACCATGATAACAATTCAAACTATTGCTTTCCGTTAAGAAAAATAAAAGGTAAGGACTACTACACTAAATTTTTCGCTTTCATTTCTTAAAGTAAATCTTGCTATGCTGCAATAACTGTTTATGAGAATTCGGGGTTCATAAAAACGAACTATAGGCGTTTGTAAACACAAACCGAACATAAACTAGTCCTAAGCTTTCCAAGAAAAAAAAAATACTTATCAGCCTACCACATTTTACGATTTTAAGGGTCTTCGCTACAGCAAAATTAAACTACCGCTAATTTTAGGGTTTCTGTAATATCTTCAAACCAAAATAAGATATTCGAAAATCAGAAAAGTAATGAACTAGACAATACGATTTTGCATGTGATACCGTTATCACAACTCATCTATCTGCTTTCGATTTGAAACTGTAGATACATTTAGCATTTTTTGCGGGTTCTGGAAATAGCGGCATACCAAAAGCTGATAGGTGAATTATGGTAAAGGCATCAATTGTAAAATCGTATTGTCTAGTTCACTATGTTTCTGCTTTTCGAATATTTTAATTTGTTTTGAAGATATTACAGAAAAACTATAAAATTAGCGGTAGTTTAATATCGCTGTAGTGAAGACCCTTAAATGAAGTGTGTACAAAATGGAGTCGTTTTCACGAAATTCGCATTTTTTAATTTATTTATTTTCACGAAGTATGAGGACGCCTATCTATCACAGTTACAAGTGCAAGAAATTTACAGAAGGTACAACTTTGTTGACTAATACTCCCCGTGCAGGTCAAGCTCATAAAGTTGTGACAGAGGACTCCACAGCCAAAGCAGATAGGCTTATTCAATAAAACAGGCGTGTCATCCTGGCTAAAATGGCTTCCTTGCCGAATATGAGTTTCGGTTCAATGTCCGCCAGGTGGGTTCCTCGACAGCTGATGCACGGACTGAATGATCGTCGGGTTGACACATGTCAAGAGCTGCTGACGAGTTACGAAGAGGAGGGTGAGGATTTTCTAGATCACATTGTCACTGGGGATGAAAGGTGCGTGTACCATTTCAACCGGAGACGAAAGGTGCACGCAAAGAATGGCGACATCCTTCTTCGCCGAAACCAAATAAATTTCACAGCCAACTTTCTGCAGGAAAAATCATCTTGACTTAAATCCGGGATAAGAATGGTCCTATTGTGGACCATTACATGTCCCCACGTATCACAGAGACTAGTGTCACCTACATCGACCTCCTCAAGAACCATTTAGCGCCAGCAACACGCACAAAGCGAAAGGATTTATTGAGTGCAGGTATTTTACTTCAACATACTAACGCCCGTCCTCATTCTACTCGTGCAACCACAAAAACCATCGACGATCTACGTTTCAAGTGTCTTTCACATCCGCCATACTCCCATATTTGGTACCATCAGCTTTCCACATCTTTGGCCAATTAAAGGAGCCCCTTCGAAGGCAGAAATTCAAGTCTGATAAAGACGTCCAATCAGCGGTGCATGAGTGGCTACAGTGTCAACCAAAAGAAATTTTCTTACGCGGTATCAAAGCACTTGCTATTCGATGGAGTAAGTGTATTAAACTGAGAGGGGACTATGTAGAAAAATAATATACAAGCAAACGTTTTCCCTGCAGTAAAATGGTGGGAAAAATTACTTGCAGCTTACATTTGATCCTCTCTCGTACAAAGCAGCAATAGGCAACAACCTTATGCGTCAACCTCAATGTAATTCTCTCATTGCTATACACGAGACCACGAACCATTCAAGATAAGGTTGATGTCTATTTTTTAATTTTTTTAATCGCTATAAATCAATGTAATGTTAACATCTAAGAAGAAAGCGCCCAACACGTCATTTCCTATTCATACCCTGCGACTCATGGCTATCTGCTCCCATTCTCATCAAACATACGGAGAGAACAACGAAAAAAACGATATTGATAATGGCAATGAGGGCAGGTAAGCAATGACATCATGATCTTACAGTTACGCTATAAACGGATTCATGACCACTCGTACACTGCTATTATCTGTTTATGCCATTCTCCTACTTTACCCCAATCCTTCCTACGTTCTTCCTGTTTTTCTCTGTCGTCTCTCCCATCGCAGAAGTGCGCTCCTATTTGATAAATCGGTCATTTGGAAACGACTGGCCTACAGCATAGGAAATACAGTGAAAAACTTTCTTAACGGGACACTTCTACAATACGAACAAACCTTTTTGTCCCGACAAAAACATATGTATTAGGCCTATTATGGGAGAGAAGCCTCCCTTTTACGCGTATTCTTCTTTTACACACGCACCCTCCCCCAAGGCTTTAGGCACTTCTTCATAACGAACAAGAATTATTTCAGTTCCTACGTAATTAACATACAAAATATTTTCTGCAATTTGAAAATAAATCTTCAAGTGGTCTCTTCAAAATGATCCAGCAATTATACGCAAATTTTCGACAGAAACTAGTGTCCGCAGTATTACACGGCAGACCTTTCCAAAAGAAACTCATAAACCATCATGATTAATTAATACTGTCTACATTTTCAGTTTTTAATAATAATGTTTCATATTTTTATTCTATTCTTTTACTTTTAATACAATCAGTAAGCCAATTAAGTGACTTCTATGGAGGTATGATTTGTAATTGAAGAATACATGCCCATATAAACAAATCCTCCAGCAATATTTTTTATTCTTTACAGGGGGGGAGTATGTCTCATTTCGCCAGTAACTCGAACACTGAGTACAAAATTTCGATGTTAGCTTACATTTACATCTATAACTAACGTATTTACTGTATACTGCATGTAGTTACCACATGAGCTGTGAGTAATCTAAATTGATGCAGACTCTCTATAACGGACTCCTGTTTATGGACAAATTATCATATTCCATCGGTGGCCAATATTAAGAGGTTTCACTGTATTACCAATCAAAGTGGTATGAGTTGTCGACACAATACCTTCTACTGAGAACTACAATATGATAACACTGTGATGTAACGTGTTTAAGGTTTTCATTTTGATATATGCAATTGTATATTATTTAGAAAAAAAAAAAAGTTCTTTACATACTTTGCGTTTTTTATTTAATTTTCTCTAATATTTCCATACCTATGTAATGGAAGAATCTTCAGAGGCAGAAGCCGTTGAAGAAAATAGAGTTGAATCACACGCTTGCCTTCATCCGTATACGTACTGGAATACCTCTTTTTCATATAAACTAACCACTGTCGTGACAGCCCCTTCTGGGCCTGAGCCGCTCCAATGCCATCTGTTAGTGACCGGCTGAACCACAGGCCAACGCGTTGTGTTGCTCTATCCCTAACAAGCGTGTCAGGAGCTTTCTGGACCTAGTTGGTATCACATCTTTTATTCATGTGACTCCCGAGTTTGCCTCACAACGCTAGATGGACGGCGAAAATTGGGATGCACCGGCCGGGAATCGAATTCGGGACCACGCGAACACGAGTTCAACGCTCTAACCACTACGGAGCCCCCACCTCTTTTTCATATACCGTACGCGACAAAATTCTTAAGACACTATTATTGACAACCGACTATAAAATATATTTGGTTATCTATAGGTTTATATACAAAAATATATTAATTGTCACAAACTGACAAACAGCGATTCTTTTACGCCATTAAGCGCGTACAAAAAAAAAAAAAAAAAAAATGTATCCCATTACATACACAGATCAAGTAGGCAAGCACGTGATTCAACGGCTTCCTCTCTGTAAGATGCATAGGAAGAGAAGTACTAGAGAATATTAAATTTTAAAAAACTGCAAGACATGTAAATATATATATATATATATATACATAGGTAACATATTCCTCACTTGAAAATGGTATGTCTAACACCTTCTACTACTTTTACTTCATAATACTTTCTACATCGTAAGGTGATATAGTCTCTAAATGTTAATTAATACTGCTATCTGTCCTATCAGTATTGCCAATTCTTCCTCTTAATCTGCTAAGTTCTCCTAACATGCTCATTTAAAAAAAAAAAAAAAAGTAGGTTCATTTCTTTTGGGAGAATGGAGAAATAACAGAAATTTATGCGGTTTTGGCATTATATATATATATATTCTAACAAAGCGAAAAACACCTAAATATAACATAAGGTGTGCTCCTTTGCACAATAAACTGAAGTAGAAATGGCTTATCTGCACTGCTATAAAAAAAAATCTAATCTAGGCACCAGTTCAGAAAACCAGGTGCCACAATAACACAGATAAAATTTGAAACACAGACCTGTTTATGCCTTCTATTATAGTTACTAATATAAATTAATTAAGTAGTACTACTTTTAATCCATCCAAGCACATAAAAATCAGAAGTATCGGCAAGTAAAAATCGGATATACTAACACCAAAGATTAAAGGGCCAGACACGTAGGTTCGCTCGTCATGGTGACCTGGCGCTCGGGATTTTTTGAGTTCTGAAGCAGGTATTGTCTTGAGGCATTATAGGATCAATCGCAGGGCTCATAGCAGTCCGGTCTTTTCTAAATAGTTGAAAAGTGAGCAAAAGCACATGACAAAGTGACCAAAATCTCATCAAAAAGTAACATTAAACTTTGATGCCAAATTTAGTCATAAATTGAATTTTACATTTTTTTCTCAAGCAAAATAGGGTCAACTTGATCATACCTTAAATACGTAATGCTCAACATGTTAAGTTTTTTTTCCTTAAATTAGTCTGCTAATAAAAGAAATAGATTACTTGTATTTAGAGGTTCATTATTAATTACATACTTTACAAGGTTTTGTATTTCATTTCGCATACAATGAAAGGTAAACTATAAACAGGTATATATGTCATTCTCCTTCAACACAATAAGATCAAAGCAAATAATGAGGATTATTTTTGTATCCTTATTGTGAACTTTTAAAATAAATTACAAATGTTAACTAAAAATGCAGTTGCTTACAACTTGAAATAAAAAGCAGTAACCAAAACGTGTTTGAATGCAAAACATAAATCACACGAAAAAATTATTTTACCCTAAAAAAAAGTAACTTTTAGTGACAACCTTGAAAAAAAAAAAAGTAACTTTTAGTGACCAACTTGGAAAAAATTAACTTTTAGTTAAAAAAAAAAAAAAAAAAAAGTGACTCGCTATGAGCCCTGAAAAAGGCATAACAAGGTTCTAGTGTTTCCCATTTATTTTTATGGAAAAATCCATAAAACTGCCAATGCAAAACATAAACCACACAAAAGAATTACTTTATCCCCCCCCCCCAAAAAGTAACTTTTAGTGACAATTTTTATAAGTACTCGCTATGAGCTCTGCAATTGAGTCCTCAGCTTAAAAAAAGGCAACAGAACTTTATGTTTCCGACACTATTGTAATGATCATCGTTTGAATGTAATCCATTAGAAATAGACTGCGATTGGCACATTTTAATAAAAGTTAGAACTTGCCTTCATGTGCCAAGTACATAATTAGTTTTGACCCATAATTTTTAAACACTTTCCTATCCTCTTCAACGTGTAGTGAGAGTTAATAAGCTGAAGTATTCATTACATTTTAATATTAAATTAAACTTCAATATTCGCAAAAGAAATGTGGAGAAGGATGGGCATTCTGGTTCAGTGGTAGAGCGCTCGCTTCTGGTGCAAGGACTCCTTGGTTCGATTCTTAGGCCACCTGAGTCTGTATTGGACACAATCATGTCCATGGGTTTTCTCAGAGTTCTCTCGATTTCTTCCACACTATCATTTCACCAATTCTTTCATTAATCACCCGCCTCCTTTAGCCTGAAAGACATAACCATGGACGTTAATTAAAAATTTCAATTCATTTCAAACTAGATGTGACTGAAAAGAAAAAAAAAATGTTTGTGTTTTGAGTGATCGACACTGATGAAGATGAGAGCATTCATTGATAATTATGGCAACAAAATAAATACATTGGAAATAAAATATATAACGAATAACTCAAATATATCCAGTCTTACCTTGTATCTCGAAGTAGTAGTAGTATTAATGTGTGATACAAGGTAGGACTGTTTATATTTGAGACTATACCAAAGGGCCTATACGGTTTGCCATAAGAACCAGGCTGTGTCACGCGATCAGATCAAAAGTTAGGCTGCGTGCTAAATCGAGTCTTGAAGATTCCAAATTCAGATGTGAGATATTTCAAGAACGTAACCTCCGCGTGGGTCGCCCTGGGTAATTCGCAGAAGATTCATATACGTTATCATTATTATCGATTTTACTCAAACAACATGGCTTTTGACAACGTTCTATCCATATTTCCCTTGCGTGTTATACATCGTTTTTAAGCTCTTTAGTATATTTTTGCAATAAGCTTTCTATTAGCTATCTTTTTATTATAGCTTTTGAGGTATGTGGACTTCCATTTTATTCACTGATTTTCCACTGATATTAATGTTAATGTTTCGTGCTTTTTTTAAATTAATTTATGTTCCATCCATTTTAGGACAATTTGGTTTTGGAATATAGAATCTATATAATCTCTTCTACATTTGAGCTCAATTTTAGCCATCTCCCCTCAAAAGTCTGTTCACATCATTACAACCAGATAGGCCTTTTAAACATTAATATTTGTAAACATGCCTCAATTTAGCTCCGTAATGGTTAATTACGTTTTCTTCACTGTTGTTAGTCCACTAATAAATCAGTGAAAGGAATTTAATTAAATCTGATTAAAACACCTTAGTTGGTGGTTAACCGAATGATATACTATTTCTATAACACATTCGAAAGATCGTTTCTTCAGCTTTCAAACAGTATTAAGAGAAATCATTAGATCTACTGACAAAAAGCTAGAACTTAAAAGTAAAGAAAGATATTGATGGCTGAGACCGTCTGGCAGCCGTCTGTGTATTAATGGGTCTGATGAGCTCGGCCGTCTCACACACGGCTGTGTATGCTAATAGGTAATCAATTACCATTCACCGATCAGGAGAATAGTAAACTACCTCAAAATTAATGTACATATCTCAAGGAGAGGGGGATCCTCGACCTCACAAGGTAGTTTTTGTCTAAAAAAAAAAATCCAACAAAATGTTATGAGCTAGCTGTTCATTTTCAGTTACCGGTATTTGTCAGTTATAGTTACTTAAACAATTTGAAATTGTGATATGAAAAATTAATTCATAAGTAGTTTAGAGTAGTGGTTCTCAAACTTTCCGACAACGCGGGCTCCCTGTTCATTTGGGAAGTGATCTGCGAACCCCTTTGCAATGCTATTTGAAATTTCACATGGTATAAAAAATATACTAATTAGAATTACAAGACAAGAAGATGATCAAGAAAAATAATGCAAAAAGTAATCTATTTTAAAGATACATGATTGTTTCATAGTAAACGAAATTTCAATTGAAAATACCGTAACTTTCAAGACTGAAAACCTATGTTTTATTATTATTATTAAGGAAATCCTCTTGCTAAACAATGTTTTTAAATGTGGAGTCACTAGTGTGAAGATTTTTTTTTTTTTTTTTTTTTTTTTTTAATGCATAATTGCATTGAAATCTGGAATAAGTTTTGTCACTATCAATCTTAGGTCCGATTCCATATTAAGACGATTTCGCTTTAGGGTTTTAATACTGCAGAGAGCAGAAAAGGTCTGCTTTCCTAAGTAAGTGGTAGGGAAGGGCATCAAATGTTGCAATGCCTTTTTAGACAACTCTTCATACTGACAGCGCACACGCAACCAAAAGCTACAAAGTTCATTTTCTTTGAAAACGTTTTTCCATGAAGTATCGCAGGATAGTTCCAATAGCTGTTTTTGTTCTATGTTAGAGATTCATATCTTGTATGAATTTCTACATTAGTGAAAGTATTCTCAACCCAACGATTACCAAAGTTGTGGGACAGGGAAATATTCTCGAAAACTTACAGATAATGCTCTTAAGTGTCCTACAAGTGGCTTGTCCACTTCAGCAGAGTTTTTCACCTGAAGAATCCATGAAATTCCGAGGCGTCGTGCAATTAATGTACAACTACTTTTGAAAAAGTGCCATAACGAAGAAGGATTTTTTCTTATTTGAAGTAGTTCTATATAACGGTTGACCGGTTTCAGGGCGGAAATTTAGTAAAGTATGAAAATATTTATTTTTCTTTTTTCTTTTTAGCGATACTGAAAAAATACTTCTTGCATAACAGCAATGAGTTCCATTTTATTACAACACATTTCAATTTTCAGGCGTCGCGGACAACACTTTGAGAACTACTGGCTTAGAGAATACGAAAATGGGACAGATCCACCTTACCCCACTCTGGGACTACCTGGGACCATTTCATTTGCAAATCACAATAAATTTAACTTTAGTACCAGATTATTATCTGGCCAGAATATCAAGAATAATTTTATCTCCCACATCAGGGTTGACTGGTTTAAACCTTTTGTTTCTTGTTATTAAAATAAAAAAAAAATAAATAAATAAAAAAAAAATAAAAAAAATAAAACTCGGTTAAACCAAAAAAAACGAATAATGTTCGTAAAATATTGATGAATACATATTTGTGGGTTATCACGTTTCACTCCCATATATTATTCGTATTATAGTCAGACCTAGATTCCCATTCAATACCCAAAGAGATTATACTACAAAAGCAACTTCTTTTTTTATATGTTTATAAATGTTTCTTTTGTGTATTTTTTTTATAGTTTGTTTTTATTGTTATGCAATTGCAATGAAAGAAAAATTCTAAATATTGTTTCCTATTAATAAGGTTTACTATTGATAAAATACATCGAAATGGCCGTACTTTTATGGGAGGGGGTCATACAAACCCCACGAGAGGCATTTATTGAAATCAGAAGGTGGACTCAAATAACTCACATCTTTATTCACTTTCCTTACTGATATGCAAATTAAGTTGTTGGATTTGTTTAACTTGGACTAATAAAAGTCGTAGTGAACTAACTTGGAGTAAATTAGTTCTGTACTCTGCTGTATTCTGAAATTGTTTATATGTAATTCTGTATAATGATTTCACTTGTGCAACTGTTTATGTTTTTGTCCTTCTGAAATGACTCTTGACAATTATATTAACAAGTATGTAAAGATCAATACAACGTATTTTTATCAGGAGTCCTTTGTGAGTAACCCCTTCCGCTTTAAGTTTAAGTGACCCCCTCCAGCATAACCCAGATGCTGCATATTAAGACCAAGACGAAACAAACATATTTCTGTCCATATACGATATAAATACATAGATAAAATTATTTAAATTTAAAAAAAAACTGACCTAAACCAAAATAAATCAGCTTTAAACCAAAAAACAGGTTTTTTTCAATAAAAAAAAACATGGATTTTGCCAACCCTGGCTTTAAGTACACTTACGGACTAACAAAACTTAAAACAACTCCTTTACCTTTAATCACATAAAAGAATTACTACACAGATTCGATGATCCTCCTCTTTCCCCCCCCTTGGGATGACATGTTATCTAAAATTATCTGGGATTCCTATGGTTAATTATTCCTGGTTTAACATTAATACATTCTATGAATCTTGTGTAATGGTGGTTCTGTTATAGTAAACTCATCTCCGGTTTGATTGCAAGTCATGTTAATTTGTGATGGAAAATAAAATGTCTGTTGGTTCTCCCCTTTCTTTACTAACATTCTAACTCTCAACTAGGGTTGCCAACTCTATATATATAAAAAAAAAAAGCACCCCCTCAAAATTCCCTACGATATAGGTCTTAATGTGAAGTATCTTTGTTCGGACCCATCTATAGTAAGGAAATGTACTATCATGAACAAAAGTGTATTAGCATCTGTATTCTGCATATCGTTAATACATTCACTAAACCGAAATCGGCATTGGTCATTTTATTGTATTTAAAAGTAACTGCCACTTCTTTAAAATTATCGGAACAGACGAAGAAAAGTATATTAATCCCTACGTGAAAATTTTGGATTTGGAAAATGAAATTTATTCTTTAAACTTGTACTTCAATTACTGGTACAGGAAATTGCTTTAAGAAGTCCTTCTTCACTCTCAATAAATGTGTAAAATTCCTTATAAATAAATTTCAAATTTTCCCTGATACAGTCCCTGTCATCTCTTTAAAATTATCTACACAGATGATGGTGAAAGATGACAATTTGGATTTACAGAATGAAAGCTACTTCTTAAATCTATGCTTCGAACTAGATGAAATTGCTTTGAACTATATACAAATTAAATTTAAAAAAAAAAAAAGTCATAAAGGGACTGGTAAGAAGTTTGTCCGGTCACCAGCTTTAATCAAAATAAGGGCAATATTTCCAGCCAGGCCGGTCAGAAACAGGCCAGTTGACAACCCTACTTTCAACCAATATTCAACAGCATTCATAACCAGTGGCGACTCGTAACGAAATTTACATTGGTGATTAATTAGAATTTTATCATCTGAAACTAAGGTAAGAAACTTTACCTGGTGCTAAGCCTTGTACCTAAGAATTAGTACATTCAGTTATACGTTTCGCCTTCGTTCGTAGTGAGAAAAAGTTTAATCTTAACCGATGTAAATTCTCTCAAGAATCACCACTGTTCATAATCTGTCATCTTTCGCTACACGTCAAAATTGAAGTTATCACATACGAAATATTCTAATTAGCGGGTTTGTGTCCCTATTTGCGCACTGATAAGGCAACAGACACTAAAACACATCCATAATATTCTATGCACAGACTAAAACATTTCTGAAAACACATCTCAATCTACGATATAGCAAACCTCATGCATTCAGGAGACAAGCAACGTAAGTTCACAAACAGGCTAGTTACAATTACACATATAAGTACTCAGTCAAGTATGTTAACTGTAAATACTGTTTCGAAAAATGCATTTGATTATTTCGATTATTTTTTTCTGTGAACCAACCTAGTCCTTTGGTTCATTTCATAAATAATGCAAAGACGCTTAATACAAAAAGGCTGAGTCATAAAATCTAGAGATGACAATTTGTGCATAACAGAATGGTGAGAATGTTTGTCCGAGCAAGCCAAGACTCGCTTGCGTTAAGTACAAAATGTAACCTAAATTAAGGAGCATCGAACTATGATCTACGACTCGCGTGGTCAATTGTAACATCAAGGCACACGCGAGGAGTCTCACTCCGCAATATTTATTTATAGGCCTATATCTTAATTTTAATGTATATTTTGTTCTGAAGCGATATTAAACTGTTTCATATTTTCTATGTAACGTTTGTGACAATTGCACATATATATTTTACAGCACGAACTCTTTTAACAGTTCTAAGAAAACTAAAATTTCTCTATCCGCGGCGCGTGCAAAGGCGGGTTAATAAAACCAATGAGATAATGGAATTACATGTTGCTGTGCTTTTCGCCCAATCGTATAATCGATTCCAGTCTGGTTTAAATATTTCAAGGACTGAAATCCATTAAAAGAAAACTAAAGTTTACATTGAAAAGTGAAGTTTAAAGTAACTTACGTTATAATATGACATTTAACTGTTTCTAAACAGAATACACTTTCCTGCAAATTGGCTAAATTAACTCTTACTGAGAACTTTAAATATTACGCTGGTTCTATCTACATTCCCAGGAAAAAAAATAAAGTAAAAATCCGGACGATGACTAAATAATAGTAGAATCATCAACGGCTGAAAAAGTAATTAGACGACATAAAATCAAAGCACTCAAATTTTATACTTTCTCGTTTTAAAAAAATCTTACGGTGTCTTTGCATTATTTACATGTGAATAAAAACTAGGTTTTGATCGGGTCTTAAACTTCTTCTATTTTAGTCGAGCTTTAAAGAATCTAATGAAAATATTTGGCAGACCTACCTTCTAACTCAACCACTTTTCCAGCTCGCTTTAATGCACGGACGGCTTCATCGTGTGTTGCTTCCCGTAAATCTTCCCCATTTACAGATAAAATTGCATCCCCGACATACAGCTGCTCCGTTTGATCCGCAGCCATTCCTTTAAAGATTTTGGAAATAAGGATCGGCATTTTATTCTCCTTGCCCCCTTTAATTGAGATACCCAAACCATTGTTATCGGACTTCACGACGCGTACAATTCTCTTTTGATTAGCCACCGATTCTGGCACGTCTGTGTTATCTAATCCAGAATCATTTATTCCATTTACGGTCGTAGAATTTTCACAGCTCTCGTCCAAACTAATGCTTAAGTAGTCATCTTCTAGAGTGACAAACACGCGATACCACTGGTTACGAACATTTGTCTCTAATATACCAGATCGTCCATAACCAACACCTGCCATTTTCAAGTCAATTAACAATGTAAGTACAAGGGCGCATTTATTAAAATAACTAAAGTTCAATTTTCATGTTTTCAGCATCTAAATAGTTATTTTGAATCCTTACAGCTATTAAACTATGTCTCAAATTGCCAGTTTCTTTCAACACTAAGCATGAAATTAATTCAAGGTCTAAAATTAAATTGTCATAAAATAATCACCGGTATCCTATTCATATACACCTTTAACAATGTACACTTGCGATCTTCTACAATTCTTTTTAGGCCTTGAATTTGGTTTTTTATAAAAATATAAAAAATGAATTAAGAACAAGACACACGTTTTCACATTATACAAATTGTGAGTAAGCTAGTAGCACATCAACAGTGTGTTTATGTGCTGTCAAAATAGCGGAACTCCACAAATTGACAACACTCCAAAGAATATTCAGCGTTTATTATTGAAATGTTCACTTCCGTAATCAGCTTAGCTTAATACCGATAAAAGTACTTTTTGATGCGCGATATTCAATCAATGTCTCCAGAAATACATTCATAAAACAACACTTAGATTATAACTAATAACACATTCCTATATCCTTCACTCCTTTCCACCACCTCCTCACATACCACTGTGACTGTGTCACCAACTCATTACTACGCCTTCTTACCACCCCACCACGGAAGCTACTCTTGATCGACGCTAACGACTCCAAACGGCAAGAAAGTAAAGTACAATAACAAGTTTCTTTTGTTTCGAAACAACTGAGGAATGAAATAAGAATTGTATACAAACAATAGCTGAAAGTGGTGAGATTTCATATGGGTGTTAGTGTGGACTTCCGACTTACCAAAATAGTTCGTAATATTATATTTTTAAATGTATGTATAAGCTATATAACAAACAAAAGGAGGTCACGTATGAAATTCAAAGTATTTTTCTTTTTTCGTACACTTTCGTAATATTAATATACTCTCGGTAAAATAACTGAGCATTACTCGAGCAGACGGTTTTACCGAATTTTGACACATTTCTTATATTTTCAGATTTGCTTAGAGCTTTCTATTTCTTTTAGGAGAACGTGCACTAAATGAGGAGCTCCATTACTACTTGCAGTCCGACTTCAGCAGGCCTTAGTATAAATATAGTGTGGACATATGACATCAAAACTACAGTGCATAAAACACGAACCAACTTGGGAGCCAGTAAGAAAATGTCTCTGACAGCTCGCAGTAACATTGTCACTAATTACGTGTCAAGGATTTTTACGGCGCATCTATGGTGGCAATTTAATTAGTGGTGTAAGACAGAATGGCCTAATTGGTAACACTAGCCTCCGCATGTAGTAAAAAACGTCAGAGACCATCTCTTGTTGGCCCTGCTATATGTGGCCACTAGAAAGTACGAATGCTATCTAACCGAGTCAGGGTAGAAAGGCCCAAGCAGTAACAAGGGCGTGCATCCATAAGAAACAGGCGCGTCGGTGATGGTGGGTGTATGCATAAACGAGGATATAGTTCAAGAGCACACTTACACATACAATGCTTTTTCTATCACTCAAAATTAATTTCAATGTGCTGTTTACCGACAGTTATTACTTATATTCACACTCTAATTCCTTTAGGAAAAATTTTCACATAGTATTTACCTGTAAATTTTCTGTTTGGTAGAACCGTCTACTCAACTAAAGCCAATAACTGGTGCATTGCTGTTGAAACCTAGATGTTATGCAAAATATTACTAACTTCATTATCTAGCTTGAATAATTGTTTGGCTTTCTCTTTACCCGGTAGTTTTCGTCTTTATTTGTGTGTTAAATGTGCGTAATAAACTTTTTTCAATAATCAGTTCTTTATATTGCTGAGCGGCAAATCTTTAGTTTAGGCAAGGCAGTGACAGGAACTGATTGCATTAAGTACAAGGGCAATATTGTAGTAAATTAAAGAACCCTTATTACTGCCTTTTTAAGGTCGTACATAGTCTATGAATAATACCTAGCAACAGAAAGGAACCAATGAGACCTGTGATTAATACTAACAGTGACGGGATATCACTGCCTTGCCCAAAGTAAAGAGTTACCGCTGAGCCAATCATAATAAAAGCTGTTAGGTCTCAATAGTTCTCTTGTACATATTATATCGAAGAAGGAAACTGTAAGAGCAAAAGTTTAGTATAAGCCCCTCAATTTCTCGGAACCAATTTGCCTGTTCCAAAGGAGCTGGTTCCGTGCAGGTTTATTTTTGGCACAGCACTCGAAGTAATTGTAGAAAAATTTTAATTATTTCACTAATTTCCTTTTTGTTGTCTCCTAAATAATTTGTGCTGGACGACATGGGAATATCTTATTTGATATAGATAAAATTCAATAGGACCATCAGAAGTAATTGTTGAAAGATTACAATTCTTCGATTTGCGTATAAATACGGCGTCCTCATGTATGGCATAAAACTACAGTTCAGAAAACAAACCAACATGTGCTAGATGACCACGAAAAGGACGAACGCAATCTAAGCGAGTAAAGGCAAGGCGAAGCTAAGAGCCCTAGGTAGCGAGGGATGCATGCGAAAGGAGCAGGCGCGTCAGTGATGGTATTAAAAACAAGTGGGTTTTGGCAATAATACGAGTTTCAGTAGCATTTGTCATGCTTTCATACTCGTAGCGCTCCACTTGTAAACATAAAATACAGCTTCGAACATTGGTCCACTTACTGTTAAATTATTTCAAATGTAAAATGGTTCTTCATTGCACCTGAAACTTCTTCTTACGTAAATATTGCAAATCGCTTGAGTATATCAAATCCAGTGATTTTTCATATATATATATATATATATGTATAGTATTTTTCAGTTCAGAATGTTTACGAACTTTTAGTTCCTACATATAGTAATGCTTCGATGGCGTTGAATAATTCTTTTGCTCAAACGCCTGTAGTAAAGGAGTTGCCTAATATTCCACTTGGACGTATATTAATCAATGAGAGATGGCGTCACACAGATGTTGGCAGGACTTTATCCAGTAAGTATATTTTCGTTATTTCGATACCGTAACATGCATACTTCCAGGTAATTAAAAAAGAATTTAAGTTATATTGATAAAGTAAATAGTCCCACATTAAATAATGTGAGTACTTTACGTGATATAAAGGGTATCCCATAAAGAATTCAACTTTTGAAATGCCCGCCATTTCTGTTCTAATAAATTGGCAGCACTAAACGGTACACGATTTTCATCTGTTATCTTTGTGATTAATAGTCACGGAGCGCCGAATAGTGCATGAGTTCCATGGAGTTTGCATGGTTATTAGTCACGGTGCGCCGCATAGTGCATGAGTTCCACGGAGTTTGCGTGGTTAATAGTCACGGAGCGCCGAATAGTTCATGAGTTCCACGGTGTTTGCGTGGTTAATAGCCACGGGGCGCCGAATAGTTGATGAGTTCCACGGTGTTTGCGTGGTTAATAGTCACGGAGCGCCGAATAGTTCATGAGTTCCACGGTGTTTGCGTGGTTAATATTCACGGAGCGCCGAATAGTTCATGAGTTCCACGGAGTTTGCGTGGTTAAAGTCATGGAGCGCCGAATAGTTCATGAGTTCCACGGAGTTCGCGTGGTTAATAGTCACGGAGCGCCGAATAGTGCATGAGTTCCATGGAGTTTGCGTAGTTAATAGTCACGGAGCGCCGTATAGTGCATGAGTTCCACGGAGTTTGCGTGGTTAATAGTCACGGGGCGCCAAATAGTGCACGAGTTCCACGGAGTTTGCGTGGTTAATAGTCACGGAGCGCCGAATAGTGCATGAGTTCCATGGAGTTTGCGTAGTTAATAGTCACGGAGCGCCGTATAGTGCATGAGTTCCACGCAGTTTGCGTGGTTAATAGTCACGGGGCGCCAAATAGTGCACGAGTTCCACGGAGTTTGCGTGGTTAATAGTCACAGAGCGCCGAATAGTTCATGAGTTCCACGGAGTTTGCGTGGTTAATAGTCACTGAGTGCCGAATAGTTCATGAATTCCACGGTGTTTGCGTGGTTAATAGTCACGGAGCGCCGAATAGTTCATGAGTTCCACGGAGTTTGCGTGGTTAATAGTCATGGAGCGCCGAATAGTTCATGAGTTCCACGGAGTTTGCGTGGTTAATATTCACGGAGCGCCAAATAGTGCATGAGTTTCACGGAGTTTGGGAACTATCTCTGCACAACATTCATCACATTTGTAAAGAGTTTTCACTTATGATAACACACTGTTCCGTTGTGAAGCGCTCCATTCTTACCTGTACGGAAAGCAGATCACGATCATGTGCTATTCAGCGCTCCGTATAACTACTAACCAGGAAGATGACAGATGAGAAACGTGTAACGTTCAGTGCTGCAACTTACTAGAACACAAATAGCGGGCATTTTAATAGTTGCGTTCTTTGTTGGACACCCTATATCATATTGTTAAATACCAAAAGTTTAATCTTGATTCTATTAGAAGAATATACGTGACGCATAAATATAATAGAAGAGACTTATACTAATTTGATAGATCTTATGGAACTAAAAACTGATTAATAAGAAGAGTCGAGTTAAATCTATGGACTTTATTATAAAAACTTATTCAAGTACTATCAACTTTTAAGATGTTTTTGGACTTTGAAATTTCGAAGTAATATAGACTTAGAAATCAGGCTTGTAATTAAACCGGTAAAAAAATTAACAATTAAATTAATTCGTTAAAAATTTGGGTTAAGTTCCAAAGTTGGGCGTCCGTTTCCATGAACATTTTTAAAATTTACAGGAAAGATATAGATAATTTAATCGTTTGTGTGCTTGATAATATATAAGGGTCTCGAAAAATCTGTTTGTTTGTTATATATAAGCGATTATAAACATGGGACTATACAGCGAGCGGAGGGAACTACTTGGCGCAAGGTAACCGAACAGTTGCATTGTGGGAAAGTAACGAGCATTTATGTTATCAACATGGCGAATGTACAAGGGCAATGGAGTAACAGTTTTAACATTTGTGAAGCAATACGTTGATAACGAACAAAATCTTTTAAAAGTTTGTGAAGAGCACGGATTAATGAACCTAATAACAAATTGCAGAAAATGTGGAAAGGAGATAACAGCGAAACAGTCTGGCGAAAGCGGACGCCCAACTTCGGAATAAATGCCAAAAATTTTGATAATTTTTAATTTAACCCTTCGAGTACTAAGATAAAAATGCCTATGATGGGGGTCATTTTGACCCCATAGGTTTTTATATCGTTAGAGCAAGTAAATTAATCAAATGATAAAATATTGATATAATACTGACAATCAACACTTATTAGAAAGGACAAAACATAATTTTCACAACATTACATTCGTTTAAATTAGCACAAAACTTCAAGTGAAAAAGAATTACGAAAACATTAACATTTTATAAAAATAATTGGTATTCATCTAACTGATGACCTACCGGGCTATATTTGTAACAATAACCTAAACTAACCTAACCAGTTTCAAGATTACCTGTTAGGCTAGGTTATAGTTATAGGCCGGTAGGTCACCAGTTAGATTACCGAATAATAGTAGTAGTACTTTGTAACCACCTTCAGTTTTCCTTCACAGCTATCTCTCTCTGACAATCAAGACACAAAATAACGCATGAAATATGAAGTTTACACATAAACTTCCCTCAGAATCTTCATCACATAGCATAGCATGTGCCTCCTCGACAGTCAAACCATGACGATTCATTTCGTTGAATGGCCTTTACACATAGCAGAAACTAACGAAATGAGGTTGGCGCCAAAAACTCACTTGCATAAAAGTTCTGTAGCCTAAGCGCCATCTAGTAAGCTACATTTATCAGGCTGAGAGAAATTTTCTTTCTTCCTCCTGGAATGTGATAAATTATTAAAACCTTCCATTTATTCTCTGATTTGCCTTAGATGATGTCAGTTTAATCCCATTCGCCATTTCTTTACATAAACTAACAAATTAAAATTACGAAACTTCCTAAGTAATTATTAAAGGTACACTTATACATATGTAGAAGAATTCCTAGAAGATCATTTCAGTATAGATTTTATAACGCACAAGAAACTACAAAATGTCTCTCTGAGACCAAATTGACCCCATCTTAGTACTCCGAGGGTTAATCAATTAAAATTTCCAGGAGTTAAATTTCAGTTCATAATCATTAAAAAATCGTAACGATTAAAATTTAATCTTTATTTGTTCTTGTTTAAAAAAAAACGTGTGAAATGGATACTCTGCAAGGTTATAATACTGACAATATATACACTAATCGCTGTTAATATATTTTAATACTATACGTAAATAGTAACTTTTCATAATACCAGGTTTCCCACGTTCTTAATTTACCTACTAAATTATACATGAACTTTTGTAAGACAAGATAGTTCTTATTACACAGCAAATCTAGTAAAAAATGTTAATTTTTGTTTTATTAATTAATTTTGAAGTTAATTTTAGTTGTTACTTTTTTGAGCAATAATTTTTAATTGAACCAATTACTTTTCCACGATTTTAATTTTTAAATTTAATCCGTTAAAAATTTTCATTATTTTTTCTAGCTGTGTTGGAAATAAACCTTTGTAGTGATATGTGCTAATTTATGCTTTAGGATGCGTAATCAACAACGAAAATATAAAATACCTTATCTTGTATTCGAGAAAATTAAAAATTCTATCAAATTGTTTCGGTGGCATCCTTGTCGGTGACTTCTGTTCACTGTTAAGCAAGAAACTAGGATTGCCAGCTGTGGAAAATAAAATTACCGGCACCTCCTCAAATTTCCCTATGGTATAGGCCTAAGTGTGAAGTAATCTCTGTTCGGACCCAACCATGGGAAGGAAATGTACTATCGTGGACAGAAGTGCATTATTAGCTGTATTCTGCATATCCTTAGTACATTCACTAATAAGCTTAATAGATACAATATGTTAAAAATGAGAAACTGAAGTCCGTATTGATCATTTTGTTATATTTACCAGTAACTGCCACTTCTTTACAATTACGGAAAAAGTTGAACAAAAGTATATTAATCTTTACGTGATAATTTTGGATTTACAAAATGAAATTTTCTCTTTAAACTTGTATTTCAACTACAGAAAATTGATTTAAGAAGTTCTAAGAAATTAAGTTTGAAGTTTCCGGAAAGTTGTCATATGCAGCAGCTAGAGACGTGAAACTAAACAATGCTAAAAACATTGTTCTAACGAAATGCCTAGAACTTATTTACCAATAATCGATGGACAATTTACATTTATCGCTATATTTATGCCACACAATTATGACAAATTATACACTTCTGTCTCTATTGTTGAAAACAAAGTTTCATAATAAAATCTGTTATCAAATTTCTTATGTTAAATAAATGAAAAAACTACCATAGATTTAAAAAAAAAAAAAAAAAGTATATCGTTTAATGTATAATACTTACAACGAAAATTTGTATATGTAAAGGCATGTTGAGGAATTTCGATGTTCAATGTTTTATTCTGAATTACAGATTTCAAAATACTGGTCATAAAGGAGCGGTAAGAAATTTGTACCGGTCACCGGCCTTAATCAAAATAACAGAAATATTTCCGGCCAGGCCGGTGAAATACCAGCCAGTTTACAACCCAACAAGCGACAGATGGGTACTTTCGTGTAATATATTTCTGAGAGAACAAAATTAAACGAAATCTTCTCTTCTCAAACTGTGATGAATTTTGCTTTTTGAATAAAAGTATTCTGCAAAGGTGTAAGGCTTAACACTAATTTAAGGTTCATTTTCTTCCAGTTTATAAAAAAAGTTGGAACAAATTTTCTAATAATACTGATTCACTAGCCTGCCCAATTGGGAAGGAAATGATGAAATTTTAAACTCATGAAATCTTTGAAGCATACAGATTAATATGAATTTGCCGTTTTAGTCTCCATCAATGTGCTGGCATCCAAACAGTTTGATAGAATATATTAATTAAAGGAGGAAACAGCTGATATTAAACTTATTTTTACACACTAAATCCTCTGTAGATGCGAATTCAATAACATACAAAGAAGAGTGAGTTCAATAACATATTTTTACACACCAAATCCTCTTTGTATGTTATTAAATTCGCATCTACAGAGCATTTGGTGTGTAAAATTTGTAAAATTGGCTGTTTCCTCCTTCCATTAATATATGAAATCACAACCGTTAAAAGGTATTCTCAATATACAGACACTTGATTGTCCAAGCACAGCAGCTGAGTAGTGAGCACCAACTACGGGAGTGACAGGGTATTCGGCTGTTCTGGGAAGAGGAGGGGGTGGCGTAGTGATTAACACATCTGCATGATATGCCGGAGATCCCGGGTTCGAGTCCCGGTCCAGTGAATCACTTGTTCATTCTTTGTGACTGATAAAATTTTTAATTTCCTCGGTAAGATTTTTCATATTTGAGTTACTCTATAGTGATAGTTACATTGCTGTACTCTGCCAAAATGAAACTTAGTTGTAGCTAAACTCGAATAGAATTCGATAATCATTCCATATTATATTAAGTGTTTCATGAATGTATGATCAGTGTATAATCAAAAGTATCCTTTGTTCTTACTTTCTGAAACAGACAAAATCCAGACTTGAGCACAAGAAAATCCACTTTAGTATTAGGAAGAGACACCAAAATAAAACATTTCCTAGTTTCTAGAATTGTTATAGAATGAGATAAGTTTGATGTGTATCTGCAACTTAACATAAATGTTTTCTCAATCAGAAAGAAATAACACGGGACTGTTATGTAAACGACGCTAGCATGTGCGGTTTGTGTCAAAGAGTTACTTGAGTAACAATCCTAAAATACTTACCCGAAAATGTCATTGATTTTAGAAACATCCCACAATATTACAAAATTCTATCCTTTAGGGTAGAGCTAAGATGGTACACGGGAATTTTGGACTTTTTCTCCATCTCCTTTTTATTATACAAGTTTCTTCTCACATGCAATAAATATTACAAATAAATAACACAAATATTACAAATAAAATATAAGTTCTTCTGAGATTGATGTTTCCATTTTGTACTATAACACAACAACACACTGAGCAAGGCTATGTGATAATATGTAAAAAAAAAAATCACTTAACAGTTTCGACACAATAACTGTCTCTTCATCAGACTTCCACTCCTTCTCTTATGTGATTTTTTTTTTTATACATATTATCACATAGCCTTGCTCAGTGTGTTGCTGTGTTTAAGTATTTTTTTTTCCTGGAGGACCATTATTTTGAAATGAAATATTTTCATTTCATCATCTCGTATTGATTAAAGGAAACAAATAATAAACGCAAGAATATTTTGATGTGAAAAAAAAAATAATAATGGAATGAATGAAGTGGGAAGCTAGAAAACACACGAAAAAAAAATCCTCAGAAATAGTGATCCACCACAAGATCATATGGCCTGGAATCCAACCAGAGATCATTTTCAAAGAGAAATGAATTCATTATCACTGCCCACCGCGTCATCCTCCAGAAAAAAAATTGCTCCACTGAGAAATATATATATATATATATATATATATATATATATTAACTGAATCTGAATACATTTTACAGGAACAGCGAATGTTATATACTCAGATGGCCTTGGAACTGTAGATTTTTATGCTTCCAATCAGTGTGCCGTAGTTTATATTACGGAAGCTGAGCTTGCAACTGGACAGGGCTACAAAAGAAGAATTGAGAAGTTACTGCGGGTAAGTACGTTTTCTTGTTCTGAAACTAATTGGACTCATTTTATGTAATTAATGGTTATTACAAACAGCTTAAAGTTGATATTTAACGCATATTTAAATAGCTTTTTTTTTAAAAAAAATATCCTATAAGCATAGGGACATTCCATGTCAAATCAACAAGTCATCAGACTTTACGATCTCAGATTTTTGTAAAAATTGGTGCATAGATTTATTACTGTGAGAGATGAAAAAATCCCAATTATTACCTCTCTCCTCCTGAAAGTGTCCCCATACAAGGTGTTCAAAAATTGCGAAAAAGGGTATTTTTTCAGTTACAGTGATTATTTGAAGTTATCATAAAATGGTTAATATGTGCACCAGAGACGTGGAACAAACACCATTGTAAAGCTTAAAGATTGTTCTACAGGTTGTATTATATTGAAAAAACCTGTATAATAAAAATAACACTTCAAAAATTCAAATTAAAATTTGAATTTTGAATCTCGCAGAGAAATGTCCCTGTGAATTTGTTCAAAATTGTCCAGATTGTAGTCTTATATGTGTACTAAAACATCACAAAGTTGCATTTTGGGCACTCAATGGGATTCGATTCAAAATTCAACATAAAACAAACATTGCAAGATACTGACCATTTGAATATCTGGATTCAGATCGATAACTATTTGTCTGTAGCTATTTACCTGCAGCATCATAGGAATTTATATTCAACGTCATTAGTTTCTTGAAGTATTCATTTGAATTTACACAATTATTCAGCTTTCGAGTTATTTAGAAAGGTATTACGTGTGCGAACACTACTCAATACAGGTCATTATTCTTGTTAGTCAGTAAGGATGTTTCTAAATTTGTATTGGCTACATTGATACAAGTTATTTTCATGTATTATTCCTTTGTTTCAGGATTGCTGTTACAGACATGTGGAAGTGCATAATTGAAATAGGAAGAAAAAAAATTATTTACTAATTGTTTGTACTGAAAGTGTGTGAAGTGATTGTGAACATTGTCACTGTGTTTCATATCACATTTGATACAAATATTGTGAAAGCGCTTTAAATATATCCCTCTCTTTCATAATAAGTTCCGTAACAGTAATCCTGAAACAAAGGAATGAAAATAACATGTATCAATATAGCCAATATAAATTTAGAAACATCCATACTGACTAATAAGAATAATGACCTGTATTGAGTAGTGTTCGGAAACTTAATACTTCTCTAAATAACTCGAAAGTTGAATAATTCTGTAAATTCAAATGAATACATCAAGAAACGAATGAAGTTGAATATAAATTCCTTTGATGATGCAGGTAAATAACTACAGGCAAATGGTTATCGATCTGAACACAGATATTCACATGGTCAATATCTAGCAATGTTTGGTTTATGTTGAATTTTAAATCGGATCTCATTGAGTGCCCAAAATGCAACTTTGTGATATTTTAGTATACATATGAGACTATAATCTGGACAATTTTGAACAAATTCACAGGGACATTTCTCTGCGAAATTCAGAATTCAAATTATAATTTGAATTTTTGAAGTGTTATTTTTATTGTACAGGTTTTTTCAATATAGTACAACTTGTAGAACAATCTTTAACTTTCCAATGGTGTTTGTTTCATGTCTCTAGTACATATATTAACCCTTTTATGATAATTTTTAATAATCACTGTAACTGAAAAAATGCCGTTTTTTGACATTTTTGAACACCCTGTATGGGGACACTTTCAGGAGGAGAGAGGTAATATTTGTGATTTTTTCATCTCCCACTGTAAACTTGCTCCATCTCATACATTATACTATGTACAGCTGGAATGAACAAGTCTTTGATCTATAATCTGGATTCCTTGACCTGAAGAAAAAAGTTTAATCACATGGTCAATTTTGCTTTATGAGATACAGATCATACTAGTAGTATGTCTGTTCTAATTTTTATGTTTATTATTTTCTTTTTCCTTTTCTCTTTCTCTTTTTTCGTCTATATTCTGAAAAGTAACCGATGACGCATCGGACCATTTTAGTATATTGATTTTCTCAATTTTCTCGCTTTTTCTTTCATTATGTTTTACAAAGATAATTCATTGTCAGTCTATGGATTTAGTACTTACTTGTTTTATGATAATGATAATTAAGGCAATTTTTATCCATTTTGGAACCTACTGTTAACAATTAAACTTTATTTTTTCAGGGCAATATACCACGTGGTATAGTTGTGACAATAAGGAAAACAGCAACCATAGAACAGTTTAATGAACTTCAACAACATGCTGTGTTGGATCAAAGATTGGCCCTCATTCCTATAACTGATCAGGAAGAACTGCCTCAACTTCTTATTTCATTGGTAAGCAAGTTTGAACGTAAATTAGAAATGCTTCTGTATTTTGCGCGATGTCAAGTAGTTTGCTGTAGCAAGTACATAATTTTAGGAATATATATATATATAGGGTGTTTCAAAAGAACACCGACAACGTTTGGGAGGTGATTCCTGACACCAAGATAAGATAAAGAATAGATCAACGTAGGTGCACAAATACTTCCTTTTGGAATTATAGGCTGCCGAAAACATAAAAAAAATAAACTTTAAAGGTCCGTAGCTCCAAAACTATGAGACCTACCGTAGTCGGGTCAAGACTTTACTTAGAAACTAATATGTGCTCTGTCCAAAAATACATGTTTCAGAATCCCAGTTTATTCACGAAGCAATTTTTTTATAGAGGAGTTTGGCTACGGGCATATAATTTGAAGTACTCTCAAACTATCTCGATACAAATTGTTGTGGAAGTACTACAGGATTCTAAAAGTTCCGGACGACGGATAGGGCAAATAACTAGTTCTTAAGTGAAGTGTTGACCCGACTACGGTAGGTCCCTTAATATTGGAGCTGTGGACTCTTAAAGTTTTTATATATATATATATATATATATATATATATATATATAAAGGTTTTCGGCAGCCTATAACTCCGAAAGGAAGCATTTGTGCACCCAGGTTGGTCTATACTTTTTGTCATCTTGGTGTCAGGAATCAGCTCCCAAACGTTGTCGGTGTTGTTTTGAAACACCCTTTATTATGAACACAGTTGAGCCTTTTTAGAACATACAACTCCCCAGTTGAAACCATCGTTAACCAGGAACATGGCAATGAGATTGAGCCCGTGGATTCCAGTAATATCGATGTCTGTGATTCCGATATGTTTAAGTCTAGCTCCACACTGGAAGTTTCTGACATTTCAAACGTAGTCCAATGCGAACATTGTAATAAATGCTTTTTCAATCAAAGAGGTTTGTCCATTCACATTGGTAAGTGCCATCGCGATATATTTAAAAACAATCGAACTATCGCAATCAATCAAAACATTATTTTTTTCTCAGGCCCGTCTTTCAGATCCGGCATCTGAAACTTTTGACCGGAACGGGTTATCATCATAGCCATTTATTTATTTTCTTATCTTTATTGGATATCCATGTTCGAAAGTTAAAAAAAAAAAAAAAAAAAAAAAAAAAAAAAAAAAAAAAAGTGAAAAGGGAAAGGGAAAAATTAAAGAACAAAGGAACCACAGCACGAGAACAAAACAAACAAATAAGAATAAACTATGAAAAAATTAACAATTTTCTTGCGAAGTGCTATTCAGCTTAACTCTATCTGCACCTATCTTGAACTATGCTACTTAGTATTTCAATCCCTAATCCAACAACTATAATACTGTGAAATACGATATAAATACTAAAATAATACATTCTATTGTTATTAATTCTTATCTATTTATCTATCTATAACGATTATCTATCTAATCTACTCTTCTATTTCGTTATTATTTATTTATTTTTATATATTGTTTCCCTATAATTCTTAACCATAATTCCTAGTGATTGATTTCTTTCTTAATTATTAAGATTCTTTTTTTAAGATTGTAGTCTTAATTATTATGTTTTTAAATTACCTAGTTTCTAATTTTTATTTGTTTAATTGTAATTATAGTTTCCACATTCTTATTTAATGGTTTACTATATTATTCATGATCATATACATTTATTAGTTAGGCTACAAATTATCCTTTTTCACTCTTCTTGTTATTCCACATGAGTATTTACAATGTTGTTTAATTAATTATATGTTTACTTCATTAATTATTTAAATTGTTATATTATTTAGTTAAGTTGTATTTTATAATGTGTTGCTTCATCTTCTTTCTTCGGTTTTCACTGTATGACAATGGTTCCTCTCCTATATGCTGTATGATTGTTTATCAAACTGCACTTCTCTTCACTTTTCACAACAAAACAGACACTACGGTTTTTCGTTGTATGATTGATTCTTTCCTGTGGTCACGGAACACATTTACGCTAACATACCAAAAAAATTACACTAACATTTCACTTCACTAATAACTTCCACTCTTATGTGTCCCAAATTTTAATAGTTATTCATGAAATATTCTGTGAGTGTTCTCAGTTTCGTATCCATGCCGTATCACAGTCCTGTGTGTGCTGACTTGAGGTCTAGGTCCTGGTCCGCTGTGTCCTTCCGTCCGCACACCCAGGCTGGGTCCGTTATTTCGGCCGAGGTCGACTGAAGCGGTCACTAAGTTCACTATCTCTGAGACACTCCTCTTCACTTATTGTCCATGACGCAATGAGGTACAATCAAAAACCCGGAAACCACGAACACAAAAGCGCACATGCGACGCACACACGCAAGACTATACGCATCCGGAGTTCCATCCGGTGTAAACCGGAGATACGATAATCCACTCGCTCCTCTTCCCCGGGGGGCACGAAAAACCAGTGCCATCCTAAAGATTTTCTTCGGTCCGGAAGATTTCATTCATTCAAAAACACTCAAAGACACATCCACTCTAATTCTATTTATTTATGCAATAGTCTATTATTCGTTTTCATTGTAATAAGTTCTTCTTATTTCAGAATAGCTGTTTGCATTTTGCTTTAAGATGTTAAGGTCATTTTCGTTTTCGATTATTTGTATTAGATTTTTACGTCTGATATTTTCCCTCTCTGGTATTACATCTTCTGTCAGATGGCACCAAAAGATGTGGTGCTCTGGTGTTCCTATTTCGCCGCATTCACAGATTATATTCTCTTTGGCCTTTATTCTATACAAGTAAGTTTCATAAGGGCCGTGCCCACTTAGAAAGTGAATGGCTTCTGGACTTGGATCTAGATGTTTTAACTTTTTCCTTTTATTAATTGTTGGAATAATATCCCATAATCTTCTTGATTTATTTCAGTTTGTCCATTCTAAGTTCCAAATTTCTTCTGTAGTTTCTTCGATCTCCTTCTCTGTTGTTACAGCCTTGCCTAGAAGATCCATTAGTTTTTCGTTTTCTTTCTTTTTTAGTTAGTAAAATGCTGCTCTTTGTAGTATTACCAGATGTAGTGGTTTTATATGTAGTGGTATACATATTGCTTCATTTGGCACTGTGTTAAAGGCTCTACTTAGTCTTATAAGTAAATTTATTTGAGGTCTATTTATGGAATCTCTAATTTTTTTGTTCTCGAAAATTCGATGTACCCATAGACTTGAAGCGTATGCCATAGTCGCACATAGTATTGTATCATGGTATAGCTTTAATATTTTATTTGGTAACTTGTATGTATTTTTGCCCATTGTAATCAGTTTGTTGGCAATTTTATTACTCTTTTCAACTATATATTGTACATGTTCCCCAAAGTTTAAATTTTCATCTATTGTTACGCCTAAGTATTTAAATTCTGTTACTCTTTTTATTTTTTGATTTAATATTTTTATTTGTGGTTCCCTAGTTAATTTAGTTCCAAAAAGCATAAACTTAGTTTTTTTTTTTTTTTTTTTTTTTCGCTGATAGCTTTAATTTATTTTCAAAGCACCAATTATATAGAGTTTCCTCTACTTGGTTAGTTTCTGTTTCTATTTCTTTTCTGGAATTTGCCAATGTTATTATTACAATATCATCGACAAAGGCTATGCTATTTTATCTATTGACTCATTCTTTCCCATTTTCTCCAGCAAAGGCTGTAGCTGTATATCCCACATCAGGGGTCCCAAAATTGAACCTTGTGGACAGCCCTTTTCATTTTGTATTTCTTTATCTGTCAGTTCTGTTTGTATAACTATTTTTCTGTGTTAGAAATAATCTTTTATTACGTTTTGCAGATATTGTGGAAGCCTTAGTTTCTTCTAATTCTCTAATAACGCTGGTATCCAAAAATTATCGAATGCTCTCTCAATGTCAACAAACAACGCTAGAGCATATTTCTTTTGGTAGCTACTATTTTGTATTTGTTCTTTAAAAACATTCAGTGCATCATCGGTCGATCTTCCCACTCTAAAACCATGTTGTAGGGTGTCTATCTGTGTATTTCTATACTTGTTTATCCTATTAGCTATAACTCTCTCATAAATTTTGCTTATGTTCTTCAGTGAACATATTGGTCTGTAGGCACCAATTTCTAAGGGGTCTCTATCCAGGCTCTTAAGTAGTATAATTAACTTCGAAATTTTCTATTCATTTGGGAATGTTTGTTTCTTTAACAATATATTGTAAAGTCTTGTTAAGTAAGGGACCCATATATTTTTATTCCTTTTATATATTTCATTTGTTATTGCATCAAGACTTAGGGCCTTACCTGTTTATATTTTTTCTACTTTATCGTTTGATACCAATTCGGAATCATCCACATCTACTACTGTTGCTTCTTCTGCATGATTTTTTCTTAGCGACATCTGTCCCATCTTGTATCATCTTCCAACGTGTCCATAGGAAAAGATTTCTGCATCAATTTGTCTAATATTTCTTCTCTTGTTTTTGTATACGTTCCGTCTGTATTTGTAATTGTGCACAATGTTGTAGGATTAATCTTGTGCATAATTAATTTATATGGAAAACCCCAGGGATCCACTTCAATGTTTTTCGCCAGAAACAATTCCCAACTTCGTTTTTTCTCCAGTAACACCGCCTGTTCATATTCATCTTTTACCTTTCTATAATTTTGGATCCTAATATTTTTGAGCCTCGGTTCTAGGATTGCCTTCGTCAATGATTTATCAGAAGTATTATCACACGACATTCTAGATATTAATTAGCAAGAATCATCAGTGAAACTAGGCGATCTTCTGACTTACTTAAAGACCAATATTCCGATTATTCGTCGAGTTCCACGACGTGCCCGTTCGTCTGTAGCAGATTCTTTATGGGAAATAATTAAAAAATATCACAAATACTAACAATTGCGAATCTTGGATAGACCTTTTCCTCTTTCCATAGGTGGTCCTATGTATCCCACTACTTTCAGAAAAAGTCACAAACCTCACCACTTGGGTGAAACAAAGAGTCAGAAACTGCTCTCAAAATCATCGGGATGCACTATTAGACCAACATACAAAAGCCCACTACAAATCTCGCAAAAACCTTCAACTCCAAGCTTATCGAACAGAAATTATTAGACGGTGATATTCATGGTGCGGTGAGATTATTAATATCTGAAGACATAATGACCACACCAGTCAATGTTGGAAGCTCTTAGAGAAAAGCATCCTGCTCACTTCCACTTATTTGCTAGTCCAGTACCTCCTGAATCCTCTATTTCTGTACCCATAATATCACCATCTGTAGAATTGTTAGAAGCACTGAAATCTTTTCCGTCTGAATTGGCTGTTGGAGTGGATAATCTACGCCCCTCAGTTCTAAAAGATTTGATAATAAGTCAAGACTTCGAATCTGAAGAGCGTCTGATCAAGGATACATGTAAACTACTACACATAATTGTATCTGGAAATGTACCTGTCATACTTAGACCGATTTTCTTTGGTGCGTCGCTTATAGCCCTCAAGAAGAGAAACGTTGGTGTCAGACCAATGGCTGTGGGAAATGTATGGAGACGATTGTCAGCTAAGATTATTTGTTTCCGAATGCGTGACTCATTAATCGACATTTTATCAGCACATCAATTGGGAGTTTGTATATTATCTGGAGCCGAAACTGCCGTCCATGCTGCACGAATGTATTATTCATCTTCTCACATCCAGGTGAAAGCATTTTTAAAAATTGATTTTCGAAATGCTTTTAATGAAATCAACCACGATTCTATGCTCCTCTCCGTCAAAAATTATTTTCAAACCTTCTATCCGTACATTTACCAATGTTACTCTCAACCTAGCAACCTTTTTATGAGAGAAAATATCATCTTGTCACAACGCGGAGTACAACAGGACGATCCACTAAGTCCGGCTGTGTAAATGACATTAACATAGAGCTGAATGTTTGGTATTTGGACGATGGAACCATAGCAGGATATACGGATGTAGTATTGCACACATTAAACAATATTCGAACTAATGCGTCAACCATTAGCTTATTTCTTAATTACTGCAAATGCAAAGTGAGTTTTCTGGGCGCCGCAAAAGATCAAATTGAGAAACTCGATCAGAGTTTTAGTGAATCAGCACTAGGAATTCAGCTTCTAACATCATCTAATGCTGAATTTTGAGATTGCTCTGCCATCTCGGCCAATTAGAAATGCAAGGACTCGGAAAAAACCCGGCTTTTTTGGAAAAAAACTCGTTTTTTTCTGCTTCGCTTTTTTGCTTGGGAAATTTTGGGCTTTTTTCAAAATTCTGCTTTAAATTGATAAAGCAGATTTTGTTTCGCTTCTCTATAACGCAAAAAGTCATTTAGTTAGTGGTTGATGCTGATAATAATATAAAACCTCGAAAATAAACCATGAATTTCGAAAAGATATTTCAAACAATTTTATTTCAACATATTTACATTATGAATTCCAAAGGATTAACCAATGTATATAATAAGAAGTTTTTAACTTCCTATATACAAAAGTAAGCAGAGTTGGAAAGAACCATGGTTGTTTTTGAAAATGCCAAAAGAACCCTTTTTGGAGGATGTTTAAACCAGTTTTTTGTTTGTTTAAATCAGGCTTTTTTGGTTTAAAACAGGTTTTTTTTTTTATTTAGATATTTTGCTTTATGTGTTTATATTACATATTCACAGAAATAAGTTTGTTTCGCCTTCGTGTTGTTATGCAACAGCAGGGTCATGCTAGAAGAAGTCCCATAAGCTTAAAGAAGTCCTGTCAGTAAATGTCTTAAATTGAGAAGCTTCCGCCCTAAACATCGGGAAAATCCCGTCATTACTTGAAATGTAAAACAATAACGGGAAAATCATATCATTGCTTTGCGTGTAAAATTTAAAGGTCAACGTATCATAATCAGTACGCTAAAACTGAGGTATTAAATTACAAATTTAGTGTGTAGATATCATTGAAAGTCCAATCTAAGCTAATGTTGGAAGCTACGTAGGCAATCGATAAATTTTGCCAATTTCTATCAATATATTTAAGCAATCTTGGCTCCTTTATAAAACAACAGGCATTTAGGCATGCAGAAATATACAATTTGGTTTCGTTTCGTATGTTTAGGCTTAACATCCTTACGTAATACCGAGGTTATCAAGGAGAAGACTTTCGCTTAAAGTTACATCCGAACCGCTACTTGGTTTACGCATGAAAGAAGGGTTGTGGTTCGACCGAGAATTGAACATGGGATACCTTGATTAAAAGGTGAAAAGGAAATAAAACTAATGCAGGTGGTTTGATATGTGGAAACGTCACCATGAAGTTTACACGATTCGCATTTTTCGTTCTTTTTATTTTTTTGGTTGGTGTAAACCAGCCAACCCTAAAAGTAAACACTTCTTTTAAAAAAAATACACAAATAACTAGCAAAATTGTATGTAGTATTTTTACTCCAAAATATTCCATACCCTCTTTTTGAAACAAAATAAAATTAAAATAAAACATAAGAGAAATATTAGGCTGCACATCTAGAGCGTTTGGTTCTGTATATTCTTGAAATTCTACAGTTAAGTTTTATATAATTACCATCACGGTTTACCCAATCCTCAAGTTTTCTTAATTTTTAACAAGATGGATTCAACATATCATTACGGAACCCCAAAGAAAAGAACTACGGAATATATTTAAGTTAAGCTAAATACAACTGCACAACAAACATGAGTGAGTGGTTAGCTTTTGCGCTTCTATTGGGAAGTCCGGGATTCAACCCAGCAATCGACCATTCTGGCAAAGCTTTCCTTCATTCCATCTGTGAATGTAGAAATAGTGCGTGTACTATGAGTTGGCCGTATCCTTTCTTATTGTTTTTAAATCGTTATTATTACTAATTACCAGCAATAACGGTTTTTGCGAAGGTTAGGGGGGCGGTCTTTTGGACTGAAGCCTGTCCCAAAAGTTACGGAATGTCTGCAACAAATGAAATATCTATTAGTTATGCCTTTACTCATAAACTTTAAGCTCCCGTCAAATACAAATTACGAATGTTTAGAAAAACTAAACATTAATAAGAAAAAACCCTTTCCAAAACACTTTTCTAAATCCGCCACTGATTCTCAGTATAAAATGATCCGGAAGATTATTGCTAGACATATAATTGAAACGAAATATTAGTTATGCCCGTACTCATAAACTTCAAGCACCTCCCAAATTAAATTAGGCTTTTTAGAAAACGAGACAATCAGAGAAACCCTTCCTAAAGTACTTTTCTAAATCCGCTACTGATTATTGGTATAAATTGGTATTCAAGGTTGTGTCTGGAAAATTATTGCTAAATCACTGCACAGCTACAGTATAACAGAAATTTGGAAGTACAGTTTGACGGATATATTGAAAAAGTACGCTTTGACGAATATATAGAAAAACGTAAGTTTAACTTTTGCGCTAGAAACTAGAGTACTAAGCTCTTAGAAATGAAACACGGATGACAAATTGAAATGACCTAGAGAAGAAAAAAAAAATGTCGATAACTCAAAAGTTAAAATAAAGTTAAATAGCCTCTAAAATTGCCTCAAATACTACATTCTTCATGTTAGCTTTAATTCGTAAAACATGTGCTCCATCCATCTTGATGGTGAATTTCAGAGCGAAATATCGCATTTAGGTCATAAAATTCTTATCTAACTATAGAATATACTATAAGAAAGCTATTTAGATAGAAAAATCATGAAAATGAAAAAAGCCAAAATTTCCAAAATTCTCGTTTTTTTCCCAAAAAAGCCGGCTTTTTATGTGAAAAAAACCATCGATTCAAAAAAGCCGGCTTTTTTGCATGTCTACGGCCAATGCACGGAGCAAAATATTATCAGAAAAAGTCTCTAAATTAGATTATTTTTTTTCTGGTTAACCAAAATTTCAGCTCATGCTGCATATTATATATTGCGAGCATCGCTTTCAATAGCAAGGTTATTGTACTTCCTTCGGTGTTCTTGTTGGCGAGAGAATGACTTACTAAAGAAGTTCGATGAAATATTAAAAAACGAATTAGAATCCCTTCTCAACTGTTCCTTAGACGACAAAACGTGGCTACAAGCTTCTTTACCAGTTGGAAATGGAGGTCTTAGGATTCGTCGCGCCATAGATATTGCGATTCCATCTTTCCTAGCTTCAATCTATGGCTCTCGACAATTAATAGGATCTCTGCTCCAGCGGGAAGTCAATATAAATACGGATCAAGATGTGCAGGACTGCATGGCCAAATTGACTGACTTAGTAAGATTAGATCCCTCAGCACTCGAAAGAAGAAATATCCAGTCAGCCTGGGATGAACCTATAATAAAGCATCATATAGCTTCACTACTAAGCTCAACTGATAAGCTCGAAGCTAAAGCCAGGCTTCTTGCTGTCTAATCACCTGAAAACGTAGCATGGCTTCAAGCTTTACCTTCACCTTCTCTGGGATTACATCTATCTAACGAGAGTTTTCGAGTAGTCACTGCTTTACGTTTAGGAGCAGACATCTGCGAACCACATCGTTGCTCTGCATGTAACGATCATGTAGATAGAAGAGGATTGCATGGCTTGTCATGCAAAAACAGTGCTGGCAGGATTTCCCAACATACCAGTGTAATTGACATTATTCTAAGAGCTCTCATTTCAGCAGATGTTCCATCAGTGAGAGAACCAAATGCAGCCGCAATGACGGAATGACGTTAGTGCTATAGCAAGAAGGGATGTTACTTGTTTGGGATTTCACCTGTGCAGATATTTATGCTCCCTCAAATGTATCTGATACATCGACTCGAGCAGAACTTGTAGCAGCTCGAAGAGAGGTCGAGAAAAGGAATAAATATATCAATCTATTGGAAATACTTGTTTGTTAAATTTTACAATAGCAATTGAATCAAGTGGTTCATGAGGCAAAGAGGGGTTTAATTTTATCAATGAAGTTGGCCAACGCACATCGTTAAATCGGGAGATACCCAAGCTAGATCATTTCTCATTCAACGGATTACTATAGCAATCTAACGAAGTAATGCGTCAGCTATCTTGGGAACTTTGTCAAAAGGAAAAGAATTAGAAGAGATCTTCCTCTTGTAGGCAATTTATAAACTATTCGGGATAAAATTTTCAATTAACATTAATAATAGTAATAATACGAAGATGATCAAGAAGAATATGTTAATACCGTATACACTCGCGTAGTGTCCGTACCCCAACTTCAGAATTTTTTTGGGGGAAAAAAAAGTCACCCGCTTAATGTCCGCACCCTAAAAAACACAGCTTGAAAATCTAAGTTATGTCTTGTGGTATTTCTAATACGGTACCAATTTTCGAACTTCTGGCACCAGACACACTATATAAAAATTTAGAATAAATTATACAAAATATGTGTTATATAAAGTATGTATTATGTAAAATATGTATAAATTATGTAGGAAGTTCAAAATGAAATTTACTTTGAAAAAAAATATGACTGAAAATTGCGCGTTTTCTGAACGACCGGCGTAATGTCCGCACCTGCATTTTGACACCGCGAATTTAGTACAAAAAAGTGCGGACATTACGCGAGCGTATACGGTAAATATAAATTTGAATGAGGTCATGGATTATAAACTATTTCATTGTTAAATTTTAAGTGTAAAATAAATGTTATTCTATTTTTTTTAAATAAGCAACAATTACAAATTTATATATATATATATATTATGTGATCAAAAATATCCGGACACTTGGTTGAAAATAACGTGCAAGTTCGTGGCGCCCTCTATCGGTTCTGCTGGAATTCAATATGGTGTTGGCCCACCCTTAGCCTTGATGACAGCTTTCACTCTCGCAGGCATACTTTCAATCAGGTGCTGGAAGTTTTCTTGGGGAATGGCAGCCCATTCTTCACGGAGTGCTGAACTAAGGAGAGGTAAAGATGTAGGTCGGTGAGGCCTGGCACGAAGTGGGCGTACCAAATCATCCCATAGGTGTTCTATAGGAATAAAGTCAGGACTCTGTGCAGGCCAGTTCATTACAAGGATGTTATGGTCGTGTAACTACTCCGCCACAGGCCGTACAGTATGAACAGGTGCTCGATCGTGTTGAAAGATGCAATCGCCATCCCCGAATTGCTCTTCAACAGTGGGAAGCAAGAAGGTGCTTAAAACATCAATGTATGCCTGCGTTGTAAGAGTGCCACGCAAAACAACAAGGGGTGCAAGCCTCCTCCAAGAAAAACACGACCACACCATAACACCACCACCTCCGACTTTTACTGTTGGCACTACACACGCTGACAGATGACGTTCACCGGGCATTCGCCATACCCACACCCTGCCATCGGATCGCCACATTGTGTACCGTAATTCGTCACTCCACACAACGATTTTCCACTGTTCAATCGTCTAATGTTTACGCTCCTTACACCAAGCGAGGCGTCGGTTGGCATTTATCTGCGTGATGTGTGGCTTATGAGCAGCTGCTCGACCATGAAATCCAAGTTTTCTCACCTCACGCCTAACTGTCATAGTACTTGGAGTGGATCCTGATGCAGTTTGGAATTCCTGTGTGATAGTCTGGATAGATGTCTGCCTATTACACTTTACGACCCTCTTCAACTGTCGGCGGTCTCTGTTAGTCAACAGACGAGGTCGGCCTGTACGCTTTTGTACTGTACATGTCCCTTCCACGTTTCCACTTCACTATCACATCAGACATAGTGGACATAGGGATGTTTAGGAGTGTGGAAATCTCGCGTACAGAGTTCTGACACAAGTGAAACCCAATCACCTGACCACGTTCGAAGTCCGTGAGTTCCGCGGAGCGCCCCATTCTGCTTTCTCACGATGTCTCATGACTGCTGAGGTTGCTGATAATGAGTACGTGGCAATAGGTGGCAGCACAATGCACCTAATATGAAAAACGTATGTTTTTGAGGGTGTCCGGATACTTTTGATCACATAGTATATATACCTGTATATATATTACAATTCACGGTACTGAAAATGTGTTTCCCAGTTCGTTAATTCGTGTGATAGTAACTATTGACAAAGTCCAATCTCTAACTTTCATAACCCTTAACTCAGGAACCAAAGGTCTGCATAGGCAAATATTTCACATACACACTAGGTCGATCAAGGTCTACCACTATGAGAAGTGTGTTGAAAGTCAGACAAGATCATCTGAGGACACTTAAGGGGGGGGGGGGAATTGTAATAAGTTTTATGCGAAAATTTTATCTCATCCAAATCCCAACTTTGATGACCCAAAACTCTGCAACCAAAGCCCTACACAGGGAAAAAAATTCACACGTACTAAAGAGGTCAAAGTTTACCACTAAACTTCTTTAATAACAATCGTATGGTCCTGAGGAACGTTGTTACTCGAGACGAGAGCCTCATTGCTGACGTCCCCATTTATCCCCCCTTACTCATACAGCGATCGTATTAGTTCACGTGAGAGACAGTGTTTTGTACGTCTCGCGATATTTTTAAGTTAGGTACGCGAAATTTTTAAGTTTAAACCCCAACATTTTTTGGCTCAACTACTAAAGGTCTACGGAGTAAGTATTTCACATGAGTATTAAGCAAGTCACGGTCTAAGCCCAAACCCCAACTTTGATGGTTCGTAACTCGGGAACCAAAGATCTTCATAGGAAAATATCTCATATGTGTAATAAACAACTCAAGATCTAAACCCAAACCCCAACTTTGGTAGCCCATAACTCGGAAACAAAGGATCTTCATTAGAAAATATTTCACATGCATACTAAGCACGTCAGGGTGTAAACCCAAACCCCAACTTTGATGGTCCACAACTCGGAAACCAAAGTTCTACATAGAAAATATTTTACATGCGTACTAAGCAAATCAAGGTCTAAACCAAAATCCCAACTGTGGTTGCCCACAACTCGGGAACCAAAGTTGTGTAGGGAAAATATTTCAAATGTGTCCTAAACAAATCAAGACTAAGCCCAAACCCCCATTTTGGTGCCCATAATCTGGAACCATAGGTCTACAAAGGAAAATATTTCACGTGTGTACTGTTTAAATCCAGATCTAAGGCCAAACCCCAATTTCGGTGACCCATAACTCGGGAACCAAAGTTCTACATAGGAAAATAATTCACACGTGTCCTGAACAAATCAAGGTCTAAGCCCAAATCCCAACTTTAGTGGCCCATAACTTGGGATCCATGCTTACTAAGCAGATCAAAGTCTGTACGAAGTTCGATGAAGATCGAGTGAGTTTGTATGACAATGTACGTCATATATATATATATATATATATATATATATATATATATATATATACTGTCCTTCTAAGATTGATTTTTTAAAAGAAAAAAATCTAGTGAAGGACAAAAATTAGAAATAAGGAGATTTGAATGCAAATAGATTGAGGATTAGTATTAGCAATCGCATATACAAGAATAGAGTTATTATTACTGAATCATGTAGATATTCGCTTGCATAGATCAATTAAAATATTTCAGCAATACAAAGCATTTTCTTTTTCTTACAATGTCAAAAGCAAAGAGGCCATTCACAGATGTAACATGTTTAAACAAAAAATAATGTGTACTTTTTATAAATATGTATCTTTAGAATTGTTTCCATCAACATTTTGGTTTGGTTTTCAGTTAAACCAGCAAGAAAATTGAATTTATGAGCATTCTAACGTATCTTATTACCGAACGTTTACCAGAATAAGCCCCTTTTTTAGTATTCAATGCATCGAAGTTAGTACTGGCCAGAGTATTTCCTGCAACCAAACCACGAGGTCACTGGAAAAGGTGTACATATATATTACCGCATACACACTTCCGTATTAATATTCCTATTGACTGAAGCATATTTTGGTACTACTATAAACACAGCTATAACTATTAGGTTGTTAGGTTGTGCTTTCTGGGATGTAGAAGGCTAGCTTTCTTAACTGCACTGAACCTCTCTCAGATATGACACATAAAGTCCCTGCTCTGACAATAAATTGTAAAAAAGAAATACATTTTATTTTTTTAATTTTTCAGAGTTCCGTTGAATCGAACAAAGACGCAAATCCATTTAAGAAGAAGAGAAAACTTCCTGAGCCCTCGCGAACTCTACAGATTACGTTGCTAGCTTTGATTCCTGGTGTTGGTGAGAAGAAAGCTGAAAAACTGTTAGATGCCTTTGGGAGTGTGCAATCTGTGTGTGATACTTCTCATGAAAAACTAGCGGAAGTTGTTGGTGACATTGTTGCTAAAGCTGTGAGACAATTTTTTGATTTGAATATTAAATGCTAATGCGTTGATGTAACGGAGTCAACATACATAAGTTAACAATAGTACAAATGATATTGTGTTCACATTTGATATTGGAATATTTCTAATTTTTTTTTCTGTACTGTGATATACATAAAATGGTTAAAAATATTGGGAATGAAATAAAAAGTTGAATCTAAATTTGTATGCGTTGTCTGTATTTTTTCGTGACGTATTTTATCATTCAAGAGATGATTTCTTACTGATTTTTTTAAAAAATGTTTCTGTCAATAATCAGACTAAACTCCCTCATTTTCACGTTGCTCAGAGCTCTCATTTCCGGTCAAAGTTGTTATTGATTCGATACCTGGCCATGTGAGTTTGTGGTGGATAAGAGCATGACCGTAGTTAGGGGCCGCGTTAACTCAGTGGTAGGGCGTTTACTTGTGGTACATGGGATCCCTGGTTCGATCCCAGCCGGCACCAAGTGAACTTATGGTGAACAAATATCGTGCGCATGGGTTTTCTCAAGGTTCTCCCGTTTTCTTTCAGTTCATTCCATCCATTTCATTATCATCACTGTTCCCCTTACACTCAGTCCATAATCGTGGGATGTTAAACTAAAAAAAATAGTGATTATGGGTTTTCTCGGGAGTTTTCCCGTCTCTTTCTACATTGTCATTCCACCTATTTTATCATTAGTCACTCTATTAATGATCCATCTCATTTAACCTAAAGGCCATAGTCGTGGGGCGTTGAACTAAAATTTAATTTAATTTCACTCAACTTCAACACCCTCATTCAGAGGATATCATTCAATATGTACGTGGTATGTTCAAAAAATATTGAACCAGTGGTTGGCAAAAATACATTTATCCAGATAGCGTATAGTAACTCTAAATTTCCTTTAAAGTAGTCCCTTTGGAATGGACATACTTATCTCATTGTGGTCCTACCATTGTTGGAAGCATTTCTGGAACACATTTTTTTGGGATAGTGTAGAATGAACTGCAGTGATTATTTCTCTGTGTTATCGCGTTTATCGTCGGTAAATAATCGGACTAAAATTTCTTGTTGTAATCTTGGATCTATCGAAGTACAACTAGAAATATCTCGTAGATTTCACTGTCTTCACTGCACTTCAGTGCAAGATTAAAACATCAGCACCTCGTAGCTGATACAACAATTATTAAACTCTGTTGTGTTTATCGCAGGAGAGAGCGAGCAACCAGACTCTACTTGTCTTTATGTATCTAACATAATTAGAAAACTTAATTAAAGTATTAACAGGTTTAAATTAAAAATAAACTTAGGAAAATATAATTGATTAAAAAAAGTAGTGGTTAAAATAAAAATTAACTTCACAATTAATTCATTAACACCTTGACTGCTACCATCTGTTGACCGTTATTATCTGTGCGCCGTTGGCAATAGTTCGCCAGTTATATTTTGTTTTAGATGTATAAATGTATGATCTCTTTGTGTATGGTTTTGCATATATGCGGCGTGGACTTTAAATTTTGACTTCTATGCTATTAGTATGTAATTGTATACACACCTATAAAACAAACGCGAGAAAAACGCAACTCGGATGTTTGTATATGAAAAATCGTACACGCGGCGCTGTATGGGAGAGCTATGTGTATGAAAATCTATACATATGGTAGTCTACGTGTTAAATAATGACAATTTCCACAATTACGCGTTGTGGATTATCTTGAGTTGTAATCGTTAATATAAAATTTAATTGAAAGTTAAGATCATAGGGAAATTAATCTAATATTATGAAGAGTTACTGTTTTTAAACAAACCTGATAATTAATAAACAGTAAACTTAAAAAATATATAAATCAGAAATAGTTGTGTCACATGATTTCTGTGAAAAAATTGGCGATTAATTTTTAATCATTATGATTTTTTAACAATTATCAATTAAAAATTAACTCTTGAAAATTTTAATTAAATTAAAATTAAAATTTTAACGGTTAACTTCAAGCCTGGTATCTGACTAAGCAGCTTGCAAAATGACACCTATGCAATATTTTCTGCATATACCTGAAATAGGTGAGAAGTTGACCACTAAAACAGGCAAGCAACTAAGACTTCTGCTTAATTGCTACATCTCTTGCAGAGGGAGAAAATCGATTTAGTTGTCGACAAGTCGCAAAATCTGCTGCTTCTATCTATACAAAATTATCTCTAGTAATTCTATGAGAATTTAACATATTTTATTATGATAATTAAAGTTTCTTTTCTGCAATACCTATTTTGAAAGCTCCAAAATACACAAATAAGCAAACCTAATAGATGATAGAACTACGGTAACTTATATCTTTTTAATACGACAACTTAGTCGTATATTGTTTCGATTCTGCTCTGGCACCATACTTAGAGGAAATTATCCGAAGTCGCACCTGCATCATGAAATTTCACTTCAAGGCATGGCAATACCATTCGATAGTAAACAAATACTCTTCGACTTTTCTTTTGACACATTGTTGATTCATATCACAGCACAGAATGGGATCGTGACACTTTGGTATAAGATCAAGAATTTCTTGTATATCTCATAAAACTGGAAACCGTTTATTCATCTTGAGTTTTTTGCTTGTATCTCTTCTCAAACTGATGTTCTGTTCAACATTTTCCAAAACAAGAACATGGATATAGCGTATTGTTCTTCTAAAGTGAACGATTTAAAGGTATTTTACTTAAAACTGGACAGTATGATTTTGAGTAAATTTTCAAACCAACTTTTGAGCCTTAAATATTTGGGAATAATTATTCGTAATTTTTAAAATTTTATTTCCATCAATGTAATTTCATTACTTTTGAAATGGGACTTACTGCGTTATATAAAATCCATTCTCATGGATTTAGATAGAATTGTGTAGTTTCCAGAACAATAGGACCATTTATACTTTTGAAATGAAATGAAATGAAATCTGTGAGTTTTACGTCCCACGGTTATGCCGGTTAGGCTAAAGGAGACGTGATGATGACTGATGAATGAAATGGTGGAATGAAGAAAATGGGAGGAAACGGAAGAACCCCGAGAAAACCCACGCACACGGTGTTTGTCCACCACAAAGTTCACTTGGCGGGGGCTGGAATCGAACCCGGGACCCCAAGCACCAGAGATGAACGCTCTACCACTGAGCCACATTTATACTTTTGAGAAATGCTAACCTGAGAATACGTAGACAAAAGAATTCACAGATTGTGAATTGTCTATGTTTATTTTTAAGACTCAACCGAATCATTTGACGCTATTTTTCATGTGAACCTGAGGGCGGAGGCTTGAGTGATCCGCGAATTGGCAGGTCAGAGTCTGCAGTCGGACTCTGAAGCGAAGACTACGTCAGTTTTCGGTCCCATACAAAGTATCAATTACATTAATTGATCTTAAGTAAACCGAAGTGCAAGTTTTGTTTGTGCAATAGCAACAGTTTCGTCAACTCTCATTTATGAAGAAGTAAAACTCTTCTAAATTCTCGCCTGAATTACCTAAAAGAAGATTGTTGGAGTTGTACCAACAGCCCAACAGCGGAAAAAGACCAGTTTGCCAGTCACGTGATATAACGTGAATTTTCGTTGATCACAGAAAAAAAAATGTAAATCTATTGAAAGAGAAAATCTTGTAGTATATTTGTGACAATAACTGCTCGCCTTGACTAACTCGTCACTGATTAGCTTGCCATCTTCTGGTTGAGTTGTAGACCTCGTGTAGCGGGCGTTTACAAGCCAGTTGGATTTGATAGCTAAGACCTGGGAAGATACGGTATTTCTTGCTTCCCTTTAGAAATTGTTAAAAATGAGTTAAATTAAGAGAAAAGAGAAAGTAAAAATGGTTTGAAGACAAGGATAGGAATATTCATTATAATAGGAGACAAAGTATTTAGGCCAACGCTTACTAAATGTTAATCTATTATTTTTCTCCTGTTAATAGTAAAATTCTTTTTTGTGCTTCAATAACTTGTTCGGACATGAATGTTTTGTGACGTCCACTTGGTAATTCACCTTAAGCACGTTTTGGTTCAGATTAATAAGAGTAAAATTTAATCGTAAAATTAATAAATTTATAGTATAAATAGTTGCCTTTTGCATGTTTGGTAGATTTATTTTACATAGTTATTTTGGCTTAATACCAAAATAATCAATACGTGCAATTACTGCAAAAATTAATATTTCTTGTTCTGTTGTACGACTCAGAAATTTTGCTCCTGAATAGTACGTTGTTCTGTTGACGTGTTCTATATTCTTACTTTTTTTTTAAAAAAAAATCAGACGTTTAATTTTATATATTACATATTAAGCGTTGAATTGGCAGTTAAGAGAAAAAAAAAAGAGATAATAAAAGTCACATTTATTCATGGAGTCAGATTTAACTGAACCGAGGTCCTATGCACGCGGGTAAATTACGCTGCAGTGAGTACAGATGGAAGAAAGGAAAATAAATTTTAAAAAATCACACACAAAGGGAATACTTACAAGCACGTTAAAGTATATACATAGGTTGAGTGTGGTGTACAGTAGAAGTGGGCTGTTGCGTATAGGTTGGCATTATAGAATTAGGATTCTTTTGGTTATTAACTTCATTTAAGAGAAATATTTATGGGCGAAAAAAAGAATGAATTGCCTGCGACAATTCCACATAGTTCCTCTTCTGCATGAGGTCCTGAGCCTTTTCTAAATCTTGCAGTCGATCCTGCAGCTGCTGTACTGTTTAAAAAGATTCGAGAGCTTTTTTTTTTTTTTTTTTTTTTTTTTTTTTTTTTTTTTTTTTTTTTAAACTTTGCAATGCTATTGATAGGAAGTGAATCTTCTGTTCCTCCGAGGTCGCTGGTATGGGTCTCTATTTGCTCTTAATTTTCTTATAAAATATGCGTCGACTGCTGGTTTACTTTAGCTCTATTGAATTTGAAAGATTTCTAATTCTGCCTTGTACGCTGGTAAACTTAGACGAAAGAATGAAATTAATTTGATTTTGAGTTGGTCGTAATCAAGGTTATTAAGTTGATTTTGGTTTTGAAATTGGAGTACAAAATCGAGGGCTACATCATGCAAATGCATCGGTAGTATTTTTTTTTTCTTTCCGAGAGTTCATGTCTGAAGTAAGGCTAAATGATCGAATAGCATAAAAAATCGATCTGGGTCGTTTGTACTGTGACCTGAATATCTAGTTAAATGGGGAATATTAACAGGTATTCGGGAACCTGCTTCTGCCATACTATTTTCGTTCTGTCTACGTACTTTTTCCTGATCGACTTGTCGGCATAAATACCTGCCAACCTAAAACGAATCAATTTACCGTTAAAGAGTGTTATGAGAGTGCTACAACACGGATACTGTCTTTATAAAATTCTGTCTTATTATCACTAACACTAACACACTGCACTTTAATATGAGAAGAAAAAAAAAGTTCCTAAATCCGTTTATGTTAATAAAAATAGTGTCCCGTACGAAAATCCTCAAGAATGTCTGTCGGATAGAAGCCGACGCTTCTACCATGTAAAGTTTTCACTGTCTATAGGGTAGAGCAAAATACGGTACACGGGAATTTGGATTTCCCCATCATATTTTATTATAAAATTCTCCTCTTGAATACAATAAGTAAAATTCCTCTAATTGTGTAGGTTAAAAATGAAAGGAACCCAATGACCAGACATTTTAGTGTGTGTTGGTTAGGTTACTCTTAATGACCGTGCGTCTTAGAGAGGGAATAAAAATATGTTAATTAGGTGCCTCTCAATGACTGGGCGTCTTAGAGCATGTAGGAAGTGTGCCTCTCAATAACCAGGATAGGGTTCTCTCAATGACCAAGTGTCTTAGAGAGTTGGTTGTTTGATCAACCGGGTGAGATTAATACTTCTTGAGGTGTTCTGTCGTTTTTTATCCTAATATGTCGGTTATCTCCGTTGATCTCCGTCACTTGCCGACTGTTGACGATAGTGGTCGACGTCCTGTTTGTTGCTGTCGTCTGTTGAGTGTTCGTTTACTTCAAGCACGTGTAGTAGAAACATATGGTTACATCCAGCATAGTGTAAAGACACATAGATTTTTTTTTTTTTTTTTTTGAAAAATAAGTAATCAGAAATAAGGGAGATTAAGACGATGAATAATCGAGGCGAAAGTGACCTTAACGAGAATTTCCGAGTGAAAATCATAGTACTTAGGCCACACTACGAAAGGAAAAATGTAAATTTGATTTGTATTATAACGTAGATGTTGTATCGTAATGTCTTTTTGTAAGGTTCATATGGTTAATTACAAAGGTTAACATTCAGTTGCAGTTTTTATAAATTATTTGTTCAATCTCGAAATTCAATAATAGTACCTCAAACCTGTGTGTCCACACTTCCATCATTTTGATCGTCTTTGATAACTTGAGTATACTTTCTTTCCTTTTCCTTTTCTTACTCTGATGTGACACGGTATGTACTGTTATTTCACGACAGTAATGAGATAAATTCATGTCAATAATTTCTGATTGATGGTATAATCGTGACGAAAGTAAATTTTTTAAAGAAAAAACTAACAAAAGAAAAAAAAAGAAAAGAAAAGCTGTCGGGTGCACGTTGTTGGGTGAAAGTTTGGCGAAATAATACTCCAGCCTTCGCCTAGCACTCATCTAGTAAAAGGATTGAGGCCCTCCTCAGAAAAGCTGCTGGAGTTTTTTATTTTATTTTTTTTAATTTTTATTTTTTATTTTATTTATTTATTTTTATTTTATTTTATTTTATTTTATTTTATTTTATTTTTGACACAGAGGATTTTTATCGGTGATCATACGCTTTTCCAAGAGTCGGTATCAGTTTGACCTGGAGCATATCGTGATTCTAATGATATTTTTTTAAAGATCAAACACCGAAAATATGATTTAGTTGACATAAGTTACAAAATTTCCTTCAATGAAATTTTTTGGATAATGATATTACTCAAATTAATGAGTAAGGGGCCGCGGTGGCTCAGTGGTAGAGCGTTCACCTCTGGTGCTTGGGGTCCCGGGTTCGATCCCAGCCCCCGCCAAGTGAACTTTGTGGTGGACAAACACCGTGTGCGTGGGTTTTCTCGGGGTTCTCCCGTTTCCTCCCACTGTCTTCATTCCACCATTTCATTCATCACTCATCATCACCGTCTCCTTTAGCCTAACCGGCATAACCGTGGGACGTAAAACTCAAAGATTTCATTTTCATTTTTTTTCAAATTAATGAGAGATTTTTCAAATTTGAAGACTCCTTCTTTCTTCTCGACAGTAGTAAATATTATGAATACTGAAACACTTTCTCTGACAGATTTCTCACCAGCTCACTTAAATACTATGGAGCATTTTTTGATCCATTGGGCTTAAAGAACGAATTAATTGTCTTCTATTTATCTCGTGATTCTATGTTTGAGTTCAAATCTTGCCACGAACTGATGAAGATATTGAATATTGAATAAGTTTAAGCTATGCCAAAAATATAGAAATTAGTAACACATAACGACAATACTATCCACAATAATCTCGGTAGAGTGTTTCTCCTCCTCCTTAAAAAGAATCAAGACTTACTGTCGATCCACACAAGGACAGGAAAGACTCAACTCCATAGTTCTTGATTTCCATCGAGAAACAAATGCTAGGTGAAATGAGACATGATGTACGCTTTCAATTTTATGACCGTGTTATTATGAATTTCAACAAAAAGACTAGAAAATTAGAGTTCGTAGAAGAGTTATTTTGGAGTTACTTTGAAGTTTTTTAGTCATTAATTTTGCCCTCATCCACAGACATCATATTACTCAGGAGACACCATAACAATTATTTTCATTCTAAGAAAAATAAATTATTTCCTGTGCAGATATTTTTGTTTATATACATCTAACTAACCAACTAGACCATAAATTGTAATAATTTTATAAACGTAATATGAAAGGAAACAAAGGTCAAGTGAAAAAACAATATATATTTCAATATTTATTGTAAAAAAATAGAATATATGTGTATGCTTATAAAATACATATTTATTACAATATAATATATGCCGTGGCACAAATAAAAAGCACCATATTTTGACTGTCCTCTACAATGTAAGAATTTTTTTAATATTATTATTTTATTTTATACAAAGCATTCAGTCAACAAACGAGGACTTTTTTGGTTCAGTATGGCTAGTAATGTTAAGCTTCAGTGTGATGAAACATCCTATGGCACATATTACAAGTTAGTGTTTAAAGTATTTTGGCACATGCAAGACCGAACTTGTTAATTTTAATGTTATAAATGTATTCAGACTTATTCCAGGATATAATACGTCCTTCTTTCGCTTCTTTCCTGTGTCCACATCTTCGTTACGATTTGCTTCGTTTTTACTTAGATAATCCATAATACATATTGGAACAAATATATGTTTTTCATTCTACAAGCTTTGCTTTATTATATTTAAATCCAAATTACACTACTCGCTGAGCAAAACAATACATTTTTTGGAAAAAATTATTAACGTACAACAGTTTCGCCAATTATCCACTTACTTCGACAGACACTAACTGATGAAACCAAATGAATAGTTGGCGAAACTATTATACGTTAATAATTTTTTCCAATAAACGTATTGGTTGCTCAGCGAGTAGTTTAATTTGGATTTAAATATATATTTTTTTTCAATTCTTTATGCCGCAAAATAACTATTACTTATGTATTTTAAAAGAAGAAAACTATAATTAATTAAATAATTAAAAAATATATATATACACTTATCTTAAATAAGGAATGATGATAGATTTTCGCCTGCTCAAAACTAAAAATTAGCTACTTCTCATACATAGTTTTATTCTTAGTATGTTATAACTAGAGACCGGATGTTAGGCAAAATGCCTATTCCTTAATATTAAATATATTATCAAAAATAACGTTCTAAACTTTATATGGGGGGTTATAGTTTCGATTTAAGCTAATTTTATTTTGCCTATTTCGACTTTTACTGCCTAAATAATTGATTTAGTGCCTGATGTTGCCTATTCTATGCATTTTCTTCAAAATAAGCCTTCATTGGGAAAATATATAATTTATATAACATAAATAATACACACATATATACGTATATTATGTGTTAACACAAGCACGTGGTACGTTACAATATATATATACAAGGTGAACTTCAAACATGTGCACATACTTCGGGAGGTGATTAATGATATCAAAAGAAGACAAAGAGTCCTCTTGTATTTTGTCGAATTCCATGTCGTGTACGAGTGACAGTCGTGCCAACCTGGAATCGAAAATCGAATCTTGACAATTGGAACGGAACAGATAATGTGTACATACGTTGGAAGGTGATTGGTGACATGAAAAAAAAGACAAAAAGTCCTGTTTTATGTTGTCAAATTCCACGTCGTGTACGACTGACAGGGATGCCAACTTGAAATCGAAAATCGCATCCTGACAATTGGAACGGAACCGAAAGATGTGCACATACTTCGACAGATGATTCGTGACATGAAAAAAAAAAAAAAAAAAAAGACAGAAGTCCTCTTGAATGTCATGAATCACCTCCCAAAGTTGTGCACACTTTTATGTCTCGTTCCAATTATCAGGATTCGATTTTCGATTCCAAGTTGGTCCCTTTCACTCGTAAACGACGCGGAATTTCACAACATGTAAGAGGATTTTTTGTCTTCTTTTCACGTTACGAATCACCTCCCGAAGCATCTGCACATCTTTCAGGTTCACCCCGTATATATGGAATGCCTAACAAACTTCATTTTTATGTATAAGATAAAAGAAGATATTAAGAAAGAAGTATGTTTCTATATTCTTTGAATATTATCTGTGACTTGAATCTATTTTTTAATGGTATTGAATATTTATCTTCATTATTTCTAGTTACATTTTAGTGCCTATTTTACTGCCTATTTTTTAAATTTTTAGTGCCTATTTGCCTGCATATTTTCCAGGTTTTTAATGCCTAAACATCCGGTCTCTAGTTATAACAAAGAAACAATACAAATTGTATAAAATTTCTATTTACTCTGTAATAAATTTTCAAACGTTGTAGTTTATATATATGTGTATATTATAGTCTTTGAAAATACTGGCTACATGTATAATGTTACAAAAAAGTTTCAGCAGTTCATGATAAAACGTCTGTTGGTGGTATTGAAAACTTCGTTCAATATTTTAAACAGACAAGGATGTACGACTAGTGAACCATCTTGCGAGCAGTTCTTAAATCTCGGTGACCAACATATCATTATTTTATCACTAGATTTGTACTTTTTCATCAAACATCATCAACAAAAGCTTGTTTCCCTTTCAGAGAATATTAGCTATTTCCTTTACCATTGCTGACACGAAAACCTTAAGATCCTTTTCTCGCTTCTTTCCTGTGTCCATAACTTCCTCGTGATTTGCTTCATCCTTACTCTCATAATCCATAACGCATTTATTTGAGATAAGGCTGAATGCGAATACTGTCATACCGCAATGTTGTGCTGTGATTACCTCCGGCACAGTGCTCATTCCTGTAAAAGAAACGAAATTTTAATGATAATCAGGTAGAAAACAAATACACAGAAAAGATAAGAACTGTAAATAAACATGAGATTGTAAAATAAACATGAGATTGTAAAATAAACATGAGATTGTAAAAATATGCAGCGTTTAAGGTCTTTATTTTTAAACCTTCGAGATTATATAATGAAGTTATATACGTTTTGTACCAGATTTCTACTCTAATTTGTTATTTTTCGTAATTTTTTTTTCACTTGAATATGTATATATATTCAAGGATCAAGGCAGGTGATACAGTCATCAAAATCGGTCCAGCGGTCTAGGAGCAGTTGAGGGACAAACATCCTCACACACACACATATCCAGACAGGGGAGTATTTTTTTTTCTGAAAATGAGTTATTGCCAGATTTGAAACGCGCGTTCTGATATCTCTTATTCTTAGAAAGCTTGTAGTTGTATTATGAATACCTTTATCAAATAGCAACAATAAAATTGGATATAAGTCCGAAGGCACTTAAAGGTAAAAATAAGTAAGTCACTGTTTTCTGTTTCTCCTGAAAATTTAATAAAAATGACTTACTGCCCTCTGCCTTTAAGGTCCGGATATATATACATGGTGTCCCAAAAGTCCCCTGGCATGTGGCAACTCTGTTATTATCAGAGTTACAATAAAATGTAAGAGGGGAAACCGCTCCAAATATAATGTTTTCAATCTCAAGTGAAGGAATTGTTTAAATCGGACGAGCCGTTTGGGCTGTACACTCTTTAGTGCCCAATGTTAAATGAGAAGGCAACGTTGCCATTTACCTAGTGCTGGGGGAGGGAAGGAAGGGACGGGAGGTGGACAAATTTTGTAAGAGTATGGTGAATGGGGACATGTTTGAAACGAGGGCTGGCCATCGACACGTTAACATAACGAACAGTAACTTCATTCACTTACGTAGTGGATCCAGGTAAATAGCAAGTTTCATATATATAAGTATGACAATGTTTGTCCTTCTACTCCGAAACGGCTGGACCGATTTTGATGATTTTTGGCACCTGACTTGACCCTTCCCTAGCTTAAGTTTTTGTTTCTTTGATTAAAATACGTATCTTAAGAGAGGAGCAGGGGTTCAAAATTTATGCGAAAAATTGAGTATCTCACGATCTTTTTAACTTAGGAAAATGAAACGTGGTATATCAATTCTTCATTTAAAATAAGTAGATCCGTGTCCCAGCGTTTTTAAAATTTCAGTTTTAAGGGAGCATCTTCTATCTTCCATGCCGGTTGTACACAAAGTCAGGCTGAATTCTACACAGATAAGATGATTTATGTTAAATAAAAGAAAAAACATCATTGCCAGTTCAGCAGGTTATTCCCTTGGGCCCTCACCACACCACAATACAGCATTTTGAAAAACGGGATTTAAGATGCTTTATGTTCTCTCACACAACAATGTGCAGATTCAACTTGTCATTTTTGCGTGACCTTACATTCCGTTTGGACAGCCTGCTGAACTGGAAAGTTACTTTTTCATTTAACATGCGTCACCTTCTACGTGTGGAGCGTAAACGCCTGGTGCGATTGGAAAAATTCCATTTTAGATTGTTAAACCACCTATTTCCAACAATTTCCCCCTTCCATTTTTTTCCATATCTTTAATCATAACGGAATGGCCTATAGTCTCGAAATTTTGATACATCCGGTATATGTAAAAATGAATGAAACTATGTTGATCCTCAAACTCCTAGATTGCTGGGACCGATTATGCTGATTTTTGGTGCATGACAGGATCATGGCGTAACGTATAATCCTATCTTGTTATTTTGATTTAAATGCATATGCTAAGGGGGAGAAAGAGAGGGAGGGTCAATTTTATGCGAGGATTTAGTAACTCACGATCCTCTTAACTTAGGAAGCTGAAACTTCGTATATAAATTCTTCATTAAAATAATAGGCCCGTGACCCAGCGTTTCTGAAAATGTCCGTGTTAAGGGAGACGAGAGGGGTATATTTGGTGTATTAATTTGATTTGATTTTCAGTTTAGCGTCCCTTTAAGCAGCGAGGCTATATGAAACATGGGCCTACACTTTAACGTGGAATCCGACCCGCATGAGCACCCACCAGAAATCGAACCCGGCTCATCCACGCCAAAGGCGCGTACATGAGGGCCGCGGTGGCTCAGTGGTAGAGCATTCACCTCTGGTGCTTGGGGTTCCGAGTTCAAACCCTGCTCTCGCCAAGTGAACTTTGTGGTGGACAAACACCGTGTGCGTGGGTTTTCTCGGGGTTCTCCCGTTTCTTCCCACTTTCTTCATTCCAGTATTTCATACATCTCTCATCATCACCGTCTCCTTTAGCCTAACCGGCATAACCGTGGGACGTAAAACTCAAAAATTGCATCCAAAGGCGCGTCACTAATCGCTTAGCCACGAGGGAGCTCGGAGTATATGCGATATATATAGAAGTGAATGTAACGCTTTTGTCTTTCAACTCCTCCATGACAAGACTATAGTCTAACTCGTCTTTCAACGTGTTACTTTGATTAAAATGCCTCACCTAAGGGGCCGCGGGATTCAAAATTTATGCAAAAAATTGAGTATCTTACGATCCTTTCAACTTAAGAAGATAAGATTTGATACATAAATTCTTCATTTAAAATAATAGAACTAGTGACGAGTTTTCCTTTCGTGTTCTGCATAATGCTTGGTTGTTTCTGTAACTTATTTATAGAAGGTTTTCATTGATTTCGTTGTTACTCACGTTACATATTTGACTGACCTACTCTTGTAACCAGTATTCGTATGGAATAGAAGCATTGTACTCACCCACTGCGTCAGCACCAACGAATCTTAACATTCTCAATTCAGCTATGGTTTCAAAATTTGGTCCACCCAAAACAGCATATACACCTTCACGGACAATATCTGCTAAACCTATCTTCTTCGCTACCTCCTTTGCGAGTTTCCTCAGTCTCAAGTTGTAAGCCTTGTTCATGGCTGGAAATCGAGGTCCAAATCTATAAATGAAAACACAAGAAACATGTTAGGAACTTCATATATATATTGAGACAAATTTTGTGTCATTTATACATAACTGAAGCCGTGACTTCCATAACCACACAAATCCAGTTGAAGGGACATTGAGAAAATCAATAAAATCTGAATATGTCTGGGAAATTTGAACTTGGAAATCAGATTTTTTTCATACTTACACGTTGCTAAATAACAAATATCACTAAGTATTAAAATAACGAGTATTGCAAGTAATTTGTCTATAATAAAATAATGAAAATACTGGACTTCTCTAATTATGGAATTTATTAGTGTTTACCTTGGTTTTAGATATCATAACTCTGATTTGGAAAAGGAATACACTGATATTTAAGCAATAATGTCTGGAAATGAAACAACAAATAGTCACTGTGCATAAACCCAGTCTCTAATTTCAGAATAATGTAATACAACAAACAACGCATTTAGTTTACTCATATTTTTTCTTCATTTAATCAGAATCCCACACTTCACTTCCTGATTCCTGGGAGTCTAATGTTTACCATACTAATCCAGATGTCTCTGAAAATAAGGTTGCTCTGCAGGCAAAATTAGCAACTTTCAGGGGAATCTCAGCTCTACATGCTCTCTCCAAGGGTTTTTTTTTTTTTTTCATCAATTTTTGCTTTTCCTGTCATGAATGTTTCTGTAACTAAGCCGCTTGATGTCCTGCTTGCAGTTATGGTTTCTGATGTGTATTCAATTTTTCAATTACTCTATGCGTTGAGAGCTGAACATTGTGCTGTTATGATTCACAGCCACGCTAAACCCTTGTCGGTTGTTTGCTTTCCAGATAAACACAGCTCCATGGATTTGTGTGCTAATGAAACTCAACACGTCAGTAACATGCAGAAGATATGGAAGCCTGTGTTGTTTTGAATATCAAACTATAGAGCCCAGTTAGACGATTACAACGACATATATAACTCATGTAGTGCCAAAAAAAAATGAACGTGTGTTATTATGGAACACGCGGCCTCAATTGTGTATTTACAATTTAGAAGTAATTCATAGATAATAATATAAACATTTATGAAACAAGACTTGTGTGCACATTCACAAAATTTGGCTGTCTATCATTCAAATGAACTTTTAGAATGTTTTTAAATAAAAGTCAAATTACCTTTTCTCCTCGCGAGTCTACAACGATTTACCTCATGGTGGTTCTAGAGGGAAGTTATATCGGCAAAAACTTAAATTTTATCGCTACAAGCTAAAGGAAGAAAGTTTACCTGATGTACTACTTCTTGTATACAGCTTTCTGAAGCTGTATGAAGCTTTCTTTCCTTAGGCCTTCACTACAAGCTAAGAGAAGAAAGCTTACCTAATATACTAATTCTTGTATACAACTTTCTGAAGCTGTATGAAACTTTCTTCCCTTAGGTCTTCGCCACAAGTTAAGGGAAGGAAGCTTATCTAATGTACTAACTCTTATCTACAGCTTTCTGAAGCTGTATGAAGCTTTCTTTCCTTAGGCCTTCACTACAAGCTAAGAGAAGAAAGCTTACCTAATATACTAATTCTTGTATACAACTTTCTGAAGCTGTATGAAACTTTCTTCCCTTAGGTCTTCGCCGCAAGCTAAGGGAAGGAAGCTTATCTAATGTACTAATTCTTATCTACAGCTTTCAGAAGCTGTATGAAACTTTTTCCCTTAGGTCTTCGCCACAAGCTAAGGGGAAAAAGGTTACCTAATATACTAGTTCTTATACACAGCTTTCTAAAGCTGTATGAAACTTTCTTTATGTCTTCGCCACAAGCTAAGAGAAGAAAGTTTACCTAATATACTAATTCTTGTATACAGCTTTCTGAAGCTGTATGAAAGTTTCTTCCCTTAGGTCTTCGCCACAAGTTAAGGGAAGGAAGCTTATCTAATGTACTAATTCTTATCTACAGCTTTCAGAAGCTGTATGAAACTTTTTCCCTTAGGTCTTCGCCACAAGCTAAGAGAAAATAGCTTACCTAATTTACTAATTCTTATCTACAACTTTCTGAAGAAGTATGAAGCTTTCTTTCCTTAGGTCTTCTCCACAAGCTACGGGAAGATAGCTTACCTAATATACTAATTCTTGTATACAACTTTCTGAAGCTGTATGAAACTTTCTTACCTTAGGTCTTCGCCACAAGCTAAGGGAAGATAGCTTACCTAATTTACTAATTCTTGTATACAGCTTTCCGAAGCTGCATGGAGTTTTCTTTTGTTGGTTTGCATCGATAAAATTTAGATTTTTACCGATGTTACTTATAACGCGCCATGATTTATGTATAATAAATCAATATGTGTTCGTTATACGGTATGTAAATCCATTTGAAACATAACCTTTGTTACCTAAAGCCATATTATATTATCATTTCATTTGTTGTTACTTGATTGTTTCGATAACATTTCCATAGATGCTTCTCGTAACTTTCGCCGCTACTTGGCCTTTTACATAGCTTTTCCATACACGGTTTGTATAATGTTTACTTCTGCTTGGTGTATACTATGTAAGTAATTGAGAAATTTGGTAAAATAATAATAAAAATAATAAATTGTTTGATGGTTTCCTCCCATATACTTAAGCCAAAAACATAGTATAAAATATCTAAAAGTAATGTGTAATTATGTTTCTGTTATAAAATGTCTCAAGTGTTCTCTGTCAACTATTAAGAAGCCAAAGTAGGTGACTTGTTCTTCTGGTACTTAAACGAAACTACTAGTAGAGTGAACGTGACATTATGAGAATAACAAGGGCCAAAGAAGCATTTCGGAAGAAGAAAATCATATATTACTCGAGTTAAAAACAGTAAAAGCTTCACTATATGTTTCGTACAGAGTACTTTACGATATGGAAACAACATGAACTAGATGAAGAGGCGATGTCTACAAGCGTTCGAAGTAGGGATATTGAAAAAATTGATTCAGCAGGATTGAAGACCAATGAAGAATATTGGAAAAGGTAGGTAAGAGAAGAATAATGTTGGAGACTAACAAAAACAAGAAAGAAAACAAAGTTACTATGATATAATATAAGAAAATGATACGATTTTACAGACGAGCTAGAAGATATGATACACAAAATGGGAGAAACAAAAAAAAAAAAAGTCGCAATTAAGTATTTAACATTTTTAAAACAATGTTTTGAAGTATTTGAATAAAAATGAAACTTTGCTCTTCGGCACAAGATAATTTTTTCATGAATCTCTCAAAATTTCAAATAAAAACACTGAAAGAAACACAGCGATTTACGTTTATGGTTACATGAATGCTGCAACTACAATCAGTAACATTGAGTATATGACAAGGGGCTTCTATTTCTTAACGTCAGAAAGCAAATTTATACCTGCGTTGCTCCTATCACCTTGTATAATTGCGAAGTGCTTTCAGCTATTTGATAACGAGCAGCAGTCTACTTCCAGCACCTTAAATCGTAAATTTTCCTGGAAGGGGGGGGGGAGGTAAGCATTAATATTTGCCTCTCCTAGAAAAATATGAATTTGAACCCCCTAGAAAAATGAATTAGTCTCCCTAGACCTTAATCAACACTTATCTCACTTCTAAATGCCCCAGCTGTTGACGTTTTTACTGAAGTAGAACTCAGATTACGTATATACTTTAAATTATTAATTTGTTTGGAAGTTGTATGGTGGGCGAATTCCATGCTTCACAAGTTAAAGGGAAGGGACAATATTTGAGACAACTTAGAGTTTTAAGATATATATATTATTTCTTGGGGGAGGGGGACTAATAGTAGACATTTAAGTAAAATAAGCCCAGGAGGCTCATTTCATGACTGTCTCTGCAAAATTTGCGGATTACAACGCAAATAATGCAGCAAATAATTATAACTGGCGATTGCAAACTAAAATGCAAATGTTGCTTTTCGCTGAAGAGGCCTACGGAGTGAGGCCGCAAGTCATTTTTTTTTTTTTAATCGTGAACTTATTCCATGCTTCATTTATACATTCATGTTCGTATCGCATCATATAGAGTGAGAAAGTTTTTTCTACAAGTGAGCCCCCACTCGAATAACAGATAATTTTAATGGGGGCAGTTGCCTCCCTGCCCTCCTTCAAGAGTAGTTACTTTTTCTCCTCTTAGCAGCTCTTTTCAACTTTCGTTATCCCTTAGGGCAAGTGATCGAGAAGTGTAAAGAGAAAGGAGAATTATAGTTAAAAAAAAAAAAAAAAAAAACTTCGCAAAAATAAACATGGTTGTGGTGGTGCTGCATACAGTTAAATTGCAATTATTTTCACGAGGATAGAGGACGCGTAATTTAAAGTGTTTTGGGACGCTTTTCAATCCTTTTATCGTGAATTGTCTTATTTTACTTTAAGTATGAGTGGAAAATATTTTAATACTTTTAATCCCGTAAATGAAATTTATATAAGTTATACATGGAACATAATTATTAAAGTATACTTTATGGCTTGCAATATATGCTATATGTCATTTAAGTAATGTTTAATAAGATCGAAGTAAAAGGTTTGTATAGAAACAACTTTTACATTTACGTTGAGCAGTAAGTAATAATACCGAATATAAACTTAAATCAATAAATATGAAAAGAGAGAAAAGAGTAATTTTTTTTTTTTTTTTTTTTTTTTGTCCTATTTTCTAAATATTTAAGTTTCATTTGGAAGCAGAGAGCACACCTGCGTGTACGCACATGCCTTTGCTGTTGCAACCGCTGCTTTTACAGGCAACAATTCCTCTACTATTCAGAACATCTGTTACACAGAGAAAACTCGTATTTCCATAAATCAAGTCGAAACCATCACAGTAAGAATTTGAGTGGACAAAAAAAAGTGTTACAAAGACTTGCATTATGTGAATAGACAGGTGATTATTTAGTCAATATACATATTAAATGTATTGTTTATTATATTCTATATATTTAAACTGCAGGTGCACTGACAATTACTTTTTACAATTTTAAATAGAATAATTGTCGCCTACTATAATTCGTACAATGACCCTCCGAAATACTAAATATTTATCTTATTGAACTAAATATTTGACGTACCTGTCATCGTTTGTTCCCAACAAAGGGTTGTTTCCTGCGAATCCCATCATATTAATGTGATCCTTCACAACCATGATGTCCCCAACATTATATTCAGGATTCAATCCACCAGCCGCATTCGTTACTATCAGATGTGTTATACCAACCAACTTCATAACTCGTACAGGCATCGAGCACTAGAAAGTAAAAGATAAACTATGGAAATCTGTTTCTTCTAATGGTATATTACCTATCATTATCGTTAAAATGTGGAAATTTGCTTCTAATAGTTTTCTGCCTATCATTTGTGTTAAAATGTGAAAAATCTACTTAAGCCAATCTACCACCTATCATTGTTGTTCTAGCATGGAAAGTTGCTAATAGTCTACTATCAACCATTAGTGTTAAAATTTAGAAATCTACTTCTAACAATCTACTACTTGTCATTAATGTTAAACTGTGGAAATCTACTTCTAATAGTCTATTATCTATAAATAGTGTTCAGATATGGGAATCTGTTTCTATTAGTCTATTACCTGTCAGTATTAAAATGTGAAAACCTGTTTCTGCCATTCTACTCCTTATCATTAGTATTAAACTGTGGAAATTTGGTTCTAATAGTCTACTGTCTATCATTAGCGTTCAAATGTGAAAATCTGCTTCCATCAATCTACTACCTGCCAGTATTAAAATGTGAAAACCTGTTTCTACCAACCTGCTACCTATCACTAGTATATCATTTGCTCAAATTGCCAGATCTTTTTTTAAGGTACTATATTTTCTCCGCGTCAGGCATCTATGATAACAAATATAATCAAAATACTTACATAAATTATTACAAAATAAATTAGTTATTACAAAATAAATACAAACATTATTTAAAAAGTAGTTAACAAGGAACCAAGACAACATGATAAGTCATCAATTACCGATGAGTTCATTTTTCTAGACGCTTCCTTAACCTAGATTTTTGGGTAATTCAAATTCTGGACACACTGTAATTTCTATGGATGGCAACACTGAAAATTCTTCCGATTCGTAATTTCGGGTGTAGAATAACATTATCTATTACTGAGGTAAGTTACATTTCATTATCTTTTTTCCACTTACGAGAAACGGGCAAAAGAAAATTTGTTAGCTTTTGAAAAATATTTAGTAGTCTGCCCCCTTAACTTTTCTCTCAGCTACGTCTAGGCTCTAAAGAACACCATACACCTATCTCTTAAATGCAACTGGGTCCTGAGGTTCTCCTGAACCTGTACCGGTATCATTAAAATCATAAATAGTTTATGGAGTAAATCGAAGTTTTTATTTATCAGTGATTCATTTTTTTTTCTTATCTGCATGGTCAGCAAAGTAATAATGAAAAAAAAAAAGAAAACTCATCGAACCATTTTATGTGTATTTACCTTCCATAATGGATATCCCTCGTAGTAATGAAATCGTCCCTGCATACACATTGTCGGAACACCATGCAGGCGTCCAAATACAAGCCTTCCTATATGACCCTTTACAGTCGAAGCAGGAAAATGTGGAATTTCAGTATATTTTATTATTGTGCTATTTTCAAGCATGTCACCAAGTGGACCTAGACAATAAAGGAAAAAAAATGGATATTAACACAATTACAACAATAAATTGAAATGTAATCTTAAGTTGAACGTTTCGGAGCTATGTTTTCAGGGCTAAACAAGCGGAATGATTAATGTAAATAAATACTAATGACAATGGTAATGACAGGAATAAAATGTAAGTAAAATGTCATAGAAAGTAATGAAAGGAAATCTTTCAGTTCTATGTCCCATGGTTATGTCCTATAAGTTGATTTTCGTTTAGCGTCCCTTTCAGCAGCGAGGCTATATGAGACGTGGACCTACTGATTAACGTGGAATCCAAACCACATGAGCTCCCGCCGGAATCGAATCCGGGTCTCCCACGCCAGAGGCGCGTATGCTAACCGCTTAGCCACGAGGGAGCTCAAGGCTAAGCGATTAGCATACGCGCCTTGTATGTATGTATGTAAGTATGTCACAATGTATGTATGCTAATACAGAGAAACATTGTGAAATGTGGAATGAGACTATTGGAGGAAATGAGAGAGTACCGAGAATCCCACGAACACAATGCTGACACACTTAACTTATATGGCCTGGGATCGAACTAGAGACCCCTAGCACAAGAGGTGAGCGCTCTACCACTGAACCACCATGCTCTCAAAACTTCTTAAGACTTTCATATCTAGATAACTGTTTATAGATAGCTGTTTATTAAATAACAAACGCTCAGTAGTCACCATCCGTTCATCCTAAATATTCAATCCTAAACTCCAACTTTAAGCTAGACTGATCAGGTTTAGAAAAATGAAAATTCAATCCTAAATTTTTGTGAAGAACAAATTCAATATTAAAGGAACCAGCCTTCCTGCAGTGCGACAATTAATCCATTGTAAATAGATTTAAGTTTTCATATTTACACAAATTATGTTTCTTAAGAAAATAAGTGTTTTGACATATCTTGCGTCTTTTATTCATTGACTTATTATTATATTTATTTTTTTTATTTAGGCTTACTTAAAGGGTATTCAAATTCTACTTTAGAAAAATGGAAATCACAGCCTTTACAAATTTATTTTTATAAAAAACAAAATACGTGCAGCAAAAGGTAGATATCAAAGCTAAGTGGATTTCGTTCCCTCTGTGGTCTTACATAAATTGCGGAAGAAGGCAAATAAGTATGGGTTTAATGAAGTATTCAAACCGCCAATAAAATTAGAAAATAGCTTTACAGGATACAAAAGTTACCATGTGGATAATATTAGTGTATTAGTGGACAATATTAGTGTACATATTCAGTAAAATGTAATTGTAATCAAACTTATATCAACATGACTAAAAGATATGTGACAACAAAAATGAAAGAACATCTAAGAGACTCAAAGGATGATGATATCGCAGTTGGGGTATATCTAAACATTTGGTAGCCTCAAAGCACATCATAAATAACGTAATCATAAATAAAACGTAATCACAAGCAGAAAACTCAACGTATGAATCCTATTGTATTAGGACCAGGCGGCCGGAGTTAAATCTTTGTCAAGGATTACTAAACAAAGTTGGAACTACATTAAAATTAAGAAACACCATAAACCTTGCTTAATTATGTCTTGAATTAAAAATCACAAAAATTTTCATACCATTGTAGCATTTTTTTCACAATTATAAGAAACGAATATACGACAGGGATTGGCTACTATGATTCATAATGAAGTGAATAAAAAGTCGTTGTTACCTTAATTGCCTGTAAATACAGTTTTATAATTGTGTATAGTGTTCAACAATTTTGGAGAGAAGTTATTTCAGTGAAATTGTTCAAGAATTTGCAGAGAAGTTATCTGCATATTGATATAATTATGAGAGGAAGTGAACAAATAAACCAACATGTAAATTCATACTCAATCTTCAAAAAATCTGACAATCTTCTCCTGACAATGCTCTCAAAAATAAGTGAGTGAAATATAAGGACTCAAGAATAAATAAAAGATGCAAAGTACAAGATCCATTCAATAAATAATCGGAAAAGTTCTATAAAAAATACAAAATTTCGACAAAGTTTGTACTTCTTTGTTATTTTTTTGGTGATGTCCTAGAACTATTATGAGACGGGCCTGGCACGCCTATCTCGCGAACAGAATCGGTGAAACAAGATGGCGGCACTCTTGCAGGGTTGCGCCAACGTGGAGCAGCGGAATGTCATTAGATTTCTGTTAGCTGAAGGGTTGAAACCAATCGAAATTCACCTTTGGATGGCAGTGCAATATGGTGAAAGTTGTTTGAATCGAACACACTTATACGACTGGGCAAATAAGCTCAAACAGGATGTAATACGTGTTGAAGATTCGCCATGCCCAGGACGCTGTCTGTGCAGTCACGGAGAACAACACTACGAGAGTTGATGAGTTGATACGGGAAAACAGGTGTATTAAGGTGAGTGATACTGCAGCTAAGATGAACATACATACGCACGAACAAACGTACGCAAACCAAATGCTTGAAAATTTGAAGCGAACAGTTTTGAGGAAGCGGCGTGGACTGACACTCCACTGCTGCACGTTGGTGCAAACCTGCAAGGAAGCCGCCATCTTGTTTCATTGATTCGCAGCGTTCCGTTTGCGAGCCAGGCCCATCTGATAATAGTTCTAGAACACCACCAAAAAATGAGAAAGAAAAGCACACTTTGTCTAAGTTTTGTATCTTTTTATACAACTTTTCTGGTTATTAATTGAATGGACCTTGTACGTGCAAATATTTACTTTCTTATGATTGTAATAAGAATGCGAATAATACAGTTTTGGACAGAATGGACTTTCCTTGAAACCTCTTGGAACCAATTAATTGCATTATGCAAAGTATTCTTGTACTCTGTTACACTTACCCATTCCAGAGCCGCAGATAATTCCTATCTTTGGAGGCTCGCTGATGCGACTTTTAAGAAATTCTGCTATCTCTTGTACAACTTCATATGTGTATCTGTGAAAAATCGAAAAGAAAGAAAGAAACACTATTAAATCTGTTATAGAGCACAGAATACATTAAAAGTACAATTCTCATTTATCAATTCCTTTACCTGAAATAACTTACTATTTCTGTATGTTATTTCCATAACAGTTGTTTATTTCTACATTTTTTTCGCTGAGATAGTTACGGGTATTTTTCTAGAAATTATAACTATGAACTTATTATCTATCTTCATGGCGGGCTATGATTCAGTCACTGTAGTTTGTACCCCAACAGTTCTTAATGTTTTTGTAACAATTTCACGGATTTCTGACGTAGAAATAACTAAGTTTTAAGTTGATGACTCTTTTTAGATTTTTGCTTTTAATAATAATAATTATTATTATATTAATAAAAATCAGTGGTCACGTAACTGAATGCATGCTTTGCTAAAAGTTCAAATAACATAATTTGTGCCTTTATTAGTCATGTGTCTTGTTTCGCAAATTTACATCCCAGTTATCTCGATTGTTCTGAGATTGAATAGCAACAAAACTGGCATTGTTAATATTCTTTTCCAATTGTCAATCATCATTATTGTTTCAGTTCATAACTTGTGCTAAGCAACATAAATCTATTTGGCTTCTTTGAAACTCAGAGTTCCTTTTCAGGCTAAGACTATATGAGACAAGCCTGTAGAAGATTAATGGAGGAATTCTCACGCAGCAGTTGAGATATATTAAGCTCCGAACTCATAAGATATAGAGATGTGTGTTAGTGAACTCAAGATGAAGTGAATCAGCATCTTTCTTTTAACATAGAAATTTGAAAAATGAGATACCAAACAATATCGCTGGAATTCAAGAAGACAACTCTTCAATATATATTTTTCATACGTCTGATAATAGATGTTCTATTTATAAGTGAAAGTAATGAATTGGAATAGTAAAATGGTATATGAAGTGTTGACAGTATGTCACTTGGGTACTTTCTCCTGTTACTGAACCTAATATTGCTTATATTTTCCCAAATATGTGCCTGATATTTGTATATGAACTTCCAATTGTAAACATGTTCATGAAAATTGAGTTGTGTTAAAATCGCATGGAAGAAATTTTGCTCTTCCGGACAGCTATTCCTTATGATGAAATTATTTGTTGCACCAAGTTTTCTCTTGAAAGTGAACAAATAAACCTGGTAGTCAATCAGAATTAAATGCAGATTCGGAATTAAAGGTAGGTATGCATTCACATTAATTTTTAATTTCCTTATGTTTCAAGGAATACAAATTTAATATTACATGTGAAAGCAGTGGCGTATACAGAATTTCATCATACCGTTTCTCAAGTTCATATTCATTTGAGGACATCTGTATACATATGTTAATACGGTATGTGTGTCTTATTTCATAATATCTTATTGAAAGGGGGAGGTTACAACCCGAACTTTCCTTTGCGTACGCCACCATGTAAAAGACTTAAGAAAATTGTGTTTGTAACTGTGAAGTATTAAATGAAAGAATAGCGTTATGAACATTCAAAAAAGTACGTGCAAATATGAAGTGAATGGATTTAAAAAAAAAAAAAAAAGTTTTGCATTAATATTTGTAATAAATCCGAAACAAATAAACATAATAAACAATAACTTTCCAAAAATGTTAAAATTAAAGCTAAGTTGCCAAGTTTTGAAATTACAAATACGGAAAAAGTTTTTGGAAACAATTGTTCAGGACCTATAAATGCAATTTCCCTTTTACAGCTTAATTTGAAAATTAAATACATACAGCGTAAGTATATTCATAAAAGACATAGAACAAGAAGTTCCTGAAGCGGGTATGGAAAATAGTAGAAATACTGTCAGACAATACAAAAGAAAGTAAACTAGTACTTTCGCTAAATATCTCACCAGATTGGAGGGGATAAAACTAAGAATGGAATTATACAGGGTGTTTCAAAACAACACCGACGACGTTTGGAAGGTGATTCCTGACATAAAAATAAGACAAAAAGTATAGACCAACCTGGGTGCACAAATCCTTCCTTTCGGAGTTATAGGCTGCCGAAAACATGAAAAAAATGAACTTTAAAGGTCCATAACTTCAAGACTATGGGACCTACCGTAGTCGGATCAAGACTTCACTTAGGAACTAATATGTGCACTATCCAAAAATACACGTTTCAGAATCCTAAGGTACTCACGCAACAATTTTTATAGAGGAAGTTTAGCTACCGGCATATAATCTGAAGTACTCACCAACTACCTCTATAAAAATTATTGCAGAAATACAGCAGGATTCTGAAACTTGGATATTTGGATAGGCACATACTATTTCCTAGGTAAAGTCTTGATCCGACTACGGTAGGTCCCATAGTTTTGGAGCTATTGACCTTTAAAGTTCATTTTTTCACGTTTTCGGCAGCTTATAACTCCGAAATGACGTATTTTTGCGCCCAGGTTAATCTATACTAGAGTTCTTATATTTCAGAAATGAAAATCCGGGACGCTACTAAACAAAATCTTTAAAATGTTTAAAATGGAAAGAAGTGTTATATACTAATTTACTTTCTTCATTAATTAGAGTAGTTCAAATATTACTTAATCACATTTTTAGTCATTTTAGTATACCTTCTCCTCTCTACAGTTGCGTAGCAGCTGCCCCCGCAACCCCCGCAGTGCGGGGGGCCCCGAGGTATAGGGGGCCCCGAAGTCTTGCTATGAATAAAGATTTAAAGAAGTAGAACTTCAATCTTACTTCTATCGGCTTTACAACTAGGGTCCCTTCTCTATACTTTGCGGGGGGGCCCGCAAGTGTGCTACGCCACTGCCTCTCTAGTTAAGGAAACGTAAGTAGATGATTTACCTCCTCTTCTCACGATCTGTTACGTTTCGTGACTTTCAGAGTCTGTTTTAGCTCATTCAAGATATTATGTTTCCTTTCACACATTTTGTCTGTTCGTGTTTTATTTTTTTAAGAGTTAATGCAATTTCGCGACGCTTGTTATCTTCAAAGAACTTCTTTCGTTGAATTTTTACTTTATTTTTTAAACCTTTTGTCCCTAGCTTAATGAATGTTTTGTTTAATAATTAAATCCATGTTTTATGTATTAAAAAAAAAACTTTTGAATTGCCATACTCAGAAGTTGAAGAGAATAATTATATTTCTAATTCTGTGAACAAAAGCAAATTATAATATTACCTTACTTTCTTCTTCGCTGAAATCCGGGACTTTTGAAAGTTCCGAGAAACTTTTTTTGGTACGCCAGGACGCAGATCTCAATTCCGTGATTGTCTCTGATTTTCCGGGACGAATGGCAACCCTAGTCTATACTTTTTGTCTTATCTTGATGTCAGGAATCACCTCCCAAACGTTCTTGGTGTTATTTTGAAACACCCTGTATATATAGCGCAAGCAAATTATGATTATTTGATTGTGGTGATAAATTCGTATTATTATTCTTGAGCTTGCTGATCCCATCACCATCAGATTGCTGTCACGATCAGCCACTGTCTCAAATTTTCTAAACCGGTATTCATCGATTGGTGGTGGTGGTGGGAGCGACAAAAATGCTAAATACAACCCAAGTTGTTTTCTCCTAACAGTGGGGTACATAGTCCTAACTGTGATACACAATCAAAGATTTGGTAGAAAGAAAATAAAAATAATATAAACTTAATGGAAATGTCTCATTTGCACTTGACCTAAAAAAGATACTTTGTTTTTTTCTTCAAAATTACTCCAGAACTGAAACTGCTGCGATCAGCTAGTTGTTTGATTGGAAAAATTCCATTTTACTCGACATATGCGTTGTTGACCTCAATCAGCTGATGACCACTGAATCCGTATAACGTAAGTACTTGCTTGGATTTCTTAATGCGGAACCTAATCGCTATTGATAACCTATAGGTCGTGACAAGCCATGCCATGTAGACCCCCTGGTGTGAGAAAATGCACTTATCTCGTTTTTTTCTTTCTTTCTTCAGTAGTCAACGCCGAAGATAACCTATGAGAACCAAAACAAATGTAACGTAAGATGCTTCTCGAATGTAAGTTGCGTCATGTGTAGTTGGTTCATTATTTTATTTTTTGAGTGCTTTACATTAAATTTGATATGAGACTAAATTAACCTGGATGATACTCCTATATTGCTGCCAAGTATACAGAAGTTACGTAGGTCAGTTTTAGCTAAAATATTCTTTTCAAGTCAGAAGCTTTTAGTGGAACCCTATTCGACTACTGCGTACGAAATCCTACCGAATCTAATTTTACAAATTGCAAATATATATATGCACACACTGGGAGAGGCATTTAAAACTGTTTTTGGAAATATCTAGAAAAATACATATCGGATGCAAAGGTTGTAAAAAAAAAAACTTGTTCGTCTTGAAGCGAGACATCCAGTGACATAACGCTCGACCCCCCCTTCCTGTTGCCCCACCTTTCGAAGCCGGGAAGGGGTCAGTTTTGACATCTTAAATAGGAACTCCCATTTCTTATTGCAGATTCGGATCCTCCGAGAAAAAATGAAAACTTCCGTTGGTGAAGAAGAAAATTGAAGAAGTAGCGAGTATTCGGATAACACAGTATCCTCGAATGGGAGAAAGGAAAAAAGATAAGAAAATTAGAGTAGAATAATCAAAGCGAAGATTATACCCCCCAAAAATGCTATCATATAATCATATAGGGGAAGATGGGGTAATAAGAGACACTCAGGGTAATAAAAGACAAAGGTAATTTAAAATGTTGACAGTTTTCAAATCATGTTTCTGATTCTTTGTGTATATTTACTTTGTTACTGGGCAACACAATAGAAAATTAATTTTTTTCTTCCCAATGGATAGGAGGACTGTAAAAAATTATTTTACTTTAATTGCAGTTGTTGTCTCTTATTACTCCATATGAAGTAATAAGAGACGTTGCCCAGGTTTCTTCCATGCTGTGCTTTGTTATTAAACTGGGATTACAAGGGATATGCCTAAAATGTTTTCTATTGCCCTATCTTTTTACATGTTTTTATTCTGACTACTTTTCTGTCAATTGTCACGTGTAAATTAAGGTTAGTGAAAGTCGTACTTGAAAGTTAAATGCTTTTAATTACAAACTATACAAGTTTCAGCCTTTCATAATTTACGAAGTTTTTCGCTCATTCTGAACATTTTGGAATGACAAAATTACACATTGTAGTCATATAAACCTTTTTTATTAAAAAGGTAGGGCCTACATCGTAAAACAACTCTTCATGTTACAATAGCTTCTTACACAGTTGGCTATACAAAATTAAATAGGCTATACCAAAATGAAAAAAAAAATAGCCTGCGTGAATACTTTTAACAACAATGGAATGAAACTTTAAGGCCTAAAACAGAAAATAGGCCTAGACCAAAATTTTTAAAACCAAACATTCTCCATTTTTAACAACAAAGCCTCTTCATATTTACAAGTTCTGCTCTTTTAACAATGAACGGATCATTTCCTAATAAAATTACAGGACCATAAAAGATAAACACTTTATTCACTTCCTGAATATCATCATGAGGAGGCCAATGGAATTTTAATCTTCAGTTAGTGAACCTGGAAAGACCAAACGACTGTCTCTTATTACCCTGACCAAAAAAAAGGGGGGAGGGGTAATAAGAGAGAGATACATTTTCTGGTAAGCTTATTTATCATAGAAAAACTGGAACAATTCTACTTTGAAGTATCACTAATGCTGTACGAATTTATGTAACCTTTAAAAAAAACATTTATAATTAAGTTGTAAAAAAATTCTTCACGAAAAAGTCTGACTTTAGATACGTAAAGTTTTTGGTAGACACTTTTTGAAAGGCAGAAAAGAAGGTAAAGAATTTGCCTAAAAGCAATTAATTTTTTTTAGGTTTGAACACAGAATGGTACAGTAAGCTGTGGAGTTTTTTTTTTCGTTTTTTCTGGTGATAAACCAAACTACCAGCCATTTTGTCTCTTATTACCCCGTCTTTCCCTAATGCGTATATATAACAATAAGGAAAATATTCATTAGCGAATGAGTACTCGCGGCATCTTTATTGTACAGTCCTTTGATTTATATGGAGAACTATTTTTTTTTATTTTCTTTGGATTTAATGATGTGATTTTACTGATTTTTTCAAATCTAGTTAAATATTCCCTGCTGTTAAGACAAAATGATGCGAGTATCATGGACAGAAAGGAGAAGTAATAAAATAAACAAACGAAAACCTGTGCATCCCGGAGGAAGAAAGAATCAATGTGGAAGGCCAATAACGAAATAAAAAGAAAGACAACTCTCTTACAAATTTTCATGCTACATCAATCATCTCCCTGTTAAACAAGTATAGGTTTATTAACAAAATGTACAAATGTGCGTTGAGTTAGGAAGTTTTGGGAGATTTAGACTCGGCTGATCCTCGTGGGTACGCCCTTGATCTGAAGTCAATGTGCTAACTCATGACATGCAACCATAGAAGTATCCGAGAGTTATGGAACCCATACATACAGATGATGATCAGAAAAATGGAAACACCTGAACGAAATTGCAACTTACCAGATTAATATGGTGTCGGGCCACCTTTCGCCTTCAGAACAGCCTTGATGAGACGTGGGATGGAGGCATAGAGGTCATGAATGGTAGCAAGTGGAATTTTACACCATTCCTCGTGCAGGGCATCGGCCAGTTCTGTGAGAGAGGATGGAGGTGGAAATCGTCGCCGGAGTCGTGTTTCCAAGACGGACCATAGATGTTCAATTATGTTGAGATCTGGGGATTGGGCGGGCCAGGGGAGGTGTTGAACTTCATCCTGATGTTCCTCAAACCACGCTGCAACAACGCCAGTTGTGTGAATGGGTGCATTATCATCCTGGAAGATGGCGTCATTGTCCGAGAACAACATCCGGATCATAGGATGCAAGTGGTCTCCTAAAATTGCGACATAATTGTTGGCAGTGATTCGTCCACTAAGTGTGACCACAGGACCCAATGAAAACCATGATATGGCGGCCCACAGCATCACCGAGTCGCCGCCATGTTTCACAGTTGGGCGGATACACTTCAGATCATAAGCTTCTTTGGGCGTTCTCCACACATAAACACGGCCCGTGGTTGGGAATAGGGTGAAGGATGACTCCTCCGACCATATCACACGTTTCCAGTCCTCAACGGTCCAAGTTGCATGCTCGCGGCACCATTTGCGGCGTGCGGAAGCGTTATGGTCCCTGATGAGCGGTTTGGCCCGTGCAACATGACCCCGTAAGTTCATGTCATGTAATTCGCGGCGGACTGTGATTGTCGAAACAGGGTGGGGGAGGTGCTGATTGAGTTCCTCCGTCAGTTGCTTCGCAGTGGTACGACGATTCTGCGTGACAATACGCTTTAATACCCGGCGTGACCTGTCACTCATGATTTTCTTCCGCCCACTGTTCCGCTTCCCCGATGTGGTTTTCCCGTGTGTTGTGTAGGCCGTCATCACCTTCGACACTGTCCCATGCGACACAGCTAACACAGTAGCCACTGCCGTCACACTCACTCCGCATAACCGCGCACCAACAATTTGCCCTCTTTGAAAATCTGAGAGGTCTCCCACTTTACACTACCTCCGTCTGCCCCAGCCACTGGACACTGCTGTTCCACTGTGCCTGACGTAGTATGGAGACCGACCTAACACACCACCACCAGCGGTCTGGCGCTGCGGGCGCCACGACACACTGCCAACCCATACATCTGACGTGTTGCCAACTACATGTGTTTCCATTTTTCTGATCACCATCTGTATGTGAAATTTTCGTTAATAGTGAGTAATGTTATTTTGGAACATAAACGTGCAAGTATATCGCGGTATTACCAATAACGTCCTTAGTAATACAAAAATATAACCTAACACGTAAGGTAAGTATTTTTATTCCATGTAGCCTACAGTTTTTTACGCTATCCTCGTTTAAATGTATACGCACCGCCAATGACGCGCCTGCTCCCTACAGACGCATCCCGCACGAGCCCCCTCCTGCGCTCTTGCTTTGGGTTAGATACCATTCATACTTTTTAGTGGCCACCTAATACAAATTGGTGAATGTCTTTGGCGGAATAATTATTTTTGTGTACATACACTGAAGCTCTCCTAAATGAATCTGTACAGAAGAATGCAAGCCTATACCCCAAAATGATTGTTTAAGATACAGAGATTTCATTTACTGGAAAAGAAGTATATATGCAATGAATTTATGGATCCGTACAATAAATCTGTACTTAATTCATTACTTATTTAAGTCTGGCTAAATGTCCCTTTTTCTTTTGCAAATATGAACTTATGCATACATATATATAGTATTACTTAAATTAAATTTGAGCATTAAGTATGAAAATTATAGGTATATCAGAAAATTTAATTTTCACGAAATAAGAGACATTTAAATAGTTTTGAAGAAGTCACTAAATCAAAGAAAGTTCCAATTCATTTCCAACAAAACAAAAATAAATCCCCACATAAATCAATGGGATAAAGAAAACAAAGATGGCGCTGGTATTCAACACAATTGATAAAAGTGGCTAATTTTAAACATGTTTATTTTAGTAAATCCAGAGGGCGGTACTTGAAAGTCCCATGGGGCCACGAGGTTCAAACTACATAAAAAAAAAACTGAAATGGAAACTTTCACTTTATTGTTTACATGTGTGATCACACTGTACGAACCAAACAAAAGAATTACGTTTCGTTTTTTTTTTATCGTTGGAATTTGAAGTCAATTATCTGCCAATTAGAAGAAAAAGTCAAATCTTTTTTTTCTTTTGTAAATTGTCCAAAAAAAGAGCGCGCAAAGAATTGAGAACATAATCAGAACAAAAGCTTTCTATTTGTGAGTTCATAATTATTTGAAATCAAAATAACATATGACCCTAGCAACACATAGAACTTCCATCTCAATTCTTGTAGTAACTATAGTAATAATTTGACGTTTAATGGACGTAAAAAAATAAAAATAAACCAGAAATAATTGATAACCTAATTAGAAGGTCGTTTTGTGGAGACTTTTGTCACAGACTATTTCCCAATACTATAAACTTCTTAAGGTCATAATAAAAGATAACCGAATCTCGTGGGTCAAATTTACGCAATAGTTTTCTATATTATATACTTGATAAGGAGTTGAAGAGGGTGAAGCGTACTTGTAACGTAAGCTATTTGATAATGTTATTGCAAAAGTATCATATTTTTTTCCTTCTAATTATTATTTAAAAAGTAATGATATACTCCGATATTTTATGTCTTCCAAGTTTCTATTTTATCTTTTAAGTTAGTTATAAATTATATACAAAAACAAAGTAATGCGCTTGGTGGGAATAACCTGTGACTTTGTGATGTAATATATCTGATTTTTTTTTTATTATTGTTATTGTTTATCAGCAGTTGTTTCTACGGATGTTCCTAATTCGTTAAGATGTCCAGGGCCGCAACTTATGAGGGGCAGGGGCAACTGGCTTCCCAGGGAATCTCTCCGTTGTTCGAGGAGGGCCCACTTTAAGACAAAATTTTCTTACTTCATATACGATACGAACATGAAATTATAAATGAAGCATAAACAAAACAGCACACAAAAAGTAAATAAAACAAAAATTAGTTGTGGGTTCATTTCAGTAAAAAAAAAAAAAAAAAAAAAAGTTACTATTAGGAGCGCTAGAAATTATATTATTTATTCGTATGGCATTGAGATTTATTAATATTGTCCCCTTAATTAATTTGTCATGTATGGAAGAGGTCCAGGTGCGTAACTAACGGCCCCGCAGACCTTGCCTTGCGGGAGGGCCCACAGACTTCGGGGGCCCGTAAAGAGTATGAGAAAAATGGAAAAAGAGAGCCCAAAAATTAGAAAAACAACTTTTTCTAGAGGGCCCAATTATGCTTGCCCCCACAAAAAATATAAGTTACGGCGCTGAAGATGTAGGCCCCTTATTATTCAGAACACTACGTTTCTTAAGAAATCTCCAGGAGAGTAATTAAGAGAGAGAGAGAGGCAGTATACAGTAGACTTCCTGTTAACCTATAGCCACGGAAAGGGGCCCTAATCGAATAACGAAAACGTCGGTTAAAACGATATTAAACATTTCATAGCCCCTACATTATATAACATCTCTATAATGGCTTTAAAAAAGGCTTATGGTATCATAATTCAATAAATTTAAAGAGAAAATCAGCAGTTTCAACCAGAAGCCGCTCCAGCGATACTCAGTTGAGCGAAATACTGTATATTAATTAAAGCACACTAGCTATTAACAGTGCCGGATTAACCCATCCAGAGGCCTGTGGCTAGAAAAATATATGACCTCTGCTGACTTTGCCTAATACATTTCTGTGGAAGTACAGTAGGAGAGTTAAGGGAATATGTTTCATAGTTTTGGTCATATTTATTTCACGATGATGATTGTGTCTTTATGAGTCCTCTTAGTTGATATTTTGATCAGATGGAGATCCTTGTCCATCTGGAGGCCGGGGGCTACACCTCCCCTTAATCCAACCTAGCTATTAATACAAATCACACTTATTTACAGTGTATGTTTATTGATTGAAGAAAACCACAACACTATAAAAATACAATTGAGATTACAATACTGAATGAACTACAGAACAGTATTTTATAAACACATTTACTAAACGAACTAAAACACATTAGGTTTGTTGTATGATATATTGTTGTGGAGCACCGAGTTCAGGTGATAACGAAAAACGACTTATTTCTTGTAAGATGGGCGGTAAAGCCGACTACCTTTTCAGACGCATCTTTACCCCTGACGGGAGAAATAAGGTTTATGGCAAATATTTGTAAGACGTATACAAATTTTCATTGATTTCAAAATACGTGATTCAAATTCGGTTTTATTTCAGCTCTCATCCCCATCTCTTCCTTTAGAAGTCACATTTCAAAATCTCTATCCTGTCATCAGCATAGGACACACGTCGCTGTACCTTCAAAAACCGCTATGTGCAAAATTCAAAATGTGTGCGAGAGCTAAGAAACGAATGCATATTCTTCATTGTTAGATGGTAGGGAAAAAAGAAACTGTATACGCAGTTGTAGCGCGTGTATTATTTTAACGCCAAATCAGGTATGTATATTTGAGCACACTTAGTGGACAATGATTGGAGCAATTTGATTGCAACATCACATGGCGAATTTTGTTTTATGATGTAATTACCTCATAAATGTGATATCGTATAAGGATAAGGGTCTTTGTAGGATCTATACCGACATGCTCCTATATCAGTGAAAACGTATTTTTGAGCAAAAAGCTGTACATAGTGGCAGACCCGTATCCACGAGGGCCCGCCCCCTAAAATTTTTACAGTAGGCTTGCAAATGATAGTGATGAACTATAATATGGTTGGATCGGCCCCTAACTTCTACCGCCCCCTACATTTTTGGGCTGGCTATAGGCTTGCATAGTGGTATTTAAAGGAGCAACGGTGAAAAAATTCAAGGTTCTACGGTTAACAGTTTCGGAGGTCTGAAGAACAGCAAAGAATTTGTTGGGATTGAGATTTGACGATCCTTTTCAACACGAAGACCATATCAGATATGAATCTGCACTTTGATGTAAAATTCGAATTATATGCTTTCGTCGAGATTTGAACTTCGGTTCTCCGCACCGAAGATGAGAATGTTAAAAAAAATTAAGTACGTTGGCAAGTCAGATGGTTGGCAAATGCTCCACAAAACAATCAGTTACAATGTAGGGCCAACGTTGGCTATTGGCTAGCCCATCGTTTTCCCTTATTGGGCCTACTGTCTATGCTACTAGGGTAATGTCTTATGCTGCCTGGCCATGCCATCCAACAGAAGATACTCCTGAATGAAAATGAAGTTACTAGCGTGAAATTAGGACAAAGCACTGGCATACGCAAGGGAAGGTTTCGGAGTTTGAATCCCATCTTGAGCAAGGTATTAAGCAAAAATAAGTGTTTACCCTATATACGTATGTATATACAAACACCTGAAACCTGGGATCTTGAACCACCCTCCCTGACGAGCTATTGCGTATGCTGTTCTGATAAAGTAAAACAAGATGAAGATATACTGAACCAACGGCAGAGAAATCAGGACGGCCTGTGAGTACTGTCCCTGACAACTTAGTATATTCAGCATTACTTAGAATTAACATTTATAATGTAAAAATAAATAAACCTGTCTGCGCTATTACTCTATTAAACACACCAGTTATAACTATACCAAAAGATTCAATGATCTGTTTTTCGAATTTGGGAAGCTGGGCACCAAATGTAAGATCTCCACCACCGAATCAAGTTGAACTTGTATTTCCTATAAAGTTCGTTAATATGATATATTGATATTTATTTCACATTTTTTTGTTTACAATTGCTGAAAGTAAATTTACTTTTTTATTATTTTCTCAAAATACTTATAACATGTCATACAATCATAACAAGGAATGACAGTCCATACTACAATCCCTCCAGCAGCATTTTTAAAAGTTTGAATATGGAGCTGATATTCACATGCTGCTTGGAAATCTTGCTCAGATCGTGTTTCAAAAATCCAAACGATGAAGTAGCCCTCCAAAACTCATGGCTATAGTAATTCTTTCCCCAAAACGGAGGTCCAGGTTCGATTCACGAAGGAAGAGCAGGCCGGTAGCCAGCTCAAAAATGTAGGGGGGACTGGTAGAAGTTAGGGGGGGCGACCCAACCAAATTATAGTTCATCACCATATTATAGTTTATTTGCAAGCCTACCGTGAAAATTTAGGGGGGCGGCCTACCCTAGCCCCCCGTGGATACGAGCCTGAAGAAGAGCATTGATATTTGAACATTATGGTCGTTCAGATTCCACTTAACCCTTATCCGGGCAAGCTATTTTTGTAACGTAGACGGCAACTGGGGCCTTACCAACTCTGTTAGCCTTACCAACTCGATATGTTCATGACTTTCACTTCGACTAAAGATAGAAGAATTCAGAATTTTATGTCATCGAAATATGTATGGTTATTGAGAAATTCGAAAATAAATATGAAGCTACTGGGCCTGGGAGGCCCCGGTTGCCCGGATAAGGGTTAAACTGTAGGTCCACGTCTCATATAGCCTCAGTGCTCAAAGGTACGTTAAACATCAGCAAATAACAACAAAACTATTTTCCCGTAACACACGCACATCTCGCGTATGAAAACCTTCAATATTTGTCTCATTGTAGCTTTTACGTAAATAAATAATATCCAAGCCATTAGGAAATAAAATTACGCGAAACAAATTCCAGAAACCACTATATTGAAATCATACCTGTAATAATACGTAACTAGGGATATCATATTTCTCCAAGAACATGCGTTTCCAAATAAGTTTAAAATAAACAGTACAACCTCGTTTATCCGGACTAACCGGACCAAAGGTAATCCGGAAAATCGAAAATCTGGATAATCCGGGTAATATGGGTAATAAGCAAAACAAATCCTTAAATGAGCAGACTTACCGTTTATTACTATAACTTTCCACATCATTTCTTAATAAAGAATTGGTCCGCTGTCTTCTGTTTCAAACATGTGTGGCGTTTGAATGAAGCACGATCATGCAAACGCATTATCATTAATAGTTCAGCTGGAGTGGTGCCGAGCTGACGCTCTAAGTACCCCACGATGTTTATCAGCTGGTGCGCAGCATCTGCATGTGTCGGCAGCCATTTTCAGAAATGTCTACAAATCTGATCCGGATCGAGGAGTGGATAAACGAGATTGTACTGTATTAATAACTACCCTTAAATACTTGACCATTTTGATTAATAGATACTTCATAAACTTCGTAAGGCCGTTTCTAACATTAATTGATGTTTAACAATGGTCTTTATTAGTGTATTTATCTGCTGATTTGGCATTTCTCAACAATTGTTTGTCGAAAAGTGCAGCTATTGTTACAGTTCTTCCTTGCAATCAGCATAGTGAGAATAACCCCTTTGGCATGGCTTAAAATTTAAACTGCAGTATATTTTTGTATTAGTAATTAAATAGAAAACAATGTGTGTCCTGTACAACCTTCATACAGGAAAGAAAAATAGATTGTAAAATTACAGTACCATCCTGTGTATATAGGAGTCTGGCGACCTTACACGTGAGGTTATGATGAATGTAATCTAATTATTAAAAAAATAATAATAATAAAATACTGTTATAAATTTCCTACGCTATCACAATTTACCTGCATACATTTTTAGGTTTCATTTAGTCAACAATAACTCTGTGAAGTGATATAAGATATTTACATAGGCAAATAAGTAAAAACTCTTTTGAGATTTATTTATTTACTGATTGTTGTAGTCGTCATCCTGATAAGTCTGATTAGAAGGACAATATTATCATCTTCATATTATTAAGAATATCCGTGTGGTTTAGTTTGACGTACATAATAAATTCAGGACAATTTTTTAAATGATTAATCTAAATCCGTGCTCCTTACTGAAGAACGAAAACTTGATACTTCTTATCACGCCTCACCTGACATAATTTTATTTAGTCACTTTTATTTACTTCGTTGAAGAGTCCTTAAAAACATATCTTATATCAACATTGCTAATTACGTAATATGAAGGCCTCTTAAGTTTCTGGGTTTTTACAACACATTTTTTAATAGTATTTTTTTAAAAAGTCTTTTTATCTGTTTATATTGTCAAGCGTCTAAGGACTTTGAATGTGAATTCATTAAAAAAAAAAAAAAAGAAACTTAAGTACAAACAAATAGAATCAATTTTGCATTCAGATGTTATTACGCTTCAGCTTTTAAATTTAAAATGAATAAATAAACTCGGAGAAACCAACAGTCGGGGCCAAGGGCGCCCATCAGGGTTGGCAAGGTGGGGCGCTCGCCCCCCTAGAGGAAATTGTACTTTAGAATGCCGAAAATCTAATAGAATTTTTACATTAGTTACAGCAAAATTTGAAACTAGTTTTGAAACATCGCTTATATTTGCCCCCCCTTGGAAACCACAACATGGGCGCCCTTGGTTAGGGCCAGTTCAACTATACGTGCAACATTTTGCACCGGGCTGCAAGTTTCGAGAGGCGACAAAATCTGTCATAACTATAGGCCTATTATTTAAAATAAATATTCCTTAATGGATGACGATGATGCTAGTTAAATGTACTATGCTGATTGGCTATTTCAATGGTACATTCACAAATTAGGTTTAGGTCGCATTACTTGAAGGTCACATGGATAGTGCTAAAGCAAATGATCAAACAAATCCTATCATCAATTGTTTCATTGCTGTCAAATACAAGAACTTAATTCTTGAACAGTAGGGAACACTTGTTCCATTTAGTTAGTTTTCATAGTTTTGATATGAAAACTAGTTTTGTCTTTGTCACAAACAGGTTCCTTTATCACTGAAGGTGAAAACAGAGTTGTAGTTTTTTTTTTAATTAACAGATGTAGAAGGAAAATTAGGCAATAAAGGTAAAAGAACTAGTTGCACTGAAATTGCAAACTGATATATTGAAATTGAAGTTCGATCTTGAATTCTATAAAAACCATCTCTCCTCTGCATGTATGTTCGCTTTATCTTTCACTAACATAATAGATTATTATTTAAAGAAAAAAAACACATAAAGAAATTGTATTTGTAGTGTTTAGGCCTTTCTGAGTGCAAGTGCACTTTCCGTCCTCTTCGTTGTTTATGATGGGGTAGCACACTTAAAATCGTGGATTTTAAGATTTGTTCTTTCTGGAGAACGGGCCCTGCCAATTTGCTTCATATTGGAACAGTTTTGAATTCACAAATTCGTATGGCAACAAATAATACAATGTCGGCAAGGAGGCTCAGGGGTAGAGCGCTCACCTCTGATGTTCTTATGCGAGGGAATCCTTTGTTAGACTCTAGGCTATGTGAGTTTATAGCGAAGAACATCTCATTTTCTGTAGGTTTCTCGGAGTATTTCCGCTTCTTACCACATTCTTATTCCACAAGATCTTTTATAATCTTACTCTTCTTACCTACCCGTTTCCATTAGTTTACAAAGGATAATCATGGGAAGCAAAACTAAATAATAATAATAATAATAATAATAATAATAATAATAATAATAATAATAATAATAATAATAATAATAATAATAATAATAATAATATGGTTTCGTATGTTCAATTAATTCCAACATTCATCCTTAAAAAACACGTCCACACGAATTTACTCCAAACCGGATTCGCATTTGTTTTTACAAGAAATGAAATACTTATTTTAATTTTCCGCCATTGAGTTAATGCTAGTGGATGATTATAAAGGAGTTGTTGAGAACGAAGCAGTATCGTCCATCTTACCATCACCGTGTCCCTTACCCTTTGTGCTTGAAGACCCAGGTTCGATTCCCGATGGCTTATATGATTCGGATCCCACGTTAAGTTGTAATCTACTTCTCGCATAGCCTCGCTGTTGAAAGAAATGCTACATTCAAAATTAACCCTCGCTGCGTAATCTTGTGAAGTTCAACAACAACAACAACAACTACTACTACTACTACTACTACTACTACTACTAATAATAATAATAATAATAATAATAATAATAATAATAACAATAATAATAATAATAATAATAAAATAAGATTTTTCACAAAAAGAAAATAGCCATGGTGTTATTAAAACAGTTACCGGTACAAACCCGCCTAGAATGAATGAATGAAATCTAAGTTTTACGTCCCACAGTTATGCCGATTAGGCTAAAGGAGAGGATGATTATAGGAAATGGAATGAAGGAAGTGGGAGGAAACGGGAGAACCCCGAGAAAATCCTCGAGCACGGTGTTTGTCCACCACAAAGTCCACACGGCGCGAGCTGGGATCGAACCCGGGCCCCAAGCACCGGAGGTAAACGCTCTACCACTTAGCCACCGCGCCCCCTCAAACCCGCATAGAATGGAATCTATAACATCTATATTTTGATGATAACGTAGTAGGCTAATTAATTACTATATAACTCATATTTATTAGAATTTTATGTCAAAACAAAGCGGAATATATTTTTATTATTGTTATCAAGTACGATAACTCATAATCTAATCAAAACTAGGGATAACTTTTCTTCTGTATAACAATTTCCTAGAATTATTACTGATTGCTTGCAGAGAAAATGTTGCTAATTACTACACACAGTGTGCTCCATAAGTTCCGGAGGTACCTTGAAATAAAATACTTAACGATACCAGAAACATTTATCGCCACGTTAGTTTTCTACATACATCCTTTCTAACACCATATATTCGCGAGATTGATCACAAAGGCTCTGAAATGCTCTAGGAAAGTCCGGATTGATTATAATGTACACGGCTCACGAGTGTATTTGTTACAGAACTACAGAACATCTACGAAAAAATATTTTTCAGAATTGTGTTCCGGTCCAACTAAACCACTGGCGTGGACTACATCTATTTCTAACAATGATATATAGGGTGTTCCATTTAACGTTGTCACCCTAAGTATTTTCGAAAGGAAACAAAGTATGGAAAAACAATTGGCATAGTAATTAGTATTGGCATTGGATTAGTACCCTTATCAGTGATATACTTCAAATCCAGAAAATATTTCACTAGGTATACATATCTTGTTTCATTAAAAAAAAAAAAATGTCGCAACGTTAGATAGAACACCCTATAGCTGTGTGCTATAAATCAACTCCATAATATAGAATACAGTAAGTGTTCCTTCCTGACTGTAAGCTGTGTTTTCTTACGTCACTCACAGTTTACAACAGATAAAAATCAAGGACACTAGTTACATAATAACAAAACAAACAAAATTCTCGGTTATGCACTTTAACTCTTATTTGTTAAATAAATGGTCTAGAAATAGGTTCTACGTAGTGTTAATAAACAAAAAAAAACTTCTTATTTTTGTCTTCAACTGGCGTCGCTTTAATTTATTTTGATTTTTCTCCAGTGTTCACATTAAGGGAAATATAATGAAGAAAAAAACGCTTAAAAAATAGGCACCCCTGATTTTATTTTTAGGGGGTCTTTGTGTCCAATCCTGACAAAAGCTGATGGTATAATCTTTAGATTTGAATTAGACTTTGCAGAAGTGGAAATAGTTCATCTCAGAACTGCACATACTGAACATTAAAAGTTCTGGTATCGTGTTCTATTTTTTTAAAATGAATATTTTTCTGTGATCCACCCTGAGCAAAACGTCTTGCCCCAACCCTGCATATCACAAACTATATATAACAGAATTCACTAATACGATGTTATGGCAATCCTTATTTTTTGACTTCCGAGTTTTTTTTTCAGTCTCATCTCCAAGGGCGCCCATCAGGGGGGCAAGGTGGGGCGCTTGCCCCCTCTAGAGGAAATTGTATTTCGGAAGATCGAAAACCCAATAGATTTCTTAGTTACCACAAAATTTGAGACTACATTTGAAATGTCGCTTATACTTGTTCCCCTTGGAAACCACAACATGGGTGCCCTTGTTCATCCCCTAAAATGGTTCCATAGATCAAATTAATCCATTATTAAAGAGTAACTCAATTGAATAATATTAAATGGTGCCCCAAGCGATCTCAAGTTTTCATTGATTCAAGTTGTCTCAGTATACGAGTGACACCATATCCTAGATAAGAATGATGTAGGCAGAACCGCATCTATTACTGTATAGTACTAACATGGCGGCCATCTTAAAGTTTGCTATCTTGGATTCAGATTCGCAATCTTTAATAGAAAGGGGATTTTCACTAAGTTGTGGGGTAACTTTTTACCACAAATACACATCTGACGTTATTTCCAACTTATACTTAATCACTTGAAATCGCTTGGGACACTATGTAATATTATGCATATTATTAATTGAGCTAATTTTTCTCGTGGGTTACTTGGTCTGATATGGAACCATTTTAGGGGGTGAGAGTAAAAAAAATCCCGAAAGTTGAAAAATTAGGACCACCCTAGAATCGTCTCTCTCTCTTGTTATATATATATATATATATATATATATATATATATATATATATATCCCAGTTAAGTTTATATATATCCCAGTTATATCGTATTTGTGCGTTACAAGTGTAATATATATTTTTACATGCCACTGCTAAAAATACATCACCATTCTATGCTGAGTTGTTCGCGAAACTAAATCAATTTGTGGACAATGTTATAATGACGCATGTGTCTAAGCATAGTTTTACCTGTACTAAACAACAGACGCGCACCGGAAACTTTTTGTGGGGGTTTGTTGAGGTTGAAAGTCGAAAGATTGAATTGGATTCGGACTAGGTGGACCCTCGTGAGTCAAGGTCTGTCGACCCTACTGTTCCTTTCCTCTTTTAGCGCGGAACAGTAGGGTCGACGGACCTTGCTCGTGAGTATATGTTCGGTATAGACAAAACACAGGTATGTTATTTAACAAAAGTAGCTCGTTTGTTTGTCCCCTCTTATGTGGTTACGCCGCCGCTATCTGATAACTAGACATTGGATTTTTATACAAATGCATATTTTGTTTGTTTCTATGCATTTCTGTTAAACTTGGTAGGGGTTTGTAACAACAGTAATACACGTCGAATTTAAAGTTTTATAGTGCATATAAATGCATATTTGGAAGGTTGGAGCCAGTGGCGTATTTACGATTTTGTTTCGCGAGGGGCTTTGCTAACTTTCGGGGGGGCTTTGCCTGAAAATGTGAAAATTCTGCAAGATATTTCATATGCTTTACTATAGTAAGATTTCGTGGGGGGCTTAAGCCCGGAAGCCCCTCCCCTAAATACGCCACTGGTTGGAGCATATATTAGTGCTTAAGAACATATTCATCATATTCTATAAGTTTTTATTTCAGATACTGTATATGCTTAGCCAGTGGCGTATTTACGATTTTGTTTCGGAAGTTCGGAAGGGGCTTTGCTCACTTTCGGGGGGCGGGGGAATTTGCCTGGAAATGTGAAAATTCTGCAAGATATTTCATTTACTTTACTATACAAAGTAAGATTTCGTGGGGGAAGGCTTAAGCCCGGAAGCCACTCCCCTAAATACTCCACTGTGCTTAGCTAAAAATGGAATAAATCCAATTTTAGTTTGTATTTTCAACGCATTTACATGTCTATGTAACAGAACAGCTTTCTGCATGGGAGAATGGAAGAATGCCTAGTTTATGGAGGAGAGGACCAATAATTTTATCAACAAATCAGAAGAGCAAGGACGCTTACAATTGCCAAAAACGTTAAGAGAAATCTGATAATGATAAAGACATTGTGTCGACATCGATCCAGAAACAAGAATCACGAGGAATACTGCTCAGTGAATACGTAGCTCTAGTTGATGAAGTTCTGCGTATGCTCCGTTCTTGGTAAGTTGGGGCGCTCTGTGGAAAAGAAATTTGACGGATGTTATTGTCAGAAACTCCGACAACAAAACAATTGAAGCCACGGGAAAATAAATTCAAGGGCTAAATTTCAACTTGCCTAAGGCACTGGTGTGGAGCGTGGCGCTGTACGGATCAGAGACGTGGATATTAAGAAAAGCCGAAATATCCAAGCTGGAAGCATTTGAAATGTGGTGTTGGTGCAGAATGCTGTGTATATCATGGACCGAAAGAAAAAAGAATGAAGACGTACTAAAGGAAGCTAACGAAGGACGACAGACCATGAAGATAATAGGAAAAAGAAGAAAGAGCATGGCCATCTTATTCGACACTCCGATTGGATCACTGTGCTGATAGAGGGAAAGGCAGAAGGAAAAGCAGGAAGAGGAAGGCCAAAGATGGAAAATCTAGATGCAGTTACGAAGAAGTGGCCTTGTCAAAGTATAAAACAACTCTCCCAAGCGAGAGAAAAGTTTTAAAATTTCCATGTTGCAAACCAACCTTTGGTTGAGGTGAACAAGAAGAAACTTGCTCCTCTCTATAAATATAGTCCAGTAAGATCTATTAATGTCAACAGGTCATTCTCTGGCTGCAAATGTCATAAACTAACACCAATGAAAAGAAACATCTAGTGATAAACCGTGAGGCTAATTACTGGAAGGCAGGGGCGGATCCAGGACGGACTTCTGTGGGGAGGTGGGTTGTAATACTGCTACTTAGAGCTATTTTTAAGAGATCCGAACTCTGGGATGGGTTTTATATAAATAAATATAAATATAAATATAAACATAAATATAAAATAAGAAAGTTTCTTCTTCTGGGGGGACGATCGGGCGATTGCCCCCCTGGATCCGCCCCTGTCGAAAGGAGTAAATATTTAGAAACGACAACTTTATTTCTTTTTTGTAGAGCGGAAACATGTACAAAAAAAAGTGAGGCTCATATTATTTCATGTAAAGTAAATACACACTAAAATACAAACGTGAAAAAACTAGAGATTGTGTTCTCATATCATCGTGTTCTTTTAGTATCATAATTTGCGTGTGTTTTAAAAAATTAGAAGTAAATAAACTGTACCTACCATAAAAATAAATTCTGAAGAGAAGCCCCTTTAAGGTAAAATACACTTTCGATTTACATTTTACCTACACAACTATCACAAGTTGTTGCATATTTGAAAAATGCTCTCTTTTATTTCACTGTTAGTGTATATTAAGTGCATATTTTTTTAACACATTTAACAGCATAGTTGCATGCATATTTCACGAATTTTAAGTGCATAAAACCCGATGTCTACTGATAACGAAAGTAAAATGTGATACTGTCCGGTACCGTTCAAGACAGATTTTACAGTGTTGCGTAAAAAAACAGACTTGGCAAATACTCAGAAAGTTCAGCGAAACGAAATATTTAAGTCAGTAAATATGAGACACGAAGGCGCTAGCATCTTCTCTTTCGGTGTAGTTAATATATAGGGTAAGTTTCGGTGAATCATTAAGTTAAATGAACATAACACTTTTTGAAATAACATAAAGTATTGTTAATAAGATGATCATTGTTAAAATTAACATGATTAAAGCTTCGATTAAAGTCCAATATACAAGAAGTGATTTGCCATTGCGTAGTGCGGAGCTAAAAATATACACCAACATTGTCTAGCGAAAAGACAAGTCACGGGGAATACACCAGAATTTGTTAACAGAGGTCCTTTCTTGGAACTGAACCAAGATCTCTTTCTCTCTCTCTCTCTCTTTCTGTGTGTGTGTGTGTAGTTTTACAAGTGCATTTGTTGACATCGGAAAACACATTCTGAGAACACTTCATAGCTTTAGGCTAAGCAGGTAATTACAAGAATATTTGGATATTTTCACCCACTTACTACGAAATTTTTAATGAACCTTATTAAAACGATAAAAATCAATAATCGCAAATAGGAAAATTATGTCAACTAAAAGATTAAGTTTAAGCTTTGAAACTTAACTTTTCTACTTTTGTGAAAATCAGAGAATTTACCTAGGTATTTTATCACATTAGAATCTTACAAGTGGAATGGGAGTCACTGTTACTAGAGTGCAGACGCGCACCCACATTTTTTGGGGGGGAGGGATCCAAGTCTGGGGGTGGGGGTCCAATGATACAAGCCATTACGTCTATGTAGTATTGAACGGGTATTATTCTGTACCCGTTGTAAAAATACTTACCAATATTTTCAAAAAACAAAGATAAAACTAGATTTTTTATATAAAAGAAAGAGTGCAGATGAAGTGTAAGATCATTCTTTTATGCTACATCAATCATTTTTCAGTTAAACAAGTAGACTTATAGTTTTATGGACAAAATGTACAAACGTAGCCTACATTGAGTTAGGAAGTTCTTTTGGGGGCCGGACCATGGACCCCTCCTTGGGTACGTCTATGCTAGAGTGAAACTATTATGCGTCTATGCATCTCCGTTAGGATTTTTAGGACTACATGTGTCACTGTCAAGAGGATGTAACACTATAAGTAAACAGTCTATTCTACAGGAATAAATATGTAGTGGTAGGACTATTATTACTTCCGTTTTCAATATTAATTGAGAATATATCACGCCATATAAACCTGTAGGTAATATATATTCTTAATTGATTGCAGAAAATTGCTTATCGCTATCTATTACCGGTTTTACTGTATAGCGATTAACGTTAAAACCGGAAGTGATTGATTTGTATCACTTCTAGTTTGTACAGAGGGTTAAGAGAGAAAATGTACCTATTCTTAGAACACTAAATCGATTCTAGACCAACAGGTTTTTGCTTTCTCATTCAAGTTTCGCCTACGTTTTCTCTTGATGTTTCATCTGTAAATTCCATGCCAGAAGTTATTAGGCGAATCTTTATGCCACCATTTTCACAGTGTTATTTGCACCCTCGTGTATTAAAAGTACCTTCCAGAGAATTCTTATATGTAAACTTGTATATGGACTATAAAACAGATAATAAACTAATATTAATCACGAGTGTTCCGTAGAGATATTCAGGAGTCGCTAATATATTATGGAGATGACAAGATAAGAACAGATGAAGACGGAAGAACACGATGACAACTAGCATTACGCAATTATTGCTGTGAAAGAAAAGTATCATTTGTGTGATAAAAAGTCAATCATTTAGAGGAAGATCTTTTCAATCGCAGACTTCAATGGACACTACCGTTGACAGCATAGACTAACGCTTAAATCTCACACACAGAACTTCAACATTTGTACCAGTGTTGCCAACCTGAAACGTTATGAAATCCCATCTCGAGAGTTCCCAGTTTGGTCTTGAATTTCCCTCGTTTCGAGCCGACGTATTCTGCGCGTTTTTATTGCTTTCACGTTTGCAGTGCATTGTGATTAGCCAATCATATTTAAATACATCTTCAGCGTATTCCAAGCATACACACGAGCCATAAAAACGTGTTGCGAACGTTCCGAGTAAGGCTAAAAGAGACGAGTTATTAACAAAAATTATTGATTATGAAATAATTGGTGGAATGAGAACATGGGAGGTATTGGAGGAACCCCCAGTAAACATACGAACACGATACTGTCCAACAGAAAATCACATGATCTAAGATCGAACTAGGGAACCATTGCACCAGCGATAAGTGTTTTGCCACTGAGCCACCATGTCCTTGAAGAACAGTACCGTTGTAGTGAAGTGCGACAATTAGAACGGATACAACACTTGAGATAATGAATATAAAAACTGTGCCAATGACCATTAAACGAAGGAGCTAAGGAAAGCAATGCACGTAAATGTAATCTATCGCATAAAGGGGAAGGCCACTTATGATGATAATCTACTGATGGACAGACACAGTATGACTAAAATACAGAAGAGTTTAATCACTTATTCCCAACGTAGCTTCTCAATCAAAAATAATTGCTCGCTAAATTACTTCTTCAAATGCCCTTGGTGCTATAGGAGGCGATTGATATCAGTTCAATGCACTAATGTTAAGCTGAACAGGAGGGATGCGCACGAGACAAGATTTTAGGCTGTCTCGTCTCGAAAATGTGCTGTAAAAGTGATGTCTCGACTCGAAAAATGTATTATTCTCTATTGGAAGAGCTGTGTCTCGACTGGAATTTTGTCAGAAAAATTCTGTCTCGACTCGTCTCGTGCGCATCCCTACTGAACAGAATATCATAAATTCTGTAAAATATCCCATGGAGAATTAAGTATAATTTCTAGCGGATTGACTAATTTTGACATTTCTCGACGAGAACTCGGGATTTCAGTATTTTAATTTTGAGTACCACAATAGTGTAGTCGGTGAGGCGCGTAGGGATTGGGTTCGAACCCCGATAATGGTGGGAAATAGTTCTTTTGTTCTATTCTATCTACGTTCTAGTGCAGCTATCAGGTTTTCTTAGGCCCCTTTAAAGTGGGTACCTGGCATGACTTGGTAGAGTTCTCCACTAGACGAGACGAAAAATAAGATTTCCTCGTCCTCCCTCGTAAATTTTGTAGGTCTCGTCTCGTCTCGATTTATAAAGAATTACTTCTCGTCTCGATTTTCGAGAAAGCTTTTCCAGTCTTGTTTTGTAAATTTGTCATTTTTTTCTTAATTTAACTTAGAAGATATCAGAAACCTTCCGTGTCGCGAAAAGCAGGCCCGTATCCAAGTCCCCCACCATAATTTTTACCGGCCCCCCTTAAATTTTCACGGTAGGCTTGCAAACGGACTATAATATGAATGGATGAACTATAATATAATTGAATCGGCCCCCCTCTAACTTCTACCGCCCTCCCCTACTTTTTGGACTGGCTTATGGTCTTCCGAAAAGTCCATGAAGGGTGTGATGTAAGAACACTTAAACCATGTATATTATTGGAGTATATTGTACGTACAGTGACTTGTGTAGCTTTCATCGTTGATAAATGCTATTTATCATGTTCGTACAATCGCTTTAGCAAGTTATAGTTGTTATTCCATGAATCATGTAACCAGTGGCGTATTTAGGGGGAACTTCCGGGCTTAAGACCCCCCCCCCCGAAATCTTACTTACTATAGTAAAGTATATGAAATATCTTGAAGAATTTTAACATTTTCAGGCAAAGGCCCCTGAAAGTAGGCAAAGTCCCCCACCGAAACAAAATCGTAAATACGCCACTGCATGTAACACTGAAATAGTGTTTGAAATCTAAAACCGGGTAAACTAGTTTTACTCATTGATAACTTTAGACGTTTTCATATAATTCTATAAGATAATAATACATTTCACAATCGGTTTACTATAGAATCAGGTAAAGAATAGCACAAATACACCGGTTGCTTAATAACAACCTGCTATTATAGAAAGCCATGGAACCAGGAATATCGAAAATACCTTGGACATAACCCTTTAGTATGGTTAGTTGAAAAGAACTGGAAAAATAATAATTATTATTTTAATTATTAATTATAATATTATAATTATAATTATTATTTTAATCATTTTACTCTAATAATTCCTTATTTATTCACCGAATAATAAACGACAAGCTCACATACAAACTTATTACACACTTTTCTTTTAAATTGTTAAAACGGCTATTAACAAAATATGCAAACACTTTCCATCCGCTACACTCATGAGACTCAAAATTTCTCGTCTCGAATTTTAAAAAATATACGTCTCATCTCGTGGGCACCGTTAATGAAAAGCGTAGTGAAACTTTCCTTTTTATTTATTTTTTTTTTCAAAGAATCTAATGAAGATTGTGCTGTTAACAACTGTGGAATATGTAGCTGACGTTGATTAGTCGTGAAGCACAATATCTCGTTTAAAAGTTAATGTAAATGCCATAAGTCTTTTCTAAGTTTTCGACCTCAAGAAATTTAATGACATACAGCAGAACTATAAAAACTCCCTATAGGTTAAAAAAGACTAGAAGACAAGTTGAGTGATGTATGGTCAGCATAATTCTGGGCTCTCATAGCCGTTACTTTTGCTTTGTAAATCGGAAAATCGTTACTTCTTCCATCGGGAATCAAACACAGAACTATGGTAATTAAAGGCATGCACGCTACCCAGTCGGTTCCTCGTGAGGATGGTGTATTGTGTGGATCTTGATTTTTACCAATCACAATTTGTAATTGCGAAGTCGTTTGCTCAAACTATAACAATTACTGATGGATTAGTAAAATGAAATTTGACAGCCAGTGAGAAATGTTTTCAAGTGATATAGTATATATCGTAGCAATTCAACTGAGCTTATTTGATTTGGATCAATCTTGGTATGGTGCAGTGCTGTGCCGTGAGGAGGTTGAGCGGGACGACGGCCCCGGGCACCGAAGTAAGGAGGCGCAAAATTCGGGAGGGGAAAGAATATCTATCTATCTATATCTATATCTATCTATCTATCTATCTATATCTATATCTATATCTATATCCATATCTATATCTATATATCTATCTATCTATCTATCTATCTATATATATATATCTATATATATATATATATATATATATATATATATATATATATATATATATATATATATATATATATATATATATATATATATATATATATGATAATATGGAAGGAAAAAGTAATAAAAGTTCTCAAGATCAAAGAGAGCAAGGTTTATTTTTTAAAATTTTCTTACTGTTCGCGCTAACCATTTTGGCGCTTCACGGCTGGTCTGTCGACCTTACTCATATGTACGGAGGCGCCGTCGTATACTCTCGCCCCGAACGCTGATTTTCCACGGCACGGCACTGGTATGGTGATAGATTTTGTCCTCCAGTATAAGCGTTGGAATATTGCATATTATGGTTTGCAGAGTTTTAATTCCCAAGTTGTAGGTTATAAAATGTTGGGTCACTATTTCGAAAACAAAGAAATATACACAGAACTCATCTGTTCTAAATCAAACATGACATGTTGGCAATCTTGATAGAGATGCAAGGACTCGAAAAAAAAAAAAAAAGTTTTATTAAAATAATCTTCGGCTTGTTAGCCTGGGAAATTTTGGGTCTTATGCAGAGTCGTTCTGAAGGGAGATTAGTTCCATACTAAAGAGTTCGACTAACATATGTTTCCTCCTGTAGTCAGACTTTTAGTATGACACTAATCATACGTCAAAACGACTCTGCATAAGGCCCTTTATGTTTTTTCAATATTTCAGTTTTAAAAAAGAGACAAAGGAAATCCAATCGGAAAACGTTCATTAGGAAGACCTATAGGCGTACATGAGAGGACAATATTAGGATAGATCTCACAGAAACAGGAATACAAAGTAGAAAATGAATCCAGTAGCTCGGAATAGTAGTCAATGGAGAGCTTTTGTGAACGCGGCATTGAACCTCCATAGGCCATAGAGTTAGATTTTTAGTTAGTAGAGAAATAACAGTATGTTTCATCTTTGTTTCCACATTATAACACGAAAAAAGATTTAATTACTGCTTTCTGAAATAATTCTTAAAAAATCTAGAACCAAAGAAAATCGACATTCGATAGGAAAAGAAAAATGTAGAAATTCGTGGGATTCATCGGCGCCCGAAGAAAATTTTCTACGTATGGCCCATCTCCCTGGTTGCTATATTAGACCCTACGTTTGGTATATTTTATTTGTATTAAGTAAATCTTAAGAAATTTAAGTTGTTTTCGTTAGACCCTACGTTTGGTATATTTTATTTGTATTAAGTAAATCTTAAGAAATTTAAGTTGTTTTCGTAAGCCAGAGGGTAGGGCTCCACCCTGCCCCCTTTCGGGCGCCCATGGTGGGATTCAGTGGGTTTTCTAATTTCAACGAATTGTTTAGAGAGCTATTAGATTAACATTTAACGACAAAAATGTTTTAGTAAAAAGTTTGTGTTAGCAATAACATCTAAAACTATAGAAAATTTCGTGAAAAGAAATACCTTTTAAAATTTATGAATACATTAGAAATTCAGTATAACTATATACTGTATAACATTTATTGGAGCCGCTAAAATGAGAGAAGAACGTTTAAAACTACTCACAAGTTATTTCAAAAACTTTGGCACGATATGACAGTAAGGAAAAGAGTTCTGTTAATAATGATCTTAAAATAATACTATAATTAAAATAGCCGTTTGTGGTTTTGATTTTGTAAACCGAATGGAAACCGAGATGTAAGCAAGATTTTATACCAAATTAAAAATGGTTTAGTATCTGTATCTTGGTTAATGGTGTTTTTCCTTGTTTGCCAGATATAATATAGACAACCAGTAAAACACTTACGTATGTATCAAGATGTGTAACTTGTAGGTTCTTGGAAAGATGGTTAGGCAACCAAAACGTCTTTCGGGATGTAGGGATGGCATAACTTACACTTGCTGGAACAACTGTAATGCCAGTTTGAAAAACAATTGGGTTAGGGATTAATGGGCTTTTGGCATTTATGGTCATGTTAGTCCATCACATATATGAGGGGTGACATCCCTCGGATATCACACCGCCCGGGGAATTGTAGAGGACGAAAACGGCCTGGGACCATTATGTTATGTACCGGTACCACCCCGCATTTGCCTGGTGTGAATAAGGAAAACCCAGGATGACTGAAAAAGCTGTTACGCCTTTTCGACCAAATGTACCCACCGGGAATCGAACCGGGGACCTCTCGTACCAAAGGCGAAAGCGTTAGCGACTACACTATGCGGGGCTAATAGTTTGAAACCCAATCAAAACATCCAGCTCTGAACTCGCAAGTACTGGATGTTGTGAATGCATGTCTTTAATTGTAGAATACACTACAGGGAATCGAAAGTGATACTTCAACAAGGAAGTCATAAAAACTTTTTTAAAAAAATCCGTTTTACATCCCATTCCTTAAATAGGGCTTTTCTATCCATCCCCATGTCTTTTTTTTTCATCTCTAGATCTTAACCTGCTGTACAGTCAGAGACAAAAGTTCTCCCCGTTTGATGACATTAGTTTCGTAAATAATTTCAGAATGGAAGGAAGACAGTTGAGTACAGTTTTCAGTAAGTTAAAAAGAATGTAATTTTCTGTACGTTCCAGCCATATTAGCGTTCGTTATTCTCAAAATAAATTTTACCAAATGAAAAGAACTTTTGTCGCTGACTGTACAAGCATGTAACATATTATGGTGTACAGTCTTTTAGTTCCCGAATTATGAGTCCTAAAAGTTTGGATACGAACTTATGAAGTTTTCGCGAAACAATTTTAACGTCATCAGCATATGTTAAGAGTAGTTCATCGGTTTAGATAATTTTAAAGAGATGACAGGGACTGTATCAGGGAAAATTTAAAATTTACTTGTAAGGAATTTTATACATTTATTGAGAGTAAAAAAGAACTTCTTAAAGCAATTTCCTGTAGTTGAAGCATAAGTTTAAAGAATAAATTTCATTTTCCAAATACAAAATTGTCACGTAAAGATTAATATACTTTTGTTTATCTGTTTCGATAATTACTGGTAAATACAATAAATTGATAAATGCCGATTTCAGTTTCTCATTTATAGCACAATATCTATTAAGTTTATTAGTGAATGTACTAAGGATATACAGAATATAGATGCTAATGCACTTTTGTTTACGATAGTACATTTCCTTCCCTGAATGGGTCCGAACAGAGATACTTCACATTTATAGACTTCTATCATAAGGAATTTTGAGGGCTGCTGGTTTTCTTATTTTCCAGAGTTGGCAACCCTATACGTGACAAGAGCAGGCACTGTTGCCACACTTGGTACAATTGTACCAAATTCAGCCCTTTTTGTCATTCATCGACCCGTTGGTACCACGCTGGCATTTTCAGCCCCTTTTGTGGAAAAGTTGGTACAAATCTGCCCAATTCAGCACTATTTAACAAATATAAGTACACATTTTTAAAAATGTCAGTAAGACTTTTCCTACATCTCACGTTACTCATACTGTGTGTTGGACTCTAAAAAAATGATGTTGAACATTTATACTGTGAAGTTGCATCGCATAACGCTATGAACTTCGTGTGCGAAAATCGTAATTCGAACTATACCGAGAAACAAGTGATGCTAGATAGGCGCATCCTGATAATTTATATTTTTATATTTTATTATAACGTACTATTTACACGCGAACTCGGAGGTGATTGATTTGTTCCTCGTTTTATGGATTTTTTTCGTATATAGCCTTAATACCGTTTAGGTTTATTGGTCACTTTGGAATAGAGGCGCGTTTGTTTTCCTTACAATACATACCGAAGATGATAACTGTTTTCCCTTTTAATTTGTGGCTTCTGTTATACTTCCTACGTATGAGAAAAGCTTCATATACTTCCATGGTTGTTCGGGATCCTCCTATTTGGATGTTTTTATTAAAGTATTTTTTTTTTTTTTTTTAAAAAAAGAGCACTTTCTTTATTTAGACTCTTGGAAGAGGGGATGAGTGTTCTAGAACTTTACTCTTTTAGAGCCATGTATTACAATTAGTGTAAAGAAATGAATTCAGCCCTTTTTGTTTCAATTTGGTACTATTTTTCAGCCCACTCCAGGGCTAGGACTGTGGCAACACTGAGAGCAGGTCTTCATTTCCTATGTCGTCCCACGCATTTATTTGAAATCTATAAACACCGACGATTTTCACGAAGTGACTTGTTTTCCTCAAAGTATGTGGTTAGTTGCTATGACCACACACACACACAGTAGAAGTAGGCTGCTGTTTCCGTGTGTGTAAACGAGAAGTTGTGTAGTAGTGAATACTGGCAATGCATACAAATTATAATATCGTAATAGAGTATGTTCTTTTTAATTGTTTACTCATCTTCCTTTCGCTTCTTCGTACTTCTCTTAAACAATTACAAAATTTACTCAACAATTATATCTCTGGTTTTCCTTTCCTTATTCATAGGATAATTGTAACAAAATGCATTACTGTAAATCAGTGGCGTCCACAGAATTTCATCAAGAAAGAGGAAGCGCAGTTCAAGCACTGAATCTCATACCAGGCCTGCAGCCAGCCCAAAAATGTAGAGGGAGCCCAGCTGAAGTTAGGGGGGGCAGATGCAACCATATTATAGTTCATTTGCCAGGCTATCATGAAACTTATAGGGGGGCCAGCCAAAATTTAGGGGCTACACCCCCCTGGATACGGGCCTCCCTCATATCCTTTCTAATGTACAGGGAATGTGTTTCAAAACAACACCGACAACGTATGGAAGGTGATTCCTGACACCAAGATAAGACGAAAAGTATAGACCAACCTGGGTGCAGAAATCCGTCATTTCGGAGTTATAGGCTGCCAAAAATATTAAAAAAAAAAAAAAAAAAAAGAACTTTAAAGATCCATAACTCCTAAACTATGGGACCTGCTGTAGTCGGGTTAAGACTTCACTTAGGAACTAGTATGTGCCCTATCCAAATATCCAAGCTTCAGAATCCTGCGGTCCTTCCGCAACAATTTTTATAGAGGTAGTTGGTGAGTACTTCAAATTATATGCGAGTAGCCAAACTCCCTCTATAAAAACTAAGTGCCTTAGGATTCTGAAACATGTATTTCTGGATAGAGCAGATATTAGCTCCTAAGTGAAGTCTTCACCCGACTACGGTAGGTTCCATAACATAGTTTTGAGTTATGGAGCTTTAAATTGCATTTTTTCATGTTTTCGGCAGCCTATAGCTCAGAAAGGAAGCATTTGTGCATCCAGGTTGGTCTATACTTTTTTGTCGTATCTTGGTATCAGAAATTACCTCTCAAATGTTGTCGGTCATGTTTTGAAACACCCTGTATATCTGAATATCATCATCGTCATCATAGGTATTCTGCCATTATTGGCAGGTCACTTGCCGCAACTGAGAAGCTTCCATGTTCCACGATCTTCCGCTAACCTCTTCACGTTCACGTACGATTTTTCTGTTTTTATATCGTTCATCAATTGTAGTCTCCCTCGTCCCTCCTTCTCTTTCCTGCCCCCATTCCTTCTAGCACGTTCCTCATAATACAGCTCCTTCTTAGCCAATGTTCCAACCAGTACTCTTTTTCTTCTTAACCAACCAACCAACCAATACTCTTCCTCTTCTTAATAATATCTAAAATTGTTCTTTTCTCCCCTACCATTTCTAAGACCCTCTCATTCATTTTCCGCTCGACCCAGTTAATTCTTTCCATTCTTCTCCACACCCACATTTCGAAAGCTTCTGATCATTTTTCATCATTTTTGCGTAATTATATCTAAATATAGTAAAGTTCATTTTCCCGTGATATCTTTCTCAAATGAGGGTGGCGTTTAAACTTCGAAATCCTATTCCTGCGTACGCCTCTGATGTAGACCGAAGTATTTTTGCGTCACTCGAGATTTCTATTAACAAATTTTCAAAATCATTACTATATAATATTGACTGCCGCTTATACTCATTCAGTCTCCCTATTAGGTATTATCAACAGAAAAATATTTTACTGTTTCGTTTCAAATGAATTATAATTCTAATGGTTTGATTTTACTGTTGTTTTTTTTTTCAGATCTATTTATATATACTCTTTTCTTCGGGAAAATTATATTTTCTTCTATACAGTTGTAATTTTTAACAGACTCTCGTACACACAGTAGAAAGGATCACGTGAAATATTTTTATGTCACAGAGATAGTCTATCTTGCTATCTATTGAAGAAAAACAAATGCAAAAACCTGATTGATTTGACTATACTATTGTACTTATTTGTTGTTAGTATTACTCGCAACATCTCTTGTGTTCCTTAATCTTCTTAATGTATTTTTGAAGCTTGCAATAGAAGGAAAGATGGAAGGAAAGCGAGAAGTAGGAAGAAGAACACAACTGGTTGATGATTTGAAAAATGGAAGAAAACATTGGGAGTTAAAAGAGGAAACTGAAGATCGAGAAACATGGAAGAAACATTTTCAGGCCCAACCAATTAAATAAATAAATCCTTAGTTCCAGAACCTGCCAAAAGGCTGAATACTTAATAGGGTCTAATAATTTTTAAGTAAATTGTGTCATCCCTTAGAGATCGTAGCCGGCGATGATTATGTAAACAACAAGTATGTAGTACTCCTGTAATGTTACAAGGGCTGGTGGCGTGGTTCTGTGATCCAGCTTTTCGGGAGGCTAGACAGTGTGGAGGGGAACGACCTGTACTGTACGGATTGATCTTGCATGATGGTATATTCGTACTTCTTCCTCCTGCACTAAATTCTAACCCTGGTCACGTTCTGAGACTACGTTAATAATTGCATAAAGACACAAGAAACAAAAGCTAAACTTGCAGTGTTACATTAACTGTTATCAATAATACTAAACTACATAATACACAATAATAATTCCTTAATTGTAGTTAAATCAGATTACATAGTGTGTGTAAGTAGTCTAATTGTTGTTTTATATGATTAGACACGGATTATATGATACGGACACATACAGAGTGTTTCAAAACAACACCGACAATGTTTGGAAGGTGATGCCTGACACCAAGATAAGACAGAAAGTATAGACCAACCAGGGTGCATAAATCTGTCATTTCGGAGTTATAGGCTGCCGAAAACATGGAAAAATGAACTTTAAAGGTCCATAGCTCCAATACTATGGGACCTACTGTAGTCGGGTCAAGATTTCACTTAAGAACTAATGTGCACTATCCAAATATCCAAGTTTCAGAATCCTACGATACTTCCGCAACAATTTTTATAGAGGTAGTTGGAGAGTACTTCAAATTACAATTTCATAGTGAAGCTCTCTCTATACAAATTGCTTCGTGAGTACCTTAGGATTCTGAAGCATGTATTTTTGGATAACGCACATATTAGTTCCTAAGTTAAGTCTCGATCCGACTACGGTAGGCCCCATAGTATTGGAGCTATGGACCTTTAAAGTTCATTTTTCCATGTTTTCGGCAGCCTATAACTTCGAAAGGAAGTATTTGTGCACCTAGGTTAGTCTATACTTTTCTTCGTTTTATTTTGATGTCAGGAATAACCTCCCAAATGTTGTGTGTTGTTTTGAAACACCCTATATATAGTTTCACATAATAATGCAGAATAATTTTAATTGAAAACCGGAACAGTTTCATTAAAAATAATTGCAACAGAAAAAGGTATATTACAACTCCCAGCGTGAGTTCTTGTAATTCAGATCCTACGTAAAGCTATAGAACCTCGACTCACATAGACTCGGAGCTGAAAAGGACACTAATTTCAAATCTAATCAACTAACACAAATGTTTGTTCCCTTTCAATTGACACATCCGTTTTTATACGATGAAACAATTCTTACAGAATATATAGAAATTCACAACCACTTGAAGTTTTGTTTTTGTAGTAACATCTGTCCCTGACATCAGTAAATTCTAATTTTATTAGTCCACAATAGCTTCTGTTCCTGATATCAGTATATTATCAGAATCGATCGAAAATGTGATATGATCGAGGCGATATTGACGAACGAAGACTAACATGCTAAAAGAACCAAACTATTCTTAAATATAGGATTGGGATAGAGGCCGTGGTGGCCCAGTGGTACAGCGTTCACCTCTGGTACACAGAGTCTTTGTTTCGATCCCATCTCGCGCCAAGTGAGCTTTGTGGTGGACAAACACCGTGTGTATGAGTTTTCTCGGGGTTCTCCCGTTGCCTCCCATTTTCTTCGTTCCACCATTTCATTCATTTCTCATCCTCAAAGTCTTCCCTAGCCTAGTCGGAATAATCGTGAACGTAAAACTTAAAGATTTCATTTCATAAGGTTGGTGCGGGTTAGATAAGGAATAAAAATACAACTTCTTGCATTTTCTTTTTGAACACTAAGTTATACTATTGGGTTGCGTTGTTAACAGCTCATAGAAGTCAGTTCTAATCATGTGCGCCCGCCTCCTTCGCTGGCTCACGAAAATGTATAGGCCTACGTAGTATAGCAAACCACGTATATTAAATACAAGACATAGTATAGCAACCATGGAGACGCCCCCCCCCCTAGAACATTTTCTTCTTGCACTCATGGTTCTAATTATTTATTATTATTATTATTATTATTATTATTATTATTATTATTATTATTATTATTATTATTATTATTATTTTGCACTAACATATAAAAATATTAGAACTGTCCAGGATTATTATTTATTTATTTGGCTTATGTTTAGTAGAAGGGGTCCAGCTCTTTTCTCTAAAAAATGTTACTATTTTGGTAATTTCTGTTCACATTCCGTTAGTTTAGGTAAGTTTAGGTTAGATTAGGTTAGTTTAGTTTATGTTATAGTAGTGTAGGGGTCCAGCATTATTTTTCCAAAAAAATGATAGAATTTCGCTTATTGCTACTAATATTAGGTTAGTTTAGGTTAGTTCAGGTTAGCTTAGGTTACTTTAGGTTAGGTTAGGTTAGGTTAGATTTGGTTACGTTATGTTACGTCTAAGTAGGCCTACTTGCTCGCTGGTTGATCATTCATTTCTCCTGTAAATTTTGTTTTTTACGTGGTTCTGGACCCCTTCTGCTAAACATACTCCATTTATTTATTTATTTATTTTAAATAAAACGGATGAAATTATTTTACGTGGAAAATAAAACAATCTATAACGTAAAACGTGCCAGAAAAAGGTAAGTTCTAGCAACCCTCCGTGCATCCTTACCTCACAATAAAACAAAACCGCAACGATAACTAAGGGATGTCATAAAATATACTAATCAACTGTAAGTACCTTTGAACATTAACAATTTTAGATGGTAATATTTGACTTGTGAAGTCGCATTATTCTTCAGTTTTTGAATGTGCATTGGTTTAAAATAAAAATATATTTTGGAAAACTATAAAAACTACTTACACGTTGTCTTGATTGAAGGAATAACTCACATCTCCATGCTCTTCAACAATCAATTTTGTAGAACTCTCGGGATGGCATTTATGACAGTTCCCGTTAAGATACGGCTTACTGTTCGTGGTGCATATGCTGTGGAAGCCATTTGCAGTTCCGTTCATCTTGGCACGAGTTGTTTTCTTTCCCGTCTAAACTGACTCTCGTTCCCAACTTGCTCGCTGGTTGATCACTAATTTTCTTGCTCGCTAATGATGATCAGATATATATAACATCACAAGATCTCAACGTAACAAGTGATTCTCCAATCGCGTCACTAAAAAGTAGTGGGTGTGTGTCCAATGAAGAGTTGCGTTTTTCTTCACGTCACTGTAGATAGGAAGATTCTGTTTGAACGGTTGCTAACTCAACAATGTACTTACATTTCGCAAGATCAAAGTATTCAGACGCCGATACGTATGATAATCAGTATTAATCTTTCAAGAAAGAAAAAAAAAAAAACTTTTTAAAACGAAGATTGAAATGGGTATTCTTTCTATTACTTTTGAGAAAAATATATTGGTCCAATAATGACACATTATTGTCAACAATTACAACAATAATGCATTTTGAAGAAGAGATAAAGCCTAGTCGTTCAGTTTCATATCCCACGAAATGCTCTGACACTTTTCGATGTTGACTATTGACCGAATATTTATTTCTTAGTCCATTGATTTATATTGGAAAGTTATTTTTGTTTTTGTCATAAATTGGATTTTTATTTGTTATTTTATTAATTTATTTTTCAAGCCTAGCAAAATGTCCCTTGATTTCTCGAAATGAAATAGCATTATATGTAAATTTATTATTAAATACTAGAATTCCCGTTCTTCGCACCCGTGAGAATGCTTCATTTCGGACATAAATTATAATCGGAGGCTGAATTTGAATGTAAACGGGATCGGAAGTGTCACTGTTCATCTCAGTGACCCCGAAAACTATGGATTCGACAGTAATATCGGTCATTTTTGATCATCTTTATATATCCCCCTCCTCCTCCCCTAAGTTATACCGTTAAAGTGAAGAGATAAAAATCATCCGAGGCCCGAACCTCATCCATGTTGAAAATATGATTGAGATCGGTCTTGTAGTTCAAAAGTTATTAAGTCACAAAGGTGTAGTCATTTACATTTTTATTTACTTCTATATATACAGGGCGTCTCAAAAGTTCCCTGACATAGGGTAACTCTGTTATTACCAGAGCTACAACAAAATGTAAGAGGGGAAACCGTCTCCAAATATGGTCAATATATATATATTTTTTTTAATTTGACGAGCCGTTTGGGCTATATACTCTTTATGCGCCCAATGTTAAATGAAAATGCAACCTTGCCATTTACCGGGATCCACAACATAACTGAATGAAGTTACTATCTTCTACGCTAATGTGTCGATGGCCCGCCCCAATTTCAAACATGCCCCCATTCACCATATTCATACAAAATCTATCCACCTCGCGGTAAATGGCAACATTGCATTTTCATTTAACATTGAACGCATAAAGAGTGTAAAGCCCAAACGGCTGGTCCGATTTAAAAGATTCCTTCACTTTAGATTGAAAACATCATATTTGGAGAGATGGTTTCACCTCTTACAATTTGTTGTAACTCTGATAATAACAGTGTTACCTTGTGTCAGGAGACAGGGGCGTCATTTAGGGGGGGCAGGAGGGGGCAATTGCCCCCCCCAAGAGTTTGAAGAATACATATACTTTAATAGATTGCCTACTAATATACTAGTACAAAACGTGAAAGTCTTATGTCGGTGGTGCTCTTGCCCCCCCCAAGCAAAGTCTGAAATGACGCCCCTGTTTTGGAACACCCTGTATATATGTTCCCCTCCCCTACAACCCATGCCAGGTCCGAATCTCATCTATGTGGCAAATTTCATCGAGATCGGTCCGTGGTTCAAGAGTTTTTAAACTAACTAACTCTATTGCCTATGGAACCCGGAGGTTCAATGCCGCGTTCACAAAATCTCTCCATCCTTAACCAATTAGATCCAGTTTCTACTTTGTATCCCTATTTACGCGAGATCTATCTTAATATTGTCCTCCCATCTGCGCCTAGGTCTTCCTAATGGTCGTTTTCCAATTGGTCTTCCAGTTAAGACTTTGAAAGCGTTTCTACCTTCTTCCATCCTAGCTACATGACCTGCCCACCTAAGCATCTTATGTTAGACTTCATGACCCTAACAATGTTTGGTAAACCGTATAAATTATGTAGTTCCTCGTTATGAAGTTTCCGCCATTCCCCATTCCCGTTCCTCTTGGGTCCGATATTCGTTTCAGGATCTTGTTCTCAAATACTTTCAGTCTATGTTCTTCCCTCAGAGTAAGCGACCATGTTTCGAAACTATACAACACAAAAGGTATGATTATCGTTTTATATATTATAAGCTTCGAATTCCTCGACAGAATTCGCGACGACAAAAGATTTTGAACTGAATAATAACAGGGATTCCCTGCTTTTAGTCGACATTTAATTTCTTCGTGAATATGATTTTCCTCTGTTAATACTGATCCTAGATATTTGAAACTATCCACTTTATCAAAAGTATTATTTGATATTTTAACGCATACATAATTTGCCGTATTACGATCCCGACGAACTTCCATGTATTTAGTTTTCTCTGCATTTACTTCTAAACCCATGCCCCTGCAAGCATTTAATAAGGCCTCTGCATTTCTCTCTATTGTTCTCCTATCATTCCCTATTAAATTTATATCAGCGTAAGCCATAACCTGGTGAATACCATTCGACTCTAGGCCCTGGTTGCTATCTTTGATTTTCCTTATAGAGTATTCGAGGACAAGGTTGAATATCTTCCAAATTATGTAAGAATGTTGTACAGTGTTTCTCTCCTAACCAAGCCGTAAACCTTTCTAAAATCAATAAATAGTTGATGTATCGGGGTCTTATTCCCACTTCTTTTCATGTATTTGTCGAATGGTAAACATTTGATCGATAGTTTATCGATTTCGTCTAAATCCGAACTGTTAATCTCCAATAATTTCATCAGCGTATGGGGTCAATCTTGCTAATAGAATGTTTGAAAGGATTTTATAGGATGTTGACAGAAGAGAACTGCCTGGGTAATTATTAATGTCGGTTTTGTCGCCTTTCTTGTGAATTGGAACAATGATTGATTCTTTCTATTCTTGTGGCAATTGTTCCTTGTTCCAGATAAGGAGAATGAGTTTATAAACAAGAGTTATATATATATATATATATATATATATATATATATATATATATATATATATATATATATATATATATTTCTCCCTCCCGTCCCCTCTACGTTGTACCGTCAAAGTGAAATGATAAAAAACGCCCCAAGCCCGAACTTCATCTATGTTGAAAATTTGATCGACATCTTCGGGTGGTTCAAGAGGTACGAAAATACGAACATAGTGACTTTCATTTTTTATATATAGATTAGAATTATATACAGACTTCAGACTCTCTGGCCTAAAGTGGCGATAAGAGAAGGCTGGATAACGAAACAGTTGGGTAAGCCGGAGTTCTATAATTACTCACTTCCTGCTCCACTCATACTATTAAAACACTTTTATTTTTGTTAAATAGTGCCAAAATTTGATCATCTTCATGTTTTCTAACTTCTTACTAAAAATGTTTTTTTTCTATACTGTTCGATACATTTTTTAAAAAATACTACAAAAATAGGGAGTCCAAGAATAAAAATTGTACATATTTTAAACTAAACTTTATAGTGTCGAACTTTGCTGCAAGAAACATAAAATGATGTACTGGTATACTGAAAAAATTGTTGTAATTAAATTGCCAAACATCTATGTAAAATCATTTACCCTTCACTTTGTAAGCTGATATACATTTCCTTAGATTAAATTACAAAATTTGTTTTTTTTTTTTTTTTTTTTACAAATTTACAGTAAATTTATAATAAAACATGATATTTTTATTGATAAAAATGTAATTTTACCAAGGATCTTATAAAATAGAGGATCTGCTCTTACAACAAAATCTTGAAGCTATACGTCACAGTTTCGCCACCCCTACTCTGCCCACTCCGCCCAATAGGATCGCAATGTTTTGAGCCAACAATAATGGTGGAAACGAAAGTAGCCAATCAGACGATGGCAGAAACGAGAGTAGCCAATCAGACGTGTCGATGCTCGGTTGTTTTTGGCTTCACCGATTTAATACGATGAAAATACATATGGGCAGATCCTCTATTTATAACGTCCTTGAATTTTACACCATTTCATACTAGTAATTTTACTTTGTATGATAAATTGATTTACATAGAGGAGTAGCAAACAGATTGCCTCCGTTTTATGTAAATTTACACACACACACACACACACACACACATATATATATATATATATATATATATATATATATATATATATATATATATATATATATATATATATATATATATATATTTCTTTACAGTGTACTCTGTACAGTATCAGTACTCTCAATTTTAATATAGGCCTAAACATAGCGCTAATGTAAAACTTAGGCCTAATTCTTAATAATAATAATACTAATAAAACTTATTTTACTATTCATTGATAAATGATTACACGAATGTAAAAAAGAAGGTTTTTAGATAAAAGAGTGAAAACTTACAGCTTTTAGTTCTAGACTTCCAAACTATGCTTTGCATAACGTTTGGAAGTCATACCGTAGAACGCCTTGTCCGTCCCTCTATCGACAAAAACTGTAAGAGATATCGAGATTAGGTGTTTTTGAAATCGATTCAGCGTCTAAAGGATAGATTCCTATCCTTTAGGGAATAGACCCCTATACCCCTTAAGTTTGAGTATTGAGTTGAGTTGATTTTGAGTTCAACGTCCCGGTCAGCAGTGAGGCTACATGAGACGTGGACCTACTAATTAACGTGGAATCCGAACCACATGAGCTCACGCCGGGAAAATTTGAATATTGAATTCGCATTGTTTGGAAGTCTTAGTTTCACATACACTTATTTTTAACGGATTGATACTATTTTACCCATTACCGCTTTCAACCCCAACCTATACGAGTAAATTTTAAACCTCCAGAGAAATGCATGTTATAGGACTTTTCAATGAAAGCCTGTTATACAGTAGAGTACCGAAAACTCGACCTAATGTGCACCGAAGGGGGCCAAGTTTGTGAAAATGCCGGATTATCGGGAATGGGATTAAAAATGAATAAGTACAAATGTTTCTTCAGAAAATACAGTACTGTACTTATATGTATTGGTTGGTTGCTTGAGAATATAACAGAGAATAAGCTTCCCGATTACCCTTAAACAAAAGAAAAGTACATATTTTATGGAGGCATAGAGCCTTTACTATAAAGCTGTCTATAATGAAAATTAACTACCCGACTTTGAAAAAATTAGCTACTTTTCTGCACACACGCGGGCAAAGACCTTGAACGGGTATGTGCACGTTTTTTTTTTTTTTCCGCTCTGCCAGGTTATCGAGTACCGAGTTTTAGGGACTTAGTGCACATGAAACTTTTCTGGTAGTTGGGGTGAACCCAACATCTTGTCAATTTTTTGAATTTATCCAAAGTGTTATTATTATTATTATTATTATTATTATTATTATTATTATTATTATTATTATTATTATTATTATTATTATTATTATTATTATTATTATTATTTCAAGCATGGCAAAGCGAACAATCTGGGCAAATAGAATAATAGAAAATTTTCCGAAGCCACGCGCTCCAACACACAAAGGGACAACTCTATATGTATATTCAGTTACAACACTTGGTGAATTATTATTAATAAATCGAAATCATAACGCTTTTATTTTTATTTATTTACTTATTTATTTATTATTTATTTATTTATTTATTTATTTTTGCCCTGCTAGTTACTCTTGTGCTATTGTTTGAAGAAAAATGGCCTCAATCGAGCAAAACGGATAGGTATTCACTTTGCTTGGTAGTTTTCACATTTCGTGTTGGACTGATTCTAAGAGCAAATACACCAGAGGCGTCATTTAGGGGGGGGCAGGAGGGGCAATTGCCTCCCCAAGAGTTTGAGAAATGCATATACTTTAATTGATTGTCTACTAATATACCAGTACAAAATGTGGGAGTCTTATGTCGGTGGTGCTCTTGCACCCTCAAGCGAAGTCTGAAATGACGTCTCTGAAATACACGTTGTAATAGATTAAGTAAAATATTTTAAGTTCAGTAGATGAAATTTTACAGAAACACATATAGTTAGAAAAAATAATGTGACAATTTAAAGCTTCATTTCATTTTTAATGTTTAATGTGTATTTGGGGAAAATGGAAAAACTCAGGAATGAAGTCCCCTTTTAACAAAAATGACCAAAGAAAAAATGTCTGATGATACGAATTAAGAATATTATTGTTTTGTTTATCCACGCAAATTTGGTAAGCCACCCTGTGGTAAAAGAAATACGCAGTGCGGCAATTTGAAATTGAGACTGATTTTTTTCGCAACATGTGGCACAGTTGTATAAGTGAACAGTGGAATGATCTTGACTGACAGAAACGTGTGTGGCGGTGGTGAGTGTAGAGTGTTTTGTGTGTGTCTGGGTAAAGCTGCTACAGAAACTTATCAAATGTTACAACAAGTGCATGAGGCGACTTATTTATCCCGTGAGCGTGTATTTGCATGGGACAGGCGTTTCAGAGAGAGACGGTAGTCAATTAAAGACGACGAATATCCGGGTGCAGCAAGAACAATGAAAACACAGGGATTAGTGGAGAATGTGAGGACAGTGATCACGGAAGACTGCAATGCGATACTGTGAATCCTTGCTGAGGTACTGCACGGTGCGGAAAATAATAACCCAAGATCTGAACAAGAAGAAGGTATGTGCCCGTTTCGTGTCTCAGTCCTTAACAAATGACCAACAAACAAAGAACTTATGCTACCGTCAATAAGGATCCTAACTTCCTTCTGAATATTGTTAATGAGCATGAGAGTTTTTCAATATGATCCATCGCCAAAACGTCATAGTGCAGAGTGGAAGTTTTCTAACTCTCCACAATACTAGAAACTGTGCCAGTCAAAATCCAAAATTAAGCTTCTTCTCATTGCTTTTTACGATAGTAAGGCCATTGCGCATATGGAATGTGTGCCTACAGGACAGACGGTTAATGCCTCATTTTACCTTGAGTATTGAAGCGATTACTGTAACGTATCACACGTGTGAGACCCGCGTATCGGGGTTATGTTCAGTGACGTTTGCTCCATGACAATGCCTCAAATCATTAAGTAGGGATTGTGCAAGACCTTTCGTCCCAAAAGGGTATCTGTGTGTTCTCTCACCCTCCCTATTCATTAGATCTAGCCCCGTGCGATTATTTCTATTTCTTAGTATCCGGCTATTTGAGGCGATCGCAAAGCGTATTTATTGCTCATGCGTACGCTTGGAATACGCTGACCATGTATTTAAATATAGATGACTAATCACAAACGCGAAAGCAATAAAAAAAAACGCGGAGAAAACGTCAGCTCGAGCGTATTTGGTGCATTTCGGAACAATAGACCGCCTGCTGTTTAAAAGATTTCAAAAGGAAGGGGGGGAAAAAGAAAAGACGTGTTGCCAGGCAAGGGAATTGTAGCAAGAAACAGCTGCTTGGAACATGGTTTGTGCAGAGTATTGGAACTCTGCTATTACACACCTGGATCTGGCAAAAAGACCCGGAAACCGTGACTGGCTCACAATATGATTTACAACTTTGGTGAAAGTAAAAATACTGAATAGCCACCTTAGCCGCGTTCGCTACAGGGGGTAACGCTTTCTCAAATAGCCTAAGACTTAAACTCAAGTCTGCATTCAAAGGTTCGTATTTTGATGACGTAACGGCCATCAAGAGGGCTACAATAAACGTTGTCAACAGCATTCCTCAAAGGACTGCACAAAAAATTGCATTCATCTTAAAATTTATATTATTTACCGTTACCCACGAGACCTAGTTATTATCAATGCTCTGCACCTGTCCAAATTCGTTATAAATCTTAGTAGAACTGCCACAACTCCTCGCTGGTTTTGTGGCTAGCGCGCGTATTTTTGAAGCGCGAGGTCCGCAGTTCGATCCCTGTGGAAGAGCATCGAGAGTACTACAGTGGTTCAGACCCCACTTTAAACTCTAGGTGTCGGCCTATATAACTCGCTACTGACACAGCGTAATTGCAAATCTATAAATTGCTCAATAAAGGATTGTGTAACCTAGGATTTGTATAATTCAATGAACTTCACGGTCACCCGGACTGCCATGCACTGATCTGCACGGATTTTGTGTCCTCTCCCCTTCTATTCACCGAATTCAATCGATATGTTGCGATTACTGCCTACCGAATTAACGAATCTCACACTGACAGTACCGCACACACCGTATTCAATGAATCCCACATTAACTCGGCCTCAAATTTAGTGATTACTTACTCGCGGCCTCACACACCGATCACTCGGGTTACTGAATTTTCCAGTCACAGAGTTCAACACATTTCCTTTTCACCCGGCCTTGCGTCAATAAACATTGGCGCTCCCGACTTTAGTAGAATATTGTGCTTAAAGCTGTTGATACTACAGAAACATTTTGTTCTGTATCTTCAGCTGAATAAAGAATAAAGAAGTCCTCTGAACCATCAAATCAGAATCGATATTTATTATATTCATGGATATAGAAACGTGAAACAACAACGTATTGGAAAATTTTTGGATCATTTTTGTAACGCTATAATCACTATATCAGCTGAGCTAGGTCGTAGAACGTCTCTTGTAATTAACATTGAGTAATTTCGTTAGCAACGATAAAGTACTCGTACCATTTGCCAAATGTTCGTGTGTGTGTATGTAAGCATGATGTAAAATGTATCGTATCTTGCAAATTATTAACCTCTGTGTCATGACGACATGTCATGACTTGCATTTCAACTCCCAACAGACAGAAATCTTTTGGACGCCTTTCAAATTGATTTCCACACTCTATAGACAGAAATATATTTCTTTTTCAATTAATTTTTTAAGTGAGATCATACTGTTAATGTGTCCAGTATTTACTGAATATTGTTAGGCTATTGATGAGCTACTTGTGTTAAGAAACAGCGAATTCTGGTCTGAAGAACTAGAAGTAACGCGATGAAAGCCACTGTGCTGACTGAAGAACATCTAGCTGGATATAATAGAGCTTCGTAGTCTGTAATGTGTAACGCAATTGAATGTTAGTTTAATTTATTGCCTAAAATAGTTTAAAAGAATGGATATTTCCACTAGATTATTTCTATAACATTTCTACACACAAACAAAAAGAACTCTGTTTAGAGTTAGCTGATTATGGGAGGATCTCTTTCGTTCCCTGCATGATCTAGCGGATCGTCATTATGGAGAAGGAGTGGGGTTAGAGTTGCCATATTACCCAGTTTTAGCGGGTACCACCCGATTTTCGAGTTCTTTATTCCTTCCCCGCTTAATCTCCTCTTAATCACGAAAAACCACCCGCTTTTTTGGATTGTAGAAAAATCTAAGACGACTTGGTTGATAAAGTGTTGTTATATTCAACGTAAAACTCTACATCTCTGTGTCAATCTCAATCGCGATTGAGTTGGATTTGGACTCGCTCTCAGGCTCAGGCTATTAGCTATTTGCCCAGTGCGCGTGCACGTGCTTTTAAATTGTACGTAGAAAAGCACAAAGTTACATTAAAACCTCTTATTGTTTCTGATAGGTGGGTTAATTACATGATTAACTGTTCTGCTGACGACTGCACAGAACTGATAATAGTGCGATATTGTTTTGCAATACCTGCTCACAACGCAGTGCTATATGGAATATTTTCCTTGCTAAATGTCCAGTGGGCAGAGGACAGAAACAAGATGAACGTAGAAACTGTCAAATTATTACTACTGGTTTTGTAGAATATGAAAGACGTATGCTTAGAATTTTGTGATGAGATTTTAAGCAATCGAGTATTTTTTTTAAAAAGGAAATTAAAGGCAGTGAAGAAAAAAATGAAGAAAAAAAAAGTGGCATAATCATACATTTTGGTTCAACTCATGAATACTAATGCATGATCTCATGGGTGTGTATTTCTTTGATGACCATTCTGTCCATTTCAGCTGAACAAGTCTGTTTTTACCTAGCCTATGTTGTTTAGATTAGATTCATTATTATTTTTCTTCTTTTAAAATGTTTATGCTGTATTTCACATAGTGTGAAATCGTGGTAATTTTGTATGTTAATACGATTTCAAGTAATAATCTTTAAAACTGATTAGAAATTTTATAAGAGACGGGCCAAGACATTAAACATGTTTTACCTTCTTATGGTAAAAAATTATAAATTTTTGGTTTCTTAGAAAAGCGTATCAACAATATTTGCCATATATCGCTTTTTTGTGGAAAACTTGCCTTACAGATATCTTACTGTAATACTTACTTTACAATTCAAGACTCACATTTGTTGAACTTAATAAAACATTAAAGGCAAAAACTAAATTTGCTTTAGTTTCGTTAGAAAAGTACATTTAAAGTGTCACTGAACAAAGAAAACACTTAAAAAAAAGTGCGAAGGATCTCAGGTCAGTATTTGTAATACTTGAGTTCATATCAGTACCTGCGGTTTAGAATCCCCCGCTTTTCTAATTTTAAAATATAGCAACCATAGGTGGGGTTGAGAGGGCAGGTTCATATAATATTTATTTACCACATGTTCTTTAGCATGTTCTTTGCCTGACCTCTCAGTTACGGATACCGATAGTTTTGTGGGAATCTCTGATATGGATGATCAATGAACGTCTTGCTTTGACAGAGATGGATGTGCAATATCTCGACCTAGTTGTGTCTGAGTCGAATGATTTCATTATTTTTGTATAAAAAACTTCAAAACACAAACATAATAGGAAAATTAAAAAAAAAAGTTTTTAAGAGTCTACACCATTTTTTCTTTGTTGTTATTTGTTTCTATTGATAAAATTTGTTGTTAATTTGGTTTTCATTCGTTTTTCGTTTATGTTTTATTATTATTATTTTTATTATTATTTATTCCGAGACCATGTGCTTTTCCTGACAAAAATGATGGTTTGGTGCTCCCCAATTTTCCCTAGACTACGTTGGCCCTGCTACGCTGCGAAGTCTCTGGTTAAGTGGTGTGGAGATCACGCGTTTATATCTACCTAGGTATATACTGAATATTATAAACACTCAATTTATGAGAAAAGTTCCTTTAAATTGTGTCAAAGGAGTCCAAAACGTAAGTGAAAAAGCAGGATGCTTCTGTAAATAAAGATATGTTGGAAAAGACATAATGGTGCGCTACCTTGTACTAGGTTAGCACGAGTGTAATGTCCAGTCCAGTTGGTGTCATTTTCAACAATATAGTTAATCAAAATGGTCACGGTCTTCAACCACACACTTTTGCCATCTTTTAGCCAATGGATTGGATTCTGTGGCGAAAGAAGTCTGGAATCTGCAATGCGAAGAGCTTGTCAACCGTACATTGCATCACCCGATCGTCAGAGAACGCCAAGAAGGGATCAAGATGCCGGAAGAGATGGAGGATGGAGGAAGATATAATGGATCAACCCCACTATAGATAACCATTCCAGCAACAATACTTGATAGAGGTTTTGGAAACTGTCATCGACTTTGTTCAGAATGAAAACACTAATCTGACCGTTTATGATTGTCTCGAAAAAGCGATGGAAAGGTTAGATCGGATAAACGATTGCCAGGGAGAAGTTTTTCTGGACCCTGTCTATGATGACTTTGTTCATACATTATGAATCTTTAACTAAAAATAATACGATTTAGTTTAATCCAGTTTCATAAGAAAACTGCATAAAGATTAGACAGATTACTCTAATTTTCTAGAAAACCGTTGTAGATATTTTCTACTATATCGCAAATAACTATTTAATTAACTGTTCTGTGATATAGTATAATAATTTTCTCATAAAATTACAGCAAAAGTAGTTTATACTATTCTGCTTATATGGTCATTTAAGGGAAGACGCGACAATCTCGGAATAACACTTCTAAGCTTACAACATTGTTGTTTCTATTTGCAAGTGAATGTGTTGGCGTAATCAGTACAGAGCTGTGTTGCCACACTTGGTACAATTGTACCAGATTCAGCCCTTTTTGTCATTCATCGGTCCGTTGGTACCACGCTGGCATTTTCAGCCCCTTTTGTGAAAAAGTTGGTACAATTCTACCCAATTCAGCACCATTTAACAAATATTGTCACATTTTCAAAAGTTCACGTTACTCACACTGTGTTCGACTCTTAAGAAATGCTGGTGAACATTCATTCTGTGACGTTGCACCGCATAACGCTACAAACTTCATGTGGAAAATTCGTAATTCGAACTATACCGGGAAACAAATGACGCTAGATGGGCGCATCCACGCCGGCAGGAAGGAGACGAGAAAGAAGCAGTGTGGTGGAAATTTTAGCTTGAAATCTTTTATTTTTATGTACACACACGTTGAATCAAGTGTTGCATATTCTGAAGAAGACAAGCGGGTGTTGAAGTAAGTCTATAATTTATGTGTCGTTGAAAAGATTATGCAACATCAAAACAATAATAGCACCAGTGCCGTACCGTGGAAAATCAGCGCCTGGGCGAGGCGTCCCCGTACATATGACTGAGGTCGATAGACCAGCCGCAAAGAGCCACTATGGTTGGCGCGAAGCGAAATAAAATTTTTAAAAGTAAACCCTGATTTTCCTTGATTTTAAGCACTTTTTCTTACTTTTTCCTTCAATTATATCCTTCCGAATTTTGTGTCCCCATACTCTGGCGCCCGGGACCTTCTCCCCTCCCCAACGTCATGGTATAGCACAAAAAAAAAAAAAAAATACATTAACGTAGTTGCCGGCTTACCGGGCTAAGTTGTTTACTAGCGACGCCATATTGACGAATATAAAAATACCCGAACATTTCTGCGTTTTAGAGATCTATATCGACGCGTTGTAACAAACTTTATGTATAGGTGTAAAGTTAGATCAGGGATGATCATACGTGGGGAAAAATATTTTACTTTTTGACAAAAAATTAATTAAGCCCTTTTTGTTTAAATTTGGTACTATTTTTCAGCCCACACCAGAGCTAGGACTGTGGCAACACTGGTACAGAGTGAAACTGTAGAGTTTGCAGAATCGTTTTAGAGAGCGTTCCCTTAAATGTTAACCAGTATATCACTTGCTTAAAAATTTTTTGTCGCTATAACTTCTTAACCTTTACAACTTACAACAAAAAGTTGCGGAAACTTTTTTTTATATCTTAATTCAAGATATTTCAAATAGTGTATTGAAACATCCCAATATTATCATAGATTATACCTAGGTAGAGAAATGATCATTTAAACGGATCTTTGTCTCTCAACTCGGCGACCATTTTGATGATGTTGCCACATGAATTCATGACTTGTGATCAAGTGTCTCCCAGCAGTTTTTTAAATTTTTTTGATATGCACATAAGCACTGTGGAAAATATCAAACTGGTGTCCGGAAGTGATACATTTTTACACTAATTTCACTCATTAAAATATATCTATTGTAGGACATCTTTTTTGGACACTATTACATAAAGTACACATTCTTCTAATAGACAATAGACCAATACATTCGTACACTGTGATATATTTGTAACAGCAAGCGCATTTTCCCTGTTCGTTTGTGCGATTGGAAATTTCTTATAATAATGTTGGTGAATCTATCTCATTATGTAGAAGCGTAATTCATTTTTCATATCGATGGCGAGGATAGATTTCTGTATTCTTGTATATTAAATAATACACAAATTTGGATTGACTCTAAATGATGTACTATTTTTGTGCACTAGGGTTTCAAATTATCGATGAGTGTTCTAGTTTGAGATGTCCAAAATGATTGTCACATATTTATAACTGTCTTCTTGTAAGAATATAATTTGATATTGGTTTTGCAGGGTGTAATACTGATACTATGTGTGTAATCGGGAAATGTATATTTGTGGTAAATTTCATAGGAAAAGAATTATAAATACGAAAATTAGAATGAGTAAAATAAAATGTTGCTAAATGAACAATAAAGTTCTATTTTCGTTTTATTGTTTTTGTTTGTTTTTTTCTGCTCTTTTGACATGAAATTTGCCACATACATGTCTTTGCCGATTATACACATACTAACACTATAAGAAATACCGGGCGAATTCGTTACCAAATTATATTCCTATAACGACATATTCATAGACATGCGACAATAATTTTGGACATGAGTGTACATTCAAAATTTCAACCACATTAGTGTTCTCAAACTCACTTCATAATCTCAATACAAAGCCTCAACATGTATATACAATCCAATTCAGATGAACCCACGTAACAATCTACACTTTCAATAAACACAGAAGTTTCTTTCTTTAAAAGAATACGTATCCTTTTAAACATTTTTTTTTTCAATATGCTAATTCCCCCGATCTTTACGTACGATTTTTATTAAAACGCGTTCTTTTTAGCATAAATTGTTTGATAATAAATACTGCATAACAATGTTAAATTACTAAAAGCTGCCATTCATAGAATTTATGAAGTACTATATAATTCTATTACAATATTCTTTAGCATCGTACCTAATTACTTTATATTCTTGTTGGTCTCTGTTTCTAAGTTATATATCAAGCTACGAAAAACACAAATGTAATCTGTTAGTTTAACGTCCCACGTTATGCCCTGTATGCTAAAATAGACGAATGATCATTGAAAGTAAATGATTGTGAAAATAATTTGGTGAAATGGCAATATCGGAGGAAACGGAAGAATCCCGAGAATACTTACAAATACGATATGTCCACTACAAACACTGGCGCAAATACCGGGGAGATGAGGGGGACATGTCCCCTCCAATCTTGGAACTGGGGGGACTGTCCTCTCAATAATCCGATTTGAAATGTTTTTTTTTTGGGGGGGGGAGAAATGTGAAGATTTGTGTCCGATTGCCACAAAGGAAAGTGAGATGAAATTGTTGTCCCCCCAGAATAAGACTCAAATCTGCCCGCTTCCCAATGTTGAAGACAACTCTGCTCCCCGATCCTTCATAGGATTGTTTTTCAACTTCACAACTATTTTGAGCATCGCTTAACAACAACAACAAAAAAAATGTCTTACTTGTCTTCCCCAATGTTGAAGACAGATTTGCGCCGATGACTACAAACTCACATGGGCTGGGATCGAACCAGGGGCCCCTCACACCACAGATGAGCGCTTTACCAGTGAGCCACTGCGCCCTCCTCCAAGCTTCGAGAGAATAATTATTTCAAAGTACATAATTTATAAATATTATTAGTCTAAGTTTTTCAGGATTGTATACAATACGATATTTTTCACGATCGGTTTTTCGTCTCATCTTGAATTCCGCAAAGTATGTCTCGTCTGATTTACGACACGATACGAGACTAGATAAGAGACATTTTCGTCTCTTGTGAATTTATACTGAGCTCATCCTCCATTTTGAACATACCTGGATACGAATATTTCTGTTTTTCGTTTTAAAATTACATCAATTTCTGGAGAAATAATACAATACGTGAACCTGTTGAAACGAAATTTCAGCGAAGAAAATTCCGAATCAATTTACCTTCGCTTGTTTCTACGCACATTTGATTGTACATGTATATTTTACAGAAATTATTCTTCCTTCGCCAAATCACATTCAATTCTGCTACTTTTAAGTGATGTATTTATCGTGCCAACTCATCAGTGTCCTAGAAATATACCCTTGGATATTTAATCTAAAAGACTATGATCCACTCAAAAAGATTTCAATAATTGATACGTTGCATGAAACAAAACATTATTGTATGCCTATGTATCTCACACATTATAAAGTAATCCTGGGTGACTTTTCATGAATAAAAATATTCTCGAGTTACGTTTTCATGGCTAAACTGTATTCCAGACATGTATACAGATCCTTAACTATATATTCTGCACGCAGTTAACGTTAAAAACGTATATGTATCGTTATGTTGAGCTTGATTCTTTTCCTCTATTGATTTTGATATTAATGGAATGCAATGGATGTACCCGATTGCAATGAAATGAGCTGAGCGAGCTTAAACTACGTAATCATTCCTGGCCATTATGCAATAATAAATGCCATTTTTAATTGTTGACAAAAAATCGCGTTAAAACTTTTTCCCGATGTTAAGTCCATGCAAGCGTTTTTCGGTGATTATTCCTCGATGGTACATCGGATTTTTGATTTCGACCTATGTTATCACTCAGCACGACATACTCTATCAGCGTGCTAAGTTTGGTTGAGATCGGCCAAACGGTCTAGGAGGAAGCGTTTTTCGGTGATTATTCCTCGATGGTTCATCGGATTTTTGATTTCGACCTATGTTGTCACTCAGCACGACATACTCTATCAGCGTGCTAAGTTTGGTTGAGATCGGCCAAACGGTCTAGGAGGAAGCGTTTTTCGGTGATTATTCCTCGATGGTTCATCGGATTTTTTATTTCGACCTATGTTGTCACTCAGCACGACATACTCTATCAGCGTGCTAAGTTTGGTTGAGATCGGCCAAACGTTCTAGGAGGAGTTCGCGGACAACCAAACGGCTAACCCGAGTATAAGAGCTTCGCTTCGCTCAGCTCAATAATTGTCTTTTGCAGTATTTTTGTTATCGTTCCGTAGAAAGTTAGTAGTTCCTAACAGTAGCGTACACGAAAAATAAATTTAAAAAAAAAAAGGATGGAGGATGATCAACCGCAGGGTGAAGCAAGGGGGATTAAATTCCACCCTGAAGTTTCGAAGATTTAGTTCTTTAAAATACATAACGAAACACAAATTAATTTGCTTTCACACGCGTATTCATATTAAAGTAACGTCAATTACCCGCTTCGCAGGGTTAAAAAAATAAGAAAAATTAGTAATATATTCCGTTAGTCAGTCACTTTTTACTATTACTATAGCGCTTTCTGATATCGGCCATTTTCGTACATTTATATATATATCCCTCCCCAAAGTTGCGAGGCTGAATTAGGATTTAAACGGTATCGGAACTGGATTCGGCACTAATCTCTCTCTCTCTCTCTTTCTCTCTCTCTCTCTCTCTCTCTCTCTCTCTATATATATATATATATATATATATATATATATATATATATAAGATGTACGTATGTATTGGCCAGTAATATATATCCATATATTGATTTCGTATAACTTGGCAAGTAACCCCTACGTTCCTTTGGGGAGTCCCTCGCACACATCTTGCGGAACTTTGAAAAATACATTTTTCAATCGAGCAGGTATGACTTCGAGTGTCATGTTCTAAACCACACTCTCTACGTTGCGTTGTTTTTCAATTACAGCTCTCTGAAGTTCATTTTCAAACGCTTTCGGTACCTTACATCGCCGAAACTATATCTCTCACTGACCAAAGTTCCAGAGGACTTTTTTGCTGGTTTCGGTGTCGGGAATCAGCTCCCGAATTTTGTTCAAATAGTTTTCTATCATCCTGTATACCCGAAGAAGCGTAGTCGTTAAAGCACCCTTCTCCAACTGGGCAACACGGGTTCGACTCTCGATAGACGAGTTTTGTAAATAGCGGCATACTAAAAGCAGGTAGGTGAATTGTGGTAAAGGTATCACATGCTAAATCGTATTGTCTAGTTCACTACGTTTCTGCTTTTCGAATATTTTTATTTGTTTTGAAGATATTACAGAAAAACTCTAAAATTAGCGGTAGTTTAATTTCGCTGTAGTGAAGACCTTTAACGTATAAACCTGTATAGGGTAGGAGCCAGATGGGCGTATCAGTATTCAAGTATAGCTGAACTCTTTGCACTGCTCTCTGAGAAACAGTTGTTACTAAAAGCGTGAATCATCCAGTTGGGTAGTCTCACTATTGTTGTGTATGTAATGTATTTTTTCATTATATACTGTATAATCAAAGAAATAAAAACACTGATCACATATGAATCAGAAAATGCTTGAACGTAGTTGAAAATATCAAATCTAGAACAACTGCTGGAAATAACTTTGTAAATGATTGCCTCCATTGACAGACCTTCTCCAATTCTCCTCATTCCAACATCTTCTTCTTTCTGGAGAAGAGAAGATCTTGCTTATCATACTGAGTATGTATTGAAATTGAAATTGAAACAAGAAAACTTGAAAAAGCTTCAGCCTGGCTGGGACTCGAACCCGGGTCCACCAAAAAGTAGTTAAATGCGCAAACCACTCACCCACCGCGCTATTTAAACTTCCACCCAAACTAATACCTAGCTAAAATTGTTTCATGGAAAAATATAAACAAGATACTCAAATATAACAAAACAAATATAAACAAAATATAAATATAAAATATAAGCAAGTCGTGTGAGTGTCTTAAAGACTTACTCGAGATTTTCTTGTTTAACTAAAAAAAAGTTATATAGACGTTCCTCAATGAGGAAAATATCACGAAACAGTTCTTCAAGTTGAGGCTACGCCACTGGCAGTGATAACTTGTGGGGGCAGGGGGCAACTGCCCCCACAGAGGAGCTACCCGCCGTTCGAGGGGGCCCATTTTGAGACAAAAGTTTCTTATTCCATATACGATAGGAACATGAAATTAGAAATGAAGCATCAAATAGGGTCGCTACATTAAATAAACAAAACAGCACACAAAAGGTAAATAGAACAAAAATGAATCTTGGACCCATTTCAGTAAAAAAATGTCTACTATTAGGGGCTCTAGAAATAATAATTATTCGTATGGCTTTGAGACTTATCAATATTGTCCCCTTAATAATTTTGCCATGTATGGAATGGACCCAGAGAGTAACTAACGGAACCGCAGACCTTGCCGTGCGGGAGGGCCCACAGGCTCCGGGAAGCTCATAAAGATTAAGAGAAGTTTGGAAAGAGAGGACCCAAGAATCAGAAGAACAAGAAGGGGGGCCTTTGGCGTGGGAGACCTGGGTTCAATTCCAGGCGAGAGACAGGGTGTCTACTGGTCATGAAAGTAATGAAAGTCATGAAAAAGTCATATATTTTGCTTAGTGGTCATGAAAGCCATGAAAAAGTCCTTTATTTACCCAACTGGTCATGAAAATCTGAAATCTCAGAGTATATTTTTATACTTCATACTTTTATACCTCATACTGCATATACTGAAACAGTTGTATCAGGTCAGTAATTGTGAGAATTTCCCCCACCAGTTAGTGCTGGCTAACTGGTACTTTACTGTCTTCCTAGCTGCTCCCCATTTCATCTTCTAGTCTGTGTAATATAGTAACAACTTTTTACTGTCCAACTTTGTGATCTGCTATTTCTTTACTTCTAAGAAATGTAAATTGTGTATTTTTGGGCCTTTAGACTTATGCAAATAATATTATTCGTTTGAGTTTGCAGATTTTAAATTTGATGATCTATTTTTTTAAAACAAATTTCTTTTATAATCTGTTTTGTCTTTGGGCAGTTCTCTGAGTGCTTAATTTCAGACAAATTTCTGCTAGATGGATAATTATACTCAGAATTAAAACTTCAAATACAGTATAGAGTGATTCACTGGTAAGAGCAGGCCCGTATTTAGGTAAGTGCTATTCTGTGCTCGAGCACAAGGCGGCAGAATTTTAGATTCTTTCTTTAAGATTCACAATAAGTGATATTTAAGACTAGCAACCCGCATAGTTCCGATGCACCACTGATGGTAGGGGTTTATTATTACTAATGGTAAATTTTTATCGCCATGGTCATGAAAATTTGAACAAAAAGGTCATGAAAAGTCATGAAAAAGTCATGAATTTATTTCTGGTATTCCAGTAGACACCCTGAGAGATCATGTGGTTAGGATTCCACGTTAATCAGTAGGTCCACGTCTCATATAGCCTCGCTGCTGAACGGGACGTTAAACTCAAAATCAACTCAACTCTTTTCTGGGGGGCAAGCATTAATAAGCTTATTTGGGCCCCTAGAAAAAGCAGTTTTCTAATTATTGGGCCCCCTTTCTCCAACTTTTTCTTAATCTTTTTGGGCCCACCGGAGCCTCTGGGCCCTCACGCACGGCAAGGTCTGCGGTTCCGTTAGTTACTCCCTGGGTCCATTCCATACATGGCAAAATTATTAAGGGGACAACATTGATAAATCTCAAAGCCATACGAATAAATATTACTCAATGGGTCCACGACTCATTTTTGTTCTTTTTACCTTCTGTGTGTTGTTTTGTTTATGTAATGTAGCGACTCTATTTGATGCTTCATTTCTAATTTCATGTTTGTATCGTATATGGAGTTTAAAAAATTGTCTCAAAATGGGCCCCCTCGAACGGCGGGGAGCTTCTCTGGGGGGCAGTTGCCTTCCCACAAGTTAGGGCTCTGCCGATGACGTAGGCTCAACTTGAAAAACATTTCGTGATATTTTCATCATTGAGTTAAACAAGGAAATCTCGATTAAGTCATTAAGACTCTCGCACAAATTGCTTATATTTTGTTATTTATATTTTTATTTATATGTTGTTTATATTTGTTTCTTCTTGTTATATTTGAGTATCTTGTTTATATTTTTCCATGAAACAATTTTAACTAGGTATTAGTTGGGTGGAAGGTTAAGTGGCGCGGTAGGTGAGTGGTTAGCAGATTGAACTTCTGTTCGGTAGACCCGGGTTCGAATCCCTGCGAGGCTGAAACTTTTCAAGTGTGTCTGTTTCAATTTCAATTTCAATGCATACTCAGTGTGATAATCAAGAACTTCTCTTCCTTAGAAAGAAAAAGATGTTGGAATGAGGAGAATTGGGGAAGGTGTCTCATTGGAGGTAATCATTTACAAAGTTATTTCAAGCAGTTGTTCTAGATTTGATATTTTCAACTACTTTCAAGCATTTTGATTCATATGTGATCAGTGTTTTTACTTTGAATATACAGTATATAATGAAAAAGTACATTACATACACAGCAATAGTGAGATTAACATATGATGTTCATTGGACAACACGCTCTGAACCAGAGAGATTGATCTCAGAATGGAGAAATGTTTCGTGCGTCATCTACTCACAATTTTACTTGCATAAAAACTTGACTCAGTGCTATCAACTGCTGCCAGTGCCGAGAAAAGTTACTTGTAATCTAGGTTGCATCTGTCTAGGCGTTCTCACAACCAGGGTGCGAATTACCGGGGGGGATTAGGGGGATTTTCCCCCTCAATCACATTTTGTTCCCCCCCCAAAGAAGTCAGCTGAAGTATCCCCACCGGGGATGCTCGCTTTCCCCCTCAAACTATGCTTAGTATAACTCCAAATTTCACTGATTTTTGTTATTTCTTGTAAATTTAATCTTCTAGCTGTATTTCGAAATGATCGATGTAAACTTTTCAGTTTTGATAATTTCTACTTACCATCTAATTACCCACTATTTTCAACGTTGTTTAGTAGAACTGTATTATTATGACTACGGTTGTTACTTGCAACTGTACCTTCGTACCCTTCAGTTCGTCATCGTTTGTGAATTTGAATGTACTAATTGCGTATAACAAAGCCACATATAGGTTTATAAATGTTCTTAGCGGTTGGCCAAGAAGAAGTAAACAACCATACTTGGCGAAGTTCGGATATGTCATATTCATCCTCTATATTTGTATCGATTATCATCTTATTTTAATTTTTGTTATAACATGTTATTTCATTTTCCAGTGTACTCTTTGTTAGCACATGGTCTTAATCCCCTAGTAGGTTGTGTGTATGCTACTCAAAAGTTGCATTTAATTTGTGATAATTAGCATAGTAATCACTGCTTTTACAGTTTACGGAAATGAACTTTTGAAACTGTACTCAAAATCTGAGATATAGGTATTCTCTCGTAAGTATATGTTAACGTACATGCTGGAGGATACGCTCCTAATGAGTAGACATGTTAATGAAGGTGATTTTTAGGTGAATAAGCGAATAATTCAAGATTTGTTTCAGCATTTGTTAATACGACTGGTTCTCCGTGTCATTGTCCGTGTCTGTATAAGCATTTCAACTGGAGCGGGTTTTTTTAAAGTTAACCCTTCATTTTTCCATATTTTCGCTGTACAGTTTGCTGTCCACGCAATTAATGTTGTCTGAAAAACTTCAGTGTAATGTTTTACTTTATTTGAATAACGTAGCCCATAGTGAATCAACTCATCTTCAACTTAACAGTAAAGTAATTTTTAAGTGTTGACTTTCCGTGCCTATCACGGAATCGATATTTGGAGAAAAAAAGTCGTGATGAGCACAGCTTTAGCGGGAAGTAGAAGCACAAGCTTGAAATTTGAATTGAGAGATTTTAAATATTTGGCCTTCGATTTGATCTTGATGTGAGAAATCGGGATCAGCAACAATCCATTTCTTATTTGATAGGCTAATATCTAGATTTTCTTTAAAAAAAAAGGAAAAAATGTCCGGTTTAACTGATAATTTTAGTGGTTTTCACAAGACTGAAGTAGGTTTCTTTTCGCAACCTGTATGTATTAATGCAAAGTGGAAGCTTTCAATATGAGTGGAAAAATTAACATATGCTTGTGATCATGCCTATCGCTCGAGCCGAATTATTAACTAAATAAACCTTAGAGAGCTACGGGGACAAGAGTGAGTACAACATTAAAACACGTTCACAAAGGTTTAGTGGGGTGTGTGTATGTCACACAATATATATGTGCATAGTTATTGTCGGTAGATTTATTAAATTAATAAATATCTTATTTATTACACATGCCACACACACACACACACACACACACACACACACACATATATATATATATATATATATATATATATATATATATATATATATATATATATATATATATATATATGGGGGTAAGGCATTTATTGTCTCATTTTGAAATTTGAACCTTTATAGGTTATCTAATTCGCACACTGCTCACAACTGCAAAAGACCTGGACCCCAAGTAATGGAATTAGAGCGCTTAGGGTGGAATTACTTTTGTGGCTGGCTGTACAACGAACATCTACCTGTGGAACTCCGCCAAGTCATGAGCCGCATCCTGGGGGTTCAGCTTCCACCGAAAGGTAATATTAAACCATAACTGCTGGAAAAAGGAAAAGATGCTACATGTGCCCGTCTAAAATGGACAGGAAAACAAAGAATCAAGTAAGAAATGCAAATGACCAATTTGTGGAAGCTGCATAGTTAGAGTTTGTATAAATTGTCATGTAGAATGATGTAAGCCATACGACAAGAACTACACAGTGGATTAGTTTTCTTCTTAGTATCTGTATTGAAGACAGGCTTAGAACATAAAGAAAAAAATATGCTTTTATTATAACCAGAGCCCGGATGTTGTTGACCTAAAATTTTCTAAAAAGTGACTTATAAAATGACACTAAAATTCCTGTAAAATTATCCTAAAAATCACAAAAATTGACCGTAATACTTGCGTTTTCTTAAACGTTTATTTCGTTAAACATTGACATTTTTTAATATCCATTGGATTGTTAGTTAACATTTCACAGTGATATTCAAAAAGTATTGTTTCACTTAGTTGCAGTCCATTGATCATTTATTTCTATTGATCAGTCCATTGTACGGCATTGTAAGTATTGGAAGCGTCAATTCACTCCCGAGTTGAAGTTAGGAAGCACTCTTAAACAATAAAAGTTCGCAGGTGAAGACTACATGAAAATAATAGATAGAAACCTGTTTAAAATCCTTGTATGCCTTCTAATCCATTTTTAGTTATTCACGGGATCACATCCTTTTTGGTCAACCCAAAACTATCTGTTTGGCCACCTACCAACACCCACCTTTCGTTAACCAGCTACAGCTTAGTTTTCATTAGCTTGTTAAGAATGCAGTTTTTCCACCCCAATAGGCAGGAAGCAAAAAAAAGTGATTATTCAACTTCGTCTTTTCCACATTCGTAAACCGTGTTCATTTAAAGATTTCCTTATGTAGAAGAAAAAGAATAAAAAGACCTTAAATAACCTAAAAGTTACCTTAAAATATTAAAAAATGACCTGAAATTTCAAAACAGCCAAGTGACCAAAAGTTGACCCTAAACTATATTTTTTAGAACCTAGAGCTGATGGATAACGTTTTTATTTGAACTTGCCTTGTCCTATGCGTAACAGAAAAGAGTTGACTTGTCAACAAGATCCGGGCTCTGATTATAACTAATACTTTACGAATAACTAAACAAATACGATGCTAAAATTTGCTATTGTGAAAGTGTAAACCCAGCTTCTGTATATTTTCCTAAAATTTGTATTGTAATTTGCTATTGAATAAATAAACAAAAATGGCACGAAAGATGTGAATAACCATAAAAAAGCGTTTTCATATTGTTTGATATTGTTTGTCTTTTATATTTAACATGTCTAGCTTAAAAAAAAGTGTTTGGGTCATTTTGACCCGTACCACACCAGTTGCGTAGCAGATATTCACCACATTAGTTAAGGGTAGTCTTAATGTTAGAGATTAGCTCTGAGTACATAAGGACGGAAATTACTTGAGCACCCCTATTTTTAAGTGAATTTATATTTAAATTATATAAAGAGTTTTTACGAAAAAATACTGCACCGAATTCTTTGTTACTTTTCTGGCGCATCCGATTTTTAAGTGGATCACATGTATTTTATTTTTTATGTTAATTCCTACTTATCATCTTTCTTATAATGTTTCCATGATAATATGTTTATATCATCTTCTAATATACATATTTTATTATCTACAGAGATTAGTGCTAATTTATTAACTTCAACGTTATATATTTTTATGCTTAGAACTTCTAATAAACATTTTCTTCTAATATTCCTTCAGGTTAAAAAAACAATCTTTATATTCATCAAAGGTTAAATCTTTATCTGTAATATTTTTGTTAATTCCTTTTGCTTTTTAATAACAGTCTTCTTTATAAAAATTGGTTTTAAAATTAGGATCATTCAAAACAACCTGTGATACTTTTACAGAATACATTTTTGATCTTAAACCAACTATTTCTTCTATGTTGTATTTCTTCTATGTTGTATTTCTTCTTTTCTCTATAATCACTTGTGTCAAAATAATTAATAAAACCTTTTTATATTTGCATAAAAGTCTTTCGTTTGAATATGATGGATAAAATTGTCTATGTTTGTGTAACATATTTCTAGGTTATCTTTTTTATTTCAGTTTCATAATATTGTAATGGAAATAATAATTCACTTTTTGATAGATCTAAGATAGATATTCTCTACATAGATCGGTTTGTAAAATAATATTTTTATTTTGTTCATGTGTACAGCTACTGAGTTTTCCGTATACATTCTACTGCTTTTATTGTTAGGTTTTGCTGCAAAGTTCTACATATATTTTCATCACTTAGTAGTTTAATGTTAACTCTTTTTGTAATATTTACCAAAGTCTTTCCAGATGCCGAGTTATTCATTAACTTATAAAAGTCTTTTTCAAAGTCATTTGTTGCTTTTGTTTTCATCTGCGTGCTTAGATCCATATAATTCTTTCGCCAATCTGATTGTTCAAATTTTATTACTCGATACATTTTCTTTAATTTTAATCCAAGTGACAGACAATGTTTTAAGTTTCGGCAGTGAATCACATATTTCTCTTTATCATATAGTTGTTAGAAGTTTTGAATATTTTGATACAAGTGGTTACCTGTTTTGTGGTGCTAGTGTAAAGTCTTTATGTTGATCATGTAACTCTTTCGGATATACTAATTCAACTTATCAGAAATTTTATTAACATCTAATGTGTTTAGATCTTTTTCACTTAACCATTTAATCTTTTGTAAAATAAGTATTGATTTATAGCCCATCTATATAAATTATTCTCATCAAAACACATTAGAGAAGAGTCTTCTCTATTTTGTCATAATCTTCCATATATTCATTATTTGCCTTAGCATATCTCTTAGAACATTCATTCTTTCTCTTATTCCTTTTTCAATCATTAATACCATATCATACTAACTTAACAATTTTAATTTTATATTTACCATTTTTAACAATGCATCCCAAGCGAAACCTGGAGTGGTCATATACCAACTAGAATCCAGTTCATATGCATTCATACATATAGTTCTATAATTTTCAAATATATCTACTAATAACAATACATGTGTTTTTAAATTTAAGTTAATATTGTCCAAGATTTTTTATCTTAAATTTATCCCAAACTATCATATTTTGCCTAAACAAGAAGCAATAAATCTATATGAATCTATAAATTTTAATTTGATAGTTTTTACATTTTTTACTGAATAATATGTATATCGTTCTTCATTATCTGGCATTAAATCAATTGTTTCTTTATTACAACCAAGTCATTTTATGAACACGTAAGAGTTATATCCTGTCAAGTTATTTATAATAACTTACAAATTTTGGGACTTTATCTTTTAAATTACAGTTATTATAAAGAAGAGCTACAAACTCTCCTGTTAAGTAATCGTGATGTTTAATTTAATGATTTTTAAGTACGATTTTCATTACAATATGAACAACATGTGGATTTATTGTATTGTTTCTTTTGCTTTGTATTATCAACTTTTAAAATCAATATCAACATTTACATCATATTTTATTAATAGCCAATACAAGATACATTTAGTATACATAAAAGTCTACATTTGTAAAGCTTGCTAAAGGTTTAAAATAACATTTCAAACTTATATAGCCTACAAGTTTTTGTTCGGTGTTGTAAGTTTAATGGTTTTCGATCAGTAAAGTGGTGATATAAACCCTATTAAATAAACATCGTCATAATATGTTAAATATTTATGTTTTTTAAAATTTTTTATATGTCTTGTAGTGATATTTGAATTAGTAGTTCATGCAAAACGGGCTTCAGTCACTAAAATGGTGAAATTGAGTTAACGTTGGATTTTTGTTCCTATTGGGTACACTCATGTTTCTATGCATAAAGAGCTTCAGTTTCATTTGTCTAATGTTTTATGAACAAATGTCAACTTCAAATATTCTAGGTAGCATGGAGTTGAGTCACTCACTGAAGCCCTCTCTTTCTGGATGGAAAATTATATTTGTTTTATATGTTAGAGGCAATAGCTATTGATCTCATCTCGTTCACTTGATAGACCTCAATCGTCAGGAACCTGGTAAAAAGGTAACACAGTTTTGTGTTTAAAAAGAGCAAAAAATAATACCTAAATAAAATTGTATGCATACAGGGCTTTGTCTATAATTTATATGCAAGAAGGGCTTCAGTCCATAGCGGAAACCATGGTTTTACCATGGCAATGAGTAGAACAACCCAAAAGGATAATAACAATTTACTCATATGGTTAGTACCTTCAACAGGGTTGTGGTTGTCTAAGGTCCCAGAAGAAACTAATTTTAAAAGCATAATTTTAGAAAATAGAGCATAAAGCATAATTTAAAATATATAGCACAATTCTTTGAAAATTCTATTAGAACAATTCTTCGAAAATTCTATTTTACTGCAAGTTTAACGTAGTGTATTAATATTTTTAAAACCAATATTTACAATGCAAAATCATTGAGAACCTAACAATGCAACAATAAAAAGCTTATTTTTGTTTCTGTAAACTTCTTGGTGTAGTTCTTTGATGTGGAGAAAAAAAAGGAAAAGAAGAAAACTTTCCACCAACAATGAACAGTACACAAGAACTCCACACTATATTATTATGCTTACCTCTTGAACTTGAGCATTATCTATACTTTTTGGTGGCATATTTTACTTTCCCTTTCTGTATATATGCACCTCTCATGCGCACACAAATGATTAAAAAAATGATTCGAGTATAGCAAATATATCTCTTTACAGTGCATTAAGTAGAAAGTTCATTAAGTATAAAGGAAACTGGTTGCATAAAATAGTAATAAATAAATCAAGATATTTAGAATATTTTATGTATAGTAAATATTATATATTATACACGATTAATGTAAAACAATGATTGAAATTAACAATAAAGCATAATAAAGCATAATTTGAAAAAAAAGCATAATAAAACAAAAATAAAGCATAATGTGGTTTGCTCTAGCAATGAGCATAAGCATGGTTTCCTAATACAGCATTCGATTAATGTAATTGTTATCTATACGAAAAAAATGGATCATTTTGATTTTATAGTTTCAGAAGTGCAATGTTTTTCTTATTTTTCTCAAAACTAAGTTTGTTTGTCTGAAGCCCTTTTATTTCCATTAACTGATTCATTTGATCTTTTGATTTGTTTTGAAAAGCTTTATCTAACACATTATAAATGTCTTTTGGAATAACTTTATTTTGCAAGATGTATAAGATATAATTGCAACTTAAATATTTCAGTATTATCATACCATAGTATCATTCTTTCACAAAAAGATGAAAATTTCGGAGTAGGGCGCAAAACATTACCCTCTAAAACACTTGGGGATATAACTTTTTAGTAACAATAGACTGAAAGCACATTATTGGTCTTATATACTGACAGAAAAAAAATACTTTTGTATCGTTTCGTTGAAAAAACACGCAAAAAATGTATTTTCCCTTGAGGAGGGCACAATCTCTTATGGATCAGCCGCTGAGTCACGGATGGTTTATATTTTTTTTTTATTCTTACCAAAAAGGATGGAAGCTTTGGAAGGGGCCCAAAATACTAACCCACTGTAACACTCGGAGCTATTAGCTCTCTTGTACTAATAGAGTGATGAGTGAGAGCAGATTATTGTTGGTCTAATATCAGTGGTCGAAGTATGCCATACCGCCTCTGGGTTTTCAATGATGAAGGCATACCCACTCTGGTTTCACAGTGGCCAAGACATACCATCACTGCTAAATACCTTTAATAAATCCATTTTTGTACACAGTAATTGACGAATAGTTTTACACGTAAAAACATTTTATATAGAAATTATATAGAAATACTTTCTACGTTAACAACACAAACATTTTTGTTATCTTCTTCCAACCTTTTGTTTTTAAAAATGAAGTGTCTTCAAAGAAGTTCACCTAGTTTATACAGGGTGGTCCAAAAGTAGGTATACAGTCCCGTACTGATCAACTCTGCTTTTTATTTCATTTCTTATTGTTATGAATCAGGTAGACTTAGTTTCTTTATTATTTGTTCTTAATGTCCTTTTACTTATATCTTAATCTCGGAACAGCCGAAGCAAATGAACCTACGCGCTAAAAGGCTATACTTGTTCAATACAGGGGGGTATACATACTTTTGGGCCACCCTGTATTTTGATGTGAAATGTTGAATTGTTTCTTTCTTATGTATGTGTGTGTCTTCTTGCCTTAATGCATATAAATGCTATGTTTTGAGCATGGACGGATTTAAAGGTTGTCTGCTGTGAGGGCGGATCTTTCAGGTATTTGGAATACCCTTCAGTCGAGTGGGGGTCCAGGAGTTTTTTCGTAGGAAATTGTTAATATAAAAATTAGGTTTTTGAGGATTTTCGTATATAATTTTCTATAATACAAAATAAGGAGATTTTTTTCAGAAAGTTGTTGGCGGGGATCAAAGTCTCTCCATATCCCCCCCCCCGTAACTTCAGAGAAGCTCTCTAATGCTTTTCAGTCATTATATAAATAAAAGTGCAATATTTTAGGCAACATATTCTCACTGTATTTCAACATTTAGATAGCCGGTATGTCGAGTCAAAATCATAATAAAGCATACCGTCTCTTCTTTTTTCCACTTCAAACACTGTCTAATATATTGACAGAAAAAGATAATGTGTCGTTTTGTTTCATTGAAATAACACAGAAAAGGTTATATTTTCACTTCAAGAGGAAACGCTCCCTTGTAACTCTCCTACTGCGTCAAACGAACTTGCATAAATTAGCATTTTATATTTATTATAGGGGTATTAAAAGCAAAGAAAAATTCAAAACAATTCTGCTCTGGCTATTACCGAAGGGTAATCTCATTTTTACGAAAAGTCAATAGTTAAGTATTTCGAAGAATGATCACACGAACTCATCTTTTCAAGAAACTCCATAATTTTATTCGCGATCTGCAAAGAGAATCAAATTGGTAGATCCCAGTTTGCGATCAAGTCAAATATCGTTCGTTTAGCAGTCAACTTTGACTGACAGGTAGATAAGATTTGTCAGCTATGATTTTTTAAAAAAATCCAAATTTGCGACCGATCGGTGACTGATTCTTTCGAATAGTTTTCAAACCATTGATCATCACCAAAACGCTTTAGCGAGAACAAAATGATGTAGAGGCCCAAAGTACGGATGAGACCCCGTGTCCTTCTGAAAACCATTCATGAGTTATAAGCCTCCATTCCACTTTGGGTCTTACATTGACTGAAGACTTAACAGTGGCCAAATATATTTACTTGTCATTGTTACAAGGGCAAAAACCTGCTTCAATAGTTCAAAGATGAACTTCCACTCCCTTGTCATTCCAAACCCACGCATTCTGACCTTGCAGGGGGAGGAGAGAATCAAAGAATCCTCCTTTTATAACCATAAAATGAATCTCTGATTACGGTTGTTAAATATAGGGCATGTTTAAAACAACTTTCAAATGAAACAAAATTAGTAGTTGACTAGTACAATCGTATATTATGCTAACAAGAAAAACTAAAAGTAACATATAGTATTAACAATACTATAGATCTGGTCTAATTTTGAAATATGTAAAATAGTTTTAATAAAGTTTTCGAATGAAGTATGCCATGTTACTATATGAGAAAATTCTATAGCTTTCCAGATATTAGACACAGTTTTAGAGTTTACTTTTTTTAACTGCAAGTATTACAAGTCTATTTCAAATGTGAAATAATGTGTGTTTGTCAAGAAACCTGTAAATCAAATTTAAAATTACAAAAATAGGTTAAAATGGCTTCATTTATGGTTAATGACAATCTCATGAGTGACTTCTGGTAATGGCTACAATTCAGTGGCAACCTCACAAGCAAGGTTTTTCAAGTGTCATACTCCGATTTGATTGCAACTCCTGGAGTGAATAAAGGAATCAAAAGTTGGCCATACGGTTTTTATATCGGCCAACGTGGGGGATGAAGGGGTAAATACCCTCCTAAAGTACAAACATACGCCACACTACACTTGTTAAGAAGACCAAAAATGCCGTTAGAGATACACATTGGCTAATGTTGGACAACAGCTATAAGTTTGGTCACTTCACGTGAAACCATTTTGAGCGCCCGCTCAACCAAGTTTTTTGAGGTCGTAAATATAGCGAGGTTATGCTCCTGACTTGCCTGGAGAGCCTGCCGATCCATATCTACGTCATGCAGCGGAAAATGTGCACCGACAACGGTTTGAAAGTTCTGAAGCACGGCGAGCTTCACCTCACGCAATTGTCTTTGCGTGTTCCACCTGAAGAGATTTATTTTTCCGAACAGTACGACTATTTTCGGGACGTTAGTATCTTGTAGTGTTCCATAATGGACGTTACGACTATCTCTTTCGTTTTGCACTCTTCCATAATTCCTCTTCTATTCGAAGAGTTCCTCTTTTATTCAAAGTCCACAGCCTCACCAGTCATAACACCGTAGGTCCCCGATGCTCTCCTTCGCACATATTCCTCGTAAGTTTCCTCCACTTCTCCAGAATCGGTGATAGCATTGGCTCCATGACATCCTCATCCAATAACGTGTACAATAACGTCTTCGTTGTACATTGATAAGGTTCTATCTGCAGCTTCAAATTCCCGGAGGTAGTTTGCAAGGTGTATCTCTGCCCTTTTTGGAGGTGGTCCTGGAATGTCTACAATAGCAAAATATACTGCAAGTTGACGAATGACATTTAATGGGTTTACACCCATTTTGGATAGGTCCTATAGCTTTGACTTATTACGGCCCAAGAAACACACACACACACACACACACACATATATATATATATATATATATATATATATATATATATATATATATATATATATATATATATATATATATATATATATATACACCGTTCAGTGTACGTCATCAATGATATGATATATGGGACACAAGGCACAAGATTAATTCATTGACCATTGTTCACTGATAACTTATCGGCACACACACTTTAATATATTGGTCTCATAGAAGCTTTATTTTGATGAGATTGTCTTTTTATTAATACGAGATAACATTCCACTTGTTACGCGCTTATCAAAGAAAAAACGATTTAAATTCAGTGCCCAATTGTGATATGAATTTTTCATAATTATAATTTAATTTGTAGTATCGTGTGATGTAGCCATGCTCTAAATACTCAAGATATTGCTTTCTAAAAGAGATGCAAACTACGATTCAAACTGTAGAAACGAATTTCAATCTTATCTCTCACCTTAGCCATCTATTGTTTTTCAGATGTAAGATTTCAGATTTAATAGCAACATGAATTTATAGCATATCTCACATTTGCATGCAGATGATGACACAATATTCGTAATTGATCAGCCATTTGCCAGACGTATCGACTACTATTACAACGTCTAGCGAATCGAAAGAGTTATGCTCAAATCGAATCGAAGTGTTGCTCGTTATGGCCTTTCCTACATGGTGTTAAATTGCCTTCATCCACACGTTGGCCGATATATATATATATATATATATATATATATATATATATATATATATATATATATATATATATATATATATATATATATATATATAAACGCGTATGTTCTATTTTCATTCTTTTATTCTCTGCAGGAGTTTCAAGCAAATCAGCATTGTCCGTTGGTAATTATGGTCTTCATAAAAGGGGTCATATTGTCCTATGTTCACAGCTTGAGAGGCTGTTTACCACTTCATGCCCAAGGGCGTCGACCCCAAAGGGGGCGGGTGCCCGGGCCCCCACAAGGCTCTTGTGGCCCCCCTGTATTTTTATGAATATGTATTATTATATGTATTTTCTCTTGTTATATGTATTTTTTATGAATGGGCTCCCCAAAGTTACAGAGAACTCGGTGTCCTTGTTCATGCCCCACGTTGGCTGATATATATATATAAACATGTTTGTCTAACTTCTGATTCTTTTATTCAGTGCAGGAGTTTCAAGCAAATCTGCATTGTGCGTTGCTAGTTATGGCCTTGCTAAAATGTCATATTGTACCATGTTAGCACTTTATGGGGGTGTTTATCCCTTTCATCCTCCGATATAAAAAACACGTATGTCCTACTTTTGATTCCTTTATTCACTGCAGGAGTTTCAATCAAATCTGCATTGTGCGTTGGTAGTTATGAGCCTTGCTAAAATGAGTCATATTGTACTTTATTCGCATTTTACGGGGGGTGTTTACCACTTTCATCCAACACGTTGGCCGATATAAAAAACACCTATGTCCTACTTTTGATTCTTTTATTCACTGCAGGAGTTTCAAGCAAATCTGCATTGTGCGTTGCTAGTTATGGCCTTGCTAAAATGTCATATTGTACTATGTTAGTACTTTAGGAGGGTGTTTACCCCGTTCATCCCCCACGTTGGCCGATATAAAAAAACCGTATGTCCTACTTTTGATTCATTTATTCACTCCAGGAGTTTCAATCAAATCGGAGTGTGACATATGAAAAACTGCTTGTCAGTGGTAACGGACTCATGTTATATATATAATCTGCTCAAAAAATTACGGGATCTGTCGAAATATTAGACAAGACGTTTAGATAGCATTTGGATAATTGTATACTTGACTCAAATATAACATACAAGTGGAAATGCTGTAAGATATAGTAGACCAACCGAGTACACATTGGTATTGGAGCTCGAAAATCGTTGTTCACATGACTCAGGAAATAAGAGGGCAATGTGCGTACCTCTCGAATTGCTCACAGACAGGATAACAACAATAATTGTTGCCTAGTATAGTGTATGGCTACCTCGCACACCCAACACTGCCTTGTAACTGCGTAGCGTGGATTCAATAAGATTGTCGATGAGTTCTTGGGGATATTGTGCCACTTATCTAGAATAACGACCTCTGTGAAATGGTTGTTGGAGGTAATAGCCGAGCCGCAATTCGTCTGCCAAGCATATTCCAGACCTACTCAAGGAGATAGAGATCAGGCGAGTATGCTGACCACATCATCCGAACTATACCCTCAGCTTCCAGCATCTCCTCCACTAATGGAACTCTGTGAGGAAGAACATTGTCATCCACAAAACGAATAAGTCATCAATGGTACCAGCATAAGGCAGTACAAAAGATTGCAGGATGTCATCTCTATACCTGCGAGTCGTCAAAAAGCCATTTCAGATTATATAGAGATCAGTATGTTGGATAATAATAGTGGCAACACTGCTATTACTTCAAAGAAGTGCGTCTCAGTGCTACAAAAGTTCCGTAGATCGTAAGAAAATGTGAGACGAGGAAGTGTGGGAAGTGGTAACGATTGTGTATTAATCAGTCCAGAGCAGTAGTGAATAGGGAAGGAAATTGGAGGCGCCAACACATTTGTTCCGGAAAGACGACAACATGCGTGAACCAACATTGAAAGGCACATGGGTACAGTGCACAATGGGATTTTCATGGACTTCGTGAAACATGTGGCGATGCAAAGTTGCCGTATCGTACGGTGGCGCAACAGGTGAAAGTGTTTCGTGAAGACAGTTGCCGTTCAAAATCGCTTCCGTTCGAGACGACACTCAAAGGACAATAGCACAATTCAACTTTTTATCTTCCTGCTGCATGCGGATCACCAATAGGCTGAGCGTGAGTTAGCTGAGGAAATAGGCATTTGTCAGAAAACTACCGTACTGCACGACATTTTTGGATTTTGCAAAATTGCAGCACATTGGATATCGCACCAAATCACTGAGGTTGTGGAGAATTGCTGAACCGTAAATAGAAGGAGGGTTAAGATTTCCTTGAAAAGATTGTCACTATGAACGAAATCTGGATTCGGTCGTATGAACTACAGTGGAGTGGCAATCCAATGAATGGAAACGTCCTGGTTCATCTCACCCCAAAAAAGTGTCATGCACACGCCCTGCACACAATGTTGGTATCAAAGTGATGTTCATTATGGGTTATGATATCTATGGAGTCATCCTGAACCACGCCATACATCAAGGGTAGATAGATCAGGTGCAGGATAGACAACACCTTCGTTCTGCAGCCTGGAGAAAGCTACTGTACATCCGGACACGAACTCCTATCATCTTTCATGACAATGCACGGTGTCACAGGCTAATACCGTGATGGAGCTCAAGCGTCAGTGGCAGTAGGAGATTGTTACATTCGCCTTATTCATCTTATAGAGCCCGTGGGATTACGATCTTTTGAAAACTGAAGGAACCACTTCGCGGGAAGCACTACGGCATAAGAGAAACCATTATCCGTACCATATGGCGGTCCCTGGTGGACATCAACAAAGATGCCTTCCATAAGATAATAGAGATGGGAGGCGATTACATTGAAAGAATGTAACAGGTATTCTTCTGTGCATAAAGCCAGACACGAATTATAACAATGTTGCTATTACTTTTTATGTAGTTTACATGCAATCGTTAATAATTTGTATTTCATATAATATTAATAGACAAATACAGTTTGTTTTACAGTATTAGTCTCTTTTACTTTTGTTGTTTCATGCAAACTTTTACCGTACTGGTGGAGTAAAAGTGTTTTTTTTTTTTTTTTTGGTTAAATAACCGTTTACTGCAACTAACCTTAGAATTACTTACTTGAAACATACTAAAACTAAAAGAAGAACGTTTTATGATTAATTAGATGTAAATCTCAGACTTCTAGTTCACTTTACAACGGATATATTAGAATTCAAAACTAAGTGCATACTCTTGTTCCACTATAAAGCCCAAAAAGTGTGTTACAATTCCTGGTGGTAGCTCATGTGCTTCGGATCAAACGTTAAGTTGTAGAAGATTTTTGTCTCATATAGCTTTAGTACTGAAAGGGACGCAAGACTTAAAAATTCAACCAACCAACACAAATTTTTGTTGCTAATTAATTGCCTTCTTAATGAAGACAGCATCTCTTAATAGTTGCACATCCCTATTATATGTTCAAAAGGTTCCTTTTTGGACGTATCGAAATTCACAATCATTTGGAGTTCTGTTTTTATTAGTTCACAGTAGCTTCTGTTCCTAACATCAGTATATTCTGCTTTTATTAGTTCACAGTAGCTTCTGTTCCTGATATCAGTATATTCTGTTTTTATTAGTTCACAGTAGCTTCTGTTCTTGACATCAGTATATTCTGCTTTTATTAGTTCACAGTAGCTTCTGTTCCTGATATCAGTATATTCTGCTTTTGTTAGTTTGCAGTAGCTTCTGTTCTTGATATCAGTACATTCTGCTGTTATTAATTCACAGTAGCTTCTGTTCCTGGCATCACTAGATCACGATCGATCGAAACTGAGATATCATCGAGTCGATGTTGATGGACGATGATTAACATACAAAAACTATTCTTTAAACATAATATAAGACTGACATTTAAATAGTGTGTAAGAAACGAGTTTCTCTAATTACTCGTATGTGTGTGTTTTTACTCTAATTTATTTTCAGACGGCTAATACAAGTACCTACAGACTGGAAGAATGTGTTCTGGCAAGTGCATGGCCCCATGAACGCCCACACTTCTGGAAAACCATGGAAGATATTAAACGGGGACTTTGTAGCACAATTCAATAAAAAAGCTCTGCCAAAGCGAACGATACTGCGATGGCAACAGAAACTCTTCCTAACTGGATCCATTTTAGATAAGAAGAAGACAGTTAGACCATCAACACGACAAAAAACATGTGCAGCAGTGGTAGATTCTGTGATGAGATTTCTCAAAAAATCATTACGAAAAAGATCCTGTAGGGAACAGTTAAACAACATATCTCGAAACAGGATACCAGACAACTGAAGTTTTAAAGCAAGCTGTTAGGGAGGCGTTGAAGGAAGTCACACTGTCCATGCTGAGGAAATTTTCATACAGGACATGGCGATGGATCATATTGTGCCGCGATAATGATCGTGCTCATAATGATGTTCTGAATCACTGAATAAGCTGGCAAGACTTTCAGACTGTACTTGTATATATTTCTAGATACGTATGACAAGATATCTTCTAGATACGTCTAGACACTTGACGCAGTTAGTGCTTCTTGCAAGTAGAGTGATAAACATTTTCTGTCAGAAATGCCAAAAATCCTAAACCAAGGCCTATTAAAATGATAAGAACAGTACCCTCAATGTCAGTTAATGACAAAGGTCGAAATTCGTCTTCATTTTCATATTCCAATGACATCGTCCGCTGAACTGTCTCAATCGAATCCAAAATATCAGATTCCCATTTTACAATTAGACCAGAGTCTCTTAGAACCCTTAGCAACCTATTCAAATTGCCTATGAGAGGAGATCCTCTTGGCAAATCGAGTACCATGTAATTTGATATAGCCTTTTCTTTCATTAAATATAGTTGTTCCAATGTATCATCGTATAAATAGTAAATATTAGTTAAACGACCAGAATGGATTATATCAACTACTACTGCGATTTTACCCAGTTTCGCCAGGTTGTTAATTCTTTCCACATCTGTTATTAATAAATATCTTTTGCTTAGACCTTGTAAGAAGATATCAGAAGAATCTTCAAAATATTCGACCCATCCTGTGTCATGCGATGCCCACTTCAATCTAGAATTATAAAGATCTTCAGCTGTGTTTATGGGTGCTTCATAGATGGGAAGTGTTAAGAACGAAACAAGATTGCAGTTATATGCAGTAATTAACATCATTGAAATCATGTAGGACCAGAATAAAAAATGTCTGATAGAAGAGTACCCTGTTTGGGGAGTTCCAATTCCCACAATAATTCTAATAGAACTTAACAAAGAATATGAAAAGCTTAAATACGGATTTCTGGAATTGAAATCAGATGAATAGCGTTGCCCAGCTGAAATCACATACAGAATAAAAGAACACAAGAAAACAAATCCTAAAATTGCCAACCATACAATTCCTGAGAGAGGCAAAAATACTGACCACAAGTTTAGTTTTCGCTTTGGTTTTTTTACGAGGAAACCTAAATTTCCTTTCAAATATGGAATGCTGATATCAAAAGTGTTAGCTCCTGGTTCAGTTAAGTAGTCCGATGGTACGGATATTTGGAAATTGCTAGTTTTCAGTTTCCCCATAAAACTTGCTGATGTATCGTTATCTGTGTAATATCCCCAAATTATGTCCGGTTCCGTTTCATAAATATCCCACGTGATATTGCGTTTTCTAGCAAACTCTTCCAATATTCTATAATCACTGCCGTCATAAGAACTGCCAATCTTGGTTGTGAAAGGAGCATATGGATACAATAACATTTGTAGTGTTATATTATTCAAATGTTCAAGTATATCTTTCCCCAATTTGCTATCATTGACAAAGGAATTGTTTACCCAAGTTGAAATAATTTGCCAGGAACCTGGTACTAACTTATTTTTCAGAGTCGGACTTAAGATATGAAACTTATTGGACGTTTCAAGGGAAGAGTTGTCGACAGGAGTGACTATGAAAACATCTGGAAAGAACTGCATCCACTTCTTTTTCTTGATAAGTTTTATGTTGTTTGTATCTGTCTCACTTGTTACAACATATCTTCTTCTGTTTCTTTGAATTGATTGATCAGATATAATTTTGAGATTTTGGAACATTCTTGTTAGATTATGAGACTTAATAACAAACGTGTTGCATCCGAAATCCATAGTTTTTAAAGTTATCTTCTCGAAGGTTGAGTTTTTATCAAATTTCTCCAGTAATAAAATTGCAGGTACATAGTTGTTATTCCATTTTATTTGAATGTTGAAATCACTACATTTGTTATATTCCTCGCACAACACTACTACACATTTGTCTTCGTGGAAATATTGAATTATAAGACTTGATAGCATTTGTTGGAAATTGTCGGATGTATTTTCGAAGTCCAATGAGTTAACAAAACTTGATCTACGGAAAGTTAATAGGGCAAGTACTGCCAAAACAGTTTTCATGTTATTATCAGCTATCATTTTTTCTGTAAAGTAAAAAGATGTAAATAATTAATGTTATAAATATGCAAAAAAAAAGTCTATTGATACCTATAATAACTATAAAAACTAAAATAATGCTACTATAGTAAAAATGCATTACAAAGTAGGAATATTTTTTGGTGCGGTATAATTAAGAAATGGGTCTGTAGCTGCATTAGATACTATTCTTAAGATTGAGGGTTGAAGTTTTCATGGATATTGGAGATGATGGTCGGTAAAAGAAATTATACATTAAATTACGTACGAAGCTTTCTAGCATTAGTCCCGTTTCTTCAGGCCCGTAACCAGGGGGGATAGGACCGGCTCAGCCCGCTCTAAATTTTCTGCAGCCCCCCTAACTAAAATCATAATTCGAATTAATGGGGGATGTCGGGGAAATTCCCCTTTCGTAAAAATTTATGTTCGGCTCGTGTCACAGAAGTAACATAAAATCCCTGTCTGGGATACATTTTCGCCTTCTACATTTATAGTTACACTACATAAGCATCCCCCTCTCGTTCGGAAGTTTAATTTGAACACTGACTAAAATTGTATTTCTAAATGTACTTTAGAGTGCTAAATTAAAATTTACTTTTATTATCCTCATTTAATGTTACGTTATCACTTTATATGAATCTTGTAGCTGTCATAAAAAAAATCTTGAAACTCTATAATATTTCCCCATGTAAACAAAGTCTTGAAAGGGACATACAAAACTTTTTTCCATCTTCTTGCAAGGAGTTAAACCATGTGCAACTTTCTGAGTCGTCTTGCTTGTTACTTGCTATTGCCCTCTTGCTGACATAAAGAGAAAACCAGTTTCGCCGCTTCTGAAACAACGGAATCTTTTTTACACGGAATGGAAGCGCGCCAAAATACGTGTTTTTAATGAGTAGATTCACTATTTGTCCACTAGTGTGCAGTGCTGCATCGGTGGAAATTTTCCTGCTTTCAGAAAGTTGTAATGGGTAAAGAGTAAATAGAAAGATCTAGTTGCAAGATTTTTTTATGACAGCTACAAGATTCATGTAAAATGAAAACATCCTACTGATATCTTAGCGCTGGCGACGAATTTCTTTCCTGGGAACAGATACCTTTAATGAAGAAACGTTCCGAGTTCTGGAAGCATGTATACGCTCTGTATACTTAAGAATCCCGAAGACAACATCCCTGAAAGAATTGCGGGGGTGGTTTTTCACTAAAAAGCAAGTCGATGAATCATGCATGCCTCCAACACAAGATACTGTGTGTCCGACCACAAAAAAAGCACATTTTCAAACCCTAATATGACGTAAAGCACATATTGCGAATCCTGAACTGCTTACAGTGACTGACTGGGGTTAGGCTGTTAATCGGAAAGGGCAATGCAAGCCAATAATGTGTGCTATTCCTTGTGGACCTAAAGAGCTTCTCTCAGCGATGAACTTCAATCATGGTTATGAGATGTGTACCTCGAAGCGGACTACGCAGGTAGGGAATCTGTTACTAGGAAATAAATCCTCGTGAAGTAAGAAGGAACTTAGCACTGCCATAACTCGATTAAGGGAAAGCCTTTGTTATATGACTTCTTATCCAATTCTTTCGTGAACCAGTCTGTCCGTCTTTCGACCTATTGCCGATCGGTTGAACAGCGTAAAATCCATGTGACGTGAAGGAACGAAAATCAGGAAGTGTTTGTGTGTTTCCTTTGGCCCTCTTTTAACCAATTCTTGTTTTTTCTTAGTGCGTTCTGAATGCGATGTCATAGTGTAGTATAGTGTATATTAAAATATTAAGAAGATTGAAGTAAGAACAACAACTTCGGATTCTGGAAGTGTCTCTATGACCAACGTGTGGATTTGCACCAGAAGAAGAGTATCCTTTATTTTTCAGTAAATGCATATAATAAGAAAACACATGACTGGAGCATTTATTCCATGATAATTAATACATATTTCTAAAATACTTATGAACATCTACGGAATTAACATTAATATGAATCACATAATATAATAAATTGTAGGAATAGGTGTAATGATAATTAAAAAGTATTAATTGCCTCCATTGAGTGAAATATACTGTTTGTATACTGTGCTTTTCCTAACGTTTTATATAATGATTTTGAAAATAAACATTTATTTGTATTTCATGCCCTATTATAAATTTAGTTATTTGGCATAAATAAATAATACAAAAATGATTATTTTGTCAAATGAAATATTTTTTTACCTAGGAAGTCTTTTTTAAAAAATTAACCAAAACGGCTACATTTACGTAAAATGTGCTAATAATATAATGTGTAGAACATACTTAGACCTTTCTTTAAAAAAATTAAAATCGAATGATTGGGAGCGAAGTTATAAGGACTCATCATTTCCCCCACCCTCTCCCCTATCCCATTCACTGGTCTGACATGACCACCATCACTTTTCTCATTCCGTACCTTATAAGGAACAAAATGATACCATCCACAATACTCTGCCATTAAACTGCACACGAGATACCACTAGAAAACCCACTATTCGCTGTGAGTCATTGGCTTTGGGTCAATATGGGAAAGATTGAAAAGACAGCATCCCTCAGCAGGGGTCGCAACTTCTTCGCTCTAATAATCACACAGGTCGGTGTATGGATTTGTTATGTGTACATTAGGTATGGAGTGAGAGGGGGGATAGAAAGAGGAGAAACAGTGTGTCTCTAGAATACTTTGACGGTGTGTTCAAAGGGGATACTTATTGTTGTGGAATTTTGACTACGTTTTATGTCACGTGATAACGGAGTAAGAAAGTTCCCTTTTCTGAATTGTATTTACTCTTGTTGTGTTGTGAGTTCTACACTCCCCATCAAAAAAATAGCGAGAGCTAACGCCGTGCAGCTAGGCCACCCAATATACACCTTCTTATCCCGTAATCGTGTCTGGTAAAGAGATCCCCTCTCTCTCCTCCATTCTTTTCTCTCATACTAAAATTAGCTAACAACATGAGCGCAATTCTGATTTCAAACCACACATAAATTAGTTTCGATAAAATGAAATAACAAAACCGAGACAAAACAAGACTCATAAATTGATTTAGGGAGAAACTGAAACACACACAATGAAAAATTTAAACCAACCGATGTCTATTACACAGAGATTCAGAAATGAGGCAGAGAGAGAAGGTGAGAGAAGAAAAAAGGGAGAACAGATAAAATATGAAATTTTAAACGTAGTAAAAAAAAAAATACAAAACGATAATCATGCCTGTTGTTCTCTATGGTTGCGAATCATGGTCACTTACTCTGAGGGAAGAACATAGACTGAAAGTATTTGAGAACAAGATCCTGAGACGAATATTCGGACTTAAGAGGAACGGGAATGGGGAATGGCGGAAACTTCATAACGAGGAACTACATAAGTTATATGGTTTACCAAACATTGTTAGGGTCGTCAAGTCTAGGAGGCTTAGGTGGGTGGGTCATGTAGCTAGAATGGAAGAAAGTAGAAACGCTTTCAAAGTCTTGAATGGAAGACCAATCGGAAAACGACCATTAGGAAGACCTAGGCGCAGATGGGAGGGCAATATTAAGATGGATGTCGCAGAGATTGGAATACAAAGTAGAAACTGGATGCAGTTAGCTAAGGATAGAAGTCAGTGGAGAGCTTTTGTGAACGCGGCATTGAACCTCCGGGTTCCATAAGCCATAGAGTTAGTTAGTAAAAAAAAAAACTATCATTATGAAGTCCCGTTACCAGAAATCCAACAGTAATATAGAAATAACGCTTGATTTTATATATTTTTTCAGGACTATTCTAATATATAGAAGATGCTTAAATATTCATTAAGTCACTTTCAAAAAGAATAACATACTCAATTTCCAGTAAACTGTACATCTCAGAGACACATCTAAGATAAAGGCAAAAGTTTAACACATGCTTTGTTTCCGCGTGGTTCGATTGTGAATTCGGTAGTGTTCATTGGACATACTGATTCAAAATACATTCTAATAAACCCAGTAGGTAGCGTACACCATATCTTCCGTTCCAAACTACTAATGCAAAGTGAACAAAAAGGAAAAAAAGAAACAAAAAGAAAACGAAACAAAGGAAAAATTGAATGAGTGCTATTTTACTGCTAAATTATCAGAAATATTCTATATTAGAAGTCCAAACCATATCATAATAAAAAGTTACAAATATTCAAATGGAAAATTGGATGTTCCTCATAGATGTAGCATACCTTGCAGGTTTCAAATTTCAACGTGAATAAAATACATTGAATTATAGGATGGAAACAAATTTGTGTCGAACTAGTATAAATAAAGTTTTGTTTTCAAATAAAAAAGGTTACCATTTTCTAGTCTTTTCCGAAGATTTATCTGTTCCGAACATCCAGCATCACTTTCATCTCTTGCGGATATAACGTTGTAATTTGCACAGATAGAATGAACACGCTAGAGCTCAAACGGTTCATAGTGTCAGTCGGATGATGTTGGTTATCTTATGGACCACCACTGGGTCGAGGATTCAAACCCGTAGTGATCCGGTAATTCGACTGAGACTCGGTAACCCAGATGATAAAAACATATTTTACTTATTCCCTTGCGTTTAAACAGTATTTCTTTCAGACATGACCAGGACTGGAGATGTTATGCCCAGAGCACAAAAACTTGACGCTGAAGTCGCCAGTTAATTACATTTTCCAGACCCGATCTGTCGATCTCTTGCTTCGTTTTAACTTTAGAACACGCACACGCACATGAAGTGCGTGTGTGCGTGAGAGAGAGGGAGAAGTGAAAGATGCATAAACAGAATAGGGAAACGTCAAGAAGGATAGAGAGAGAGAGAGAGAGAGAGGGAGAGGGACGAATATAAATGTGAAACTTACTTATCATTACAGTGTATGATAAAGAACTTACACAATGTTTATTCGAATTCTCGCCAGTGATGCTTTGTAACTTCCCCAACAAAAGATGAATCTCTGTTTGCAGCCATTATTTTATACGAAAAAGTTATACTACCTGACGGGGAACCGTACCCAGATTTTCCGCTTGGAAGTCTGGTACTTTACCACTACACCACCGATTGCTTTACCCAAACTTTGTTCAACTAATGTTGTAATAATTCTTTCTGAGAACGATAACCCGAAAAGTGTTTACTGCAGATCAATGAAGTGTTTCGAATATCGTGGTAAATCCCTTCCCAACCATCATTCGTAAATCGTCTCTATCATGATAAAGGTGTTTCCTTCCACATTCTTAAGCATTGCACGTCTAATATAAGAAATCGATTCTTCACTGTCACTTTGTATAAAAATGCAACTTGGACGTGAACAGAATTTGAACCTATGCTGAACAGTTTTATTAATTGTAATCCATTACGTTACTGCTACACTATCACGCCACCTGAAACTAGAATCCAAATATTACTTACTTTAGCTTTGATCATTGGAACAATCAAGCTTCTTCCTGTAAGGTTATTTGCACCTAAGTGTTTTCATTTATTCGACGATCTAGAGAGAAATTAGTGCCCACTAATAAAGGAAACCACATTCAATCCAAGAAAAAATACAGAAATAAAAACATATTATGAATTAGTTTCGCAAGTTCTAAAGTACACGAATAATAATAATAATAATAATAATAATAATAATAATAATAATAATAATAATAATAATAATAATAATAATAATAATAATAATAATAATAATAATAACCTATATTATAAAATTGAAAGTGACTGTGACTTTTAGTCTCTTGAACCATCCGACCGAGCTCGATCAAATATTCAACCTTGATAATGTTCGGACCTGGGGAAAATACTCATTTTGATGGTGTTACTTAGGGGAGGGGGAAGATGGATAAATATAAAAAATAAAGAAAACTTAATAAGTCGAATCAAACGATCAATGTGGATGAATTTTTCAACATAAATTACGTTTGTGCATAGAATGCTTTTAATCATTTCACTTTGATGGAGGAATGTAGGGAAGGGGGAGGACGGGGAGATATACAAAAATCAATTTAAATAAACATAAAAGTGACTATGTTAATAAGTTAATAAATCTTGAACCACCGGACAGATCTGCATCAAATTGTCAGCAAGGATGAAGTTGAGCCTGGAGTGGTTTTCATCATATCACTTTGACGGGGTGTGGAGGGGAGGGGAAAGATATATAAAATAAATAAAACTTAATAACTCTTCAACCACGCAACCTATCTTGATCAAATTTTTAACATAGATGAGGTATGGGAATGATATGTTTTTTGTTATTTCACTTTGACGCTAGAACTTAGAGAAGGGGAATGGGCAAGGGAGATATATAAACATAAATCAAATTTAATAAGTTTTGAACGACCGTACCAATCTCGATAAAATTTTCAACCTAGATGAAGTTCGAACCCGAGAAGGTTTTCCTCATATCATTTTGATGTATAATTAAAGGAAGGGTGAAGGATAGCAACATTTAAAAGAAACGAAAAATGACCGATATTAGTATCGAATCTATAATTTTTGGAGTGTCTGAGATGAACAGTGATACATCTGATGCCGTTTAAATCCAAATTCAGCCCACAACATGGAGGAGGGGAGACATATAAAAATGATCAAAATAACCAATATCATTGTCAAATTCAACGTTTTCCGGGTGGCTGAGATGAACAATGACACTAAATATGCCGTGCTCTGCAACATGGGATGGGGAGGGGATATATAAAACTCATCGAAAATGACCAATATCAAAGAGCGCTTTAGTAATAGTAAAACGTGACTGAATAACGAAGGAGCATATTATTTTTTTCTCAATTTAGCCCAGCAAATCGGACAATTAATGCTAGTAATACAATAATAATAATAATAATAATAATAATAATAATAATAATAATAATAATAATAATAATAATAATAATAATAGAATTATTATTATTATTATTATTATTATTATTATTATTATTATTATTATTATTATTATTATTATTATTATTATTATTATTATTACTCGTGTACTTTTGAACTTGCGAAACTAATTCATAATATGTTTTTATTTCTGTATTTTTTCTTGGATTGAATGTGGTTTCCTTTATTAGTGGGCACTAATTTCTCTCTAGATCGTCGAATAAATGAAAACACTTAGGTGCAAATAACCTTACAGGAAGAAGCTTGATTGTTCCAATGATCAAAGCTAAAGTAAGTAATATTTGGATTCTAGTTTCAGGTGGCGTGATAGTGTAGCAGTAACGTAATGGATTACAATTAATAAAACTGTTCAGCATAGGTTCAAATTCTGTTCACGTCCAAGTTGCATTTTTTACAAAGTGACAGTGAAGAATCGATTTCTTATATTAGACGTGCAATGCTTAAGAATGTGGAAGGAAACACCTTTATCATGATAGAGACGATTTACGAATGATGGTTGGGAAGGGATTTACCACGATATTCGAAACACTTCATTGATCTGCAGTAAACACTTTTCGGGTTATTGTTCTCAGAAAGAATTATTACAACATTTGTTGAACAAAGTTTGGGTAAAGCAATCGGTGGTGTAGTGGTAAAGTACCAGACTTCCAAGCGGAAAATCTGGGTACGGTTCCCCGTCAGGTAGTATAACTTTTTCGCATAAAATAATGGCTCCAAACAGAGATTCATCTTTTGTTGGAGAAGTAACAAAGCATCACTGGCGAGAATTCGAATAAACATTGTGTGCGTTCTTTATCATACACTGTAATGATAAGTAAGTTTCACATTTATATTCGTCCCTCTCCCTCTCTCTCTCTCTGTCCTTCTTGACGTTTTCCTATTCTGTTTTTGCATCTTTTACTTCTCCCTCTCTCTCACGCACACACGCACTTCATGTGCGTGTGCGTGCTCTAAAGTTAAAACGGAGCAAGAGATCGACAGATCGGGTCTGGAAAATGTAATTAACTGGCGACTTCAGCGTCAAGTTTTTTGTGCTCTGGGCATAACATCTCCAGTCCTGGTCATGTCTGAAAGAAATACTGTTTAAACGCAAGGGAATAAGTAAAATATGTTTTTATCATCTGGGTTACCGAGTCTCAGTCGAATTACCGGGTCACTACGGGTTTGAATCCTCGACCCAGTGGTGGTCCATAAGATAACCAACATCATCCGACTGACACTATGAACCGTTTGAGCTGTAGCGTGTTCATTCTATCCGTGCAAATTACAATGTTATATCCACAAGAAATGAAAGTGATGCTGGATGTTCGAAACAGATAAATCTTCGGAAAAGACTAAAAAATGGTAACCTTTTTTATTTGAAAATAAAATTTTATTTATACTAGTTCGACACAAATTTGTTTCCATCCTATAATTCAATGTGATTTATTCACATTGAAATTTGAAACCTGCAAGGTCTGCTACATCTATAAGAAACATCCAATTTTCCATTTGAACATTTGTAACTTTTCATTAAGATACGGTTTGCACTTTTAATATAGGATATTTCTGATAAAAAAAAATTAGCAGTAAAATAGCACTCATTCAATTTTATCTTTCTTTCTTTTCTTTTCGTTTTTTTTTTAAGTTCACTTTGCATTAGTAGTCTGGAATGGAAGATATGATCTACGCTACCTACTGGGTTTATTAGAATGTAGTTTCCATTAGTACGTCCAATGAACACTACCGAATTTACAACCGAACCACGCGGAAACAAAGCATGTGTTAAACTTTTTTGACATTTTCTTAGATGTGTCTGTGAAATCTACAGTTCTACTGGAAATTGAGTATGTTATTCTTTTTGAAAGTGACTTAGTGAATGTTTCAAGCATCCTCTATATATTCGAATAGTCCTGAAAAAATATATAAAAACAAACGCTATTTCTATATTACTGTTGGATTTCTGGTAACTGAACTTTATAATGTTAGGTTGTTTTCTTACTAAATTTAAAATTCCACATTTTTATCCGTTCTCCGTTTCCTTTTTCTTCTTCTCTCGCCTTATCTCTCTTTCACACTCTGCCTCATTTCTGAACCTCTGTGTAATAGACATACATTGGTTTCAATTTTTCATTGTGTGTGTTTCAGTTTCTGTCTAAATTAACTTATGAATCTTGTTTCGTCTCGGTTTTGTTATTTCATTTTATCAATACTAATACATGTGTAGTTTGAAATTAGAATTGCGTTGATGTTGTTATCTAATTTTAGTATGGGAGAGAAGAAAGGAGGAGAGAGGGGGTCTCTTTACCAGACATGATTATGGGATGAGGTGTATATTGGGTGGCCTAGCTGCACGGCGTTAGCTGTCGCAATTTTTTTGATGCGGAGTGTACAAGTAGTATTGAGCATCGGTAATTCCGTACAACGTAAAATAAATCGATTCATAAAATAAATCGACTGTGCTCATAAAATTAAAATCGAAATAACATTTTCACGACATTTACAAAAACTTAATGCATGTGACAGCAAGCTTGATTTCGTGGGAGGATGCTTATACGTTGAATAATTGTTTTTCAATATAATGTTTAGCCTCCTTAGGTATACGGCATATCAAGGATTGAGCGATATAACATTATACAAAAGTAAATAACCCATATTCACAAGTGAAAGTGATTATGAACAGTTATTTCAAATAACTTGGAGTTTGATGCCATTATTTTGTATTTCTAATATACATGGGTCAAAAGTATTCACACAAATTGAGTTTACACAGATGCCATAGACAATTGAGTCATTTTCAGTTTTTACTCAAATTATTCTAAAACATTAAGAGATTTTATTATAATCATTATTATTTTAATTTTTTCTTTCTTTTTGGACAATATTGCTAAACATATCATTATCATCATCATAGCTATTCTGGAGTTCCCATTATTGGCAGGTCACTTGCTGCAACTGAGAAGCTTCGATGTACGTGCTCCTCAGCTAGTCTCTTCGTCTTGATGTAGCAATTTTCTGTTTTAATACCTTCCTTCAACTACAATCTCCTTCGCTCCCTTCCTCTCTTTCCTTCCACCACACTCTCTAGAACGTCTTTCATAATACAGTTCCTCCTCATCCAATATCTCAACCAGTTCCTCTTCCTCCTCTTAACAATATCTAAAATCTTTTTTCCCCCTACTGCTACTGATTCTAACACATTCTCATTCGTTTTCCGTTCAACCCAGCTAATTCTGTTGCTTTTCTCCATGCCCACATTTTGAAAGCCTGCAATTTTTTCATCGTTTTTGCGTAATGTCCGTGTTTCTGCCCCATAGAGTACATATTGGAATCAGTAAAACAAAATCTCAATATTTAATTGAAAGTTTGTTCAACACAAAGATTAGCTAATTGTGGTTGAAAAGAAAAAAAGTCTGACGCCTTTAGATCATAAAAAATAATTTTGCAATTCATGGTATTTCAATAATCTGTGCCTCTTGATTTTCTTTCATGCGTCTCAGGGGTAGCCTTTCCAGTTTGGGACTTAGTGGAGTGTTGGATCTGTTAAAAAATATGAAAAGATTACGAAACGTTGTGATTTACTTTATAAGTAGTGAAGTGAGGGCACTCATTAAAAAAATATAGGTCATCGCCTATGTTGTACACTATCATCATATTTACACGAAGGTAAACTACATTCAGGAACATGCATTGTATTTCCGTTACTATTAACGCATTGTAGAATTTATTATCCCTTATATCCAGCGTAAAATTTACGTATGTAAAGCGTAAGATTTCTTAAAAGCATGACTTACAAGACTCTTGCAAGCAAGACCAAGACCAAGACTGGGTGTGTAAGATCAAGACCAAGATCAAGGGTTCCAGTGCAAGACCAAGACTGGATGTGCAAGTCCAAGACCAAGTCTGGATGTGCAAGACCAAAACCAAGACCACCCAGGTCTTGGTCTTGGTCTTGCATTTGCTCATCACTACTTGGGAACACATCTAACTTTAAAAAACGGATGAGTGGCAGAAGCAAGGATAGCATCACTTACTGATGACTCCAAGGTTAAATATTCATGGAATATTTTGTCCTTGCCCTTTAACAATGTCTTCACTAGCGGATTGCAGTTCTTTAATGAACGGAGTTACAATTTTTCCAAAACTTTCTTCATGTGAATAAGTTCTGGGATGAGCTCGCCATAAAAGATCAATATAATTGGATGCATCGCCTCCACGAGCCCACTGTATCCGAGCATGACCGAAAACCGGTTACTGAACAGCAAGCAATCTACAATGATGCCGCCACCTAATGTTTATAACTGTTGGTTTATAGTATACTGAGTGGAGGTTCGTAAACTGCGTAATATTTTATTGCCAAGATCAAACCTATTTTGTATTTTGCATATTATGCAAAATAACAAAATACGCTACACAACCTATTTCAAATATAAAATACAAAACAGTTTTTGAAAAGGTGTTCAAATATAAAATACAAAATGAAAGTTTTGTTTTCACTGCAATCGCTACTGAAACCAGTGTTGCTTAGGGTGCAAGAAGTCTTGAATTCATTATAGAGGTAGGAAGACTCATTTCTTGTTTCCACTCCACATCTTGCCTAATACAGCGCATATCACTTTCTATCCAACGTGGTAACGTCTCGTCAGTCCTTGGCACTTTACCTCCCAGAAAGGAACTGGATGAGGTGTTTATACTCTGATAAGAATAGTTTTATATATATTAATCCATGGACAATAGTTTTTCTTTGACCTTATAATTATATATTTAAATTGTAATTTATATGAATGCAGTGTAATTATGTCATTTCGCTTAATAACCTTATTATTGTAAGTTTTATTTAGACCTATTGTAATAGCTTGTTACTAAATGGTATTTTGTATTTTAAATAGGTATTTGAAATACATTAATTTGAAATAGGTCCCAGCACTGCTTCGGGATACTTCAATTATCACTTTCTACACTGTTTTCACATAAAACTTTACTTCATCATATCTTCCTTATGCAGTACTACGTAGTAAACAGCATACTCTTCATTTCGTATTTCTACCATATTATACATGTAAGAGGTAAGATCCCAGTATATTTTGATTACCTATACTATCCTATTGTGAAATCAAGTAACATATTTATTCCGTATATTTTACAAATTTATGCTCCCATAAACATCGATAACACCTTTCTATTATGCTATTACTGTTATTATTTATTTTATTATTACATTTCGTTTATACTAACATAACAACAACCGAACCTAAACTTTAAAACTGGATGTAAGTCGATGATTAACTGTGTATGAGTTTATTTTAATACGTACCACAAGTTTGTAGTTATCATGAGTTTGTATCTACTGCTGGATTTCATTTCTGGTTACTACTTTAAAAATATTAACTTTGGTTTTAGATCTAAATATGTTCCATTTGTACACAAGTGATTCCATACTGTAATTTTTAAAAATGGCACTAAAGCAAGCTGAACACATTCACGTGATTAAAGCAAAAATTCTCATTTTACCAAATAACGTGTGTGTGTGTGTGTGTGTGTTGTTAGTTTGCGATACTATCACTAGCGTTGTTAGTCTGCGTTCTGGACAATAGTTTCAAGAATCGATACATTACATTGTTTCTCAATATATAAAATAGGCTAGAAAAATCCAGGTAAATTATTCAGGAGTTTGTCACGTATTCAATTGATTGTTCATATTCACGTAAAGCACTATTGTTCAGATTATTCAAGCTTGGATTGCTTAGAAACAAATAAATATTTTACTCACCTACTTCCTCATTCATGATTTGGGAGTACAGAAGTTACCGTAAGGATAGTATTGAAATGAGAATGCATAGGACAATGCTCGAAATGACCAATATCAGTTTCGAATTCATAGTTTTTCGGGGTCGCTGAGGTGAACAATTATATTTCCGATGACGTGCCCCGCAACATGGGGAGGTGAAAGGGATATATAAAAATGACCAATATCAAAGAGCGCTTTAGTAATAGTAAAAAGTGATTGACTAACGGAACATATTACTATTTTTTTCTTAATTTAACCCAGCGAAGCGAATAATTGATGCTAGTATTTTATAAATATACAGCGCGTTTGAAAATGATTTGAACGATAAGCAATCGTTATGTAAGCATTAGCTCTAG